>NC_051310.1:74676859-75000746 GCF_015220235.1 Choloepus didactylus | reverse complement strand
CTGTCCCTGCTGGGAGCAAGCAAATATAGCTCAATCAAGATCCAATTGCGGTTTTAGTCAACAAATGTGAACTACTGAATACAAGCTACAAGCACTGGTAAACACCCAACAAGCAGCAGAGTACCCTGAGGCACTCCCAGTGGAAAGGGGGTGTGGCTGATGGAAAAAAAATACAGAGGCTTTTGGAGACAGCTGGCCTTAGAATACTGGAAAATGGTGGTGTCCAAAGTAAAGGAGTAGAGAGGACTGGGTACTATTTCTAGCCAACAGGTGAAACTGGGGGACCAGGGACTGACTCTGAAAAGGAGCTTTCTCTCTTCCTTCTTTTTTTCTCTCAATCCAAATAGCTCAGTGGAGAAAGCCTCAGGCATTTTTAGTTCTAAATGCTGACCCAGGCAAGGGTGGAGTTAACAGAGTCAGAGAGACAAAGGAGTAATTCAAGTGTAGAAGATTACTCCTTGGGTGGTGTATCTTCCCTAAGAAGAGGGGAGCAGATCCCAGCTCAAGTGGCTGCCCTCCCTTCAAAACTCAGACCCCAGGGCCTGAGGGAAAACAATCAAACCAGAAGCAACTTAACTTGGCTTCTGACACCCTCAGTCTCTGGCCAGGACATGGTCTGCTGAGAATTAAAGAGACCACACCTCTTTACAGTAAGAAGTGATGGATGACAGGTGCCACCTGCTGGGAAGGATAGAAAAAGCATAGTGTCTAGAGGCCTCACAGGAAAGACTGTCAATCTTTTAGGACTCACCCTGAGGGAAACATTACACTGAATACAGTCTTCTCCTGGGACCTGAGCCTCTCTGGTCTGGGAAAATCTGATTGGTGTAATCAAGTAAACCAGATGCCTAGAAAACAGAAAACTACAAATCACATTAGGAAAAATGAAGCTATAACCCAGTCAAAGGAAAAAAATTACACTTCAACAGAGATACAGGAATTGAAACAACTAATTAAAGATCTTCAAATAAATATGATAAATCAATTCAAAAACTGATTCAACGAGTTGAGGGAAGATATGGAAAAAGAGGTGAAGGATATAAAGAAAACATTGGACAAACATAAGGAGGAACTTGAAAGTTTGAAAAAACAATTGGCAGAACTTATGGAAATGAAAGGCACAACACAAGAGAAGAAAAACACAATGGAAACACACAACAGCATATTTCAAGAGGCAGAAGAAAACATTCATGAACTGGGGAACAGTTCCCTATCCTGGGGGACCTGATAGGGAAAAGAATAGAAAAATATGAGCAACATCTCAGGGAATTGAGTGACAACAGGAAGCACACGAATGCATATGTCATGGGTGTTCCAGAAGGAGAAGAGAAGGGAAAAGAGGCAGAAACAATAATGGAGGAAATAATCACTGAAAATTTCTCATCTCTGATGAAAGACATAAAGTTATAGAGCCAAGAAACACAGCATACCCCAGACAGAATAGATCTATGCCAAGACACTTAATAATCAGATTATCAAACATCAAGACGAAGAGAGATTCCTGAAAGTAGCAAGAGAAAAGCAATCCATCACGTACAATAGAAGCTCAATAAGACTATATGCAGATTTCTCAGTAGAAACCATGAAGGCAATAAGGCAGTGGTGTAATATATGTAAGATACTGAAAGAGTAAAACCACAAACCAAGAATTTTATATCTGGCAAAACTATCCTTCAAATATGAGGGAGAGTTTAAAATATTCTCTGAGAAACAGACAGTGAGAGAGTTTGTGAACAAGATACCTGCACTGCCAGAAATACTAAAGTGAGTACTGCAGACAGATAGGAAAACACAGGAGTGAGAGGCTTGAGACACACTTTTGTGTGGTGATAGCACAATAATGTAAGTACACTGAACAAAGATAAGTGTTAGTATGGTTGAAAGAGGAAGGTTAGGGGTATGTGGGACACCAGAAGGAAAGAGGGAAGACAAAGATGGATAGCATAACTCAGTGAAACTTAGAACAGTCAACAATTGTGATAAAATGTACAAATGTTTTTATACGAGCAAGAACAAATGAATGTCAACCTTGCAAGGTGTTAAAAATGGGGTGGTATTGGGGAAAAAATACAACCAATGCAAACTAGACTCTATAGCTAAACATTGTATTATGCTACCTTCAATATAATAAAGCTAATACATCAAAGCTAAATGCCTGTAAGATGGGGATATAAGGGATGGATATGGGATTCTTGGCATTGGTGTGGTCTGACTTTTTTATTGTATGTTATTTTCATTTTATCTTCTCTTTTGTTGCTTTTTAGCAGTCTTTTATTTTTTCTTCTGTCTTTCTACATTTTTTTACCCTCACTCTTTCTTTGTGGAAGAAATGGAAATGTCATTATAATAGACAGCGGTGGTGGTGGTGAATGCATAAATAAATGATTATACAGGGAAGCATTGATTGTTTACTTAGGATGGAATGTATGGTGCATGAATAAAACTGTCTTAAAAAAACAGGTTGATGGATGAAACTTGAGGACATTATATTGAATGAAATAAGTCAGACACAAAAGGACAAATATTGTATGATCTCACTGATATGAACTAATTATAATATGTAACCTCATAGACATGAAATATAGGTTACCAGGATATAGAATGAGGATAAAGAATGGGGAGCAGTTGCTTAATATGTGCAGAATGCCTAACTAGAACATAAGCATTTGGAAATGGACAGAAGTGATGGTAACAAATTATTGTCAGAATAACTAACAGTGCTGAATGGTGTGTGAATGTGGTGGAAAGGCAGTCTGGAGTCATGTATGTCACCAGAAGAACAGTTGGAGATTAAAACATGGGAATATATAACACAATGAATCTTGTGGTGGATAATGTCCATCATTAACTGTACAAATATTGGAAATTTCTTTCGTGAAGTAGAACAAATGTATGAAACAATTACTAGAGGTTAATAATAGAGGGGAATATGGGGAAAATGTACCTATTGCAAACTATGTACTACAGTTAGTGATATTTTAATATTTCATCAACAGTAACAAATGTACTATACCAATATTATGAGTCAATAATTGAGGGAGTTTAGGGGCATGGGAGGATTTGAGTTTTCTTTTTATTCTTATTTCTTTTCTAGAGTAATGAAAATGTTCTAAAATTGAAAAAAAAATTGTGGTGATGAATGCAAAGTTATATAATGGTACTACAAACAATTGATTGTACACTTTGGATGATAGTATGGTATGTGAATAATCTCAATAAAATTGAATTTAAAAAAATGAGGTAGAGTTTAAAATATTTTCAAATAAACAGGCACTATAAGAGTTTTTGAACAAGAGACCTGTTCTACAAGAAATACTAAAGGGAGCATTACAGGCAGATAGGAGAATACAGGAGAGAGAGGTTTGGAGAAGAGTGGAGAAATGAAGATTAGCAGTCCAGGTAACTAAAAAGGTAAGAAGAAAGGAAAAAAGAAGATAAGACATATAAAATCCAAAAGAATAAATGGTTGAAGAAAGTACTACCTTTACAGTAATAATATTAAATTTTAATAGATTAAACTCCCTGTGCTGGTTTGGATGTATTGTGGCCCTCGAAATGCCATTTTCTTTGATGCAACCTTGGGGGGGGGGGCAGATTGATTAATCTTTTTGGTTAGGGTGTGACCTTTTGATTGGCTGTTTCCCTGGAGATCATATCCATCCAACTGTGGGTGATGACTCAGATTGGATAATTTCCATGGAGGTGTTGCCCACCCATTCAGGGTGGGTCTGAATTAGATGACTGGAGCCATATAAATGAGCTGACAGAAGGAACAGAGAACAGCTGTGAGTGACATTCTGGAGAGCAACTGAGAGAGACATTTTGAAGATGGCTGTTGAAAGCAGACTTTTGATCCAGAGAAGATAAGAGAGGACAAACGTCCCAAGAGCAACATTTTGAAGAACCCACAGGAACTGAGAGAGCAGCTAGAACACAACCTGGGATCAGCAGATGCCAGCCATGCGCCTTCCCAGCTAACAGAGGTTTATAGGTGCCATTGGCCATCCTTCAATGAAGGTACACTGTTGCCTTGGACACTTTATGACCTTAAGACTGTAACTTTGTAACCAAATAAACCCCCTTTATAAAAGCCAATACATTTCTGGTGTTTTGCATTCTGGCAGCATTAGCAAACCACAACACTCCCCAATTAAAAGACCTAAATTGGCAGAATAGAAGGGGAAAAAAAACAGCAAACCAACAGACAAACCCGGCTCTATCTATGCTATCTACAAGAGACTCACTTAAGACCCAAGGACAAAAACAGGTTGAAAGTGAAAGGTTGGAAAAAGATATTTCATGCAACCAACAAGCAGTCAATAGCTGAGTTAGCTATACTGATATCAGGCAAATTAGACTCCATGTGTAAAACTGTTAAAAGAGACAAAGAAGGACCCTATGTATTAATAAAAGGGACAATCCAACAAGAAGACATAACAGAGCCCCGCCCCGCATGTGCGGAGGCAGCCTCCGCTCCTCCCGCCCAGCCACGCCACAGTCTTGTCCCGCCCGGCTCAATGGGAGAAGTAAGCAGCCCGGGCGCAGTCTGCAGCAGCGGCGGGGCCGGTGCTAAGGACGCAGGGCCGAGGGCAGCGCCGGTCGCGGGGATAAGGTACTTGGCAGCGAGCCAGGTCTGAGCTTCATCACCATGGACCTGAACCTGGTGAAGATGATGGAGATTGAGTACATGCAGCTGCAGCACGTCCTCTACTCACACATGGAGGTGCAGACAATGGACAGAGAACTCAAGAGGCGCCTGAACTCGGCCTTTTTTGCGGTGGCGGGCGGTGAGGCTTGGGAGCGCCTTAGGCGCAGCCTAGCTGGCCGGCCGCAAGCATACCCTGTTCTGTGGATGCTGGCGCTGGCCCCCGACAGTGGCTTTACGGGCTCCAACCTGTGCCTGGGCCACATCGACTTCCAGGAGCAGCACTTGATGCTGCTGAGTGAGGTCAGCTTGCCTGTGGCCGAAACGATCGGGCCGAGAAGATGCTGAGCGGTAAGGGTGGCGGTGGCGCAGAGGCGGCGGCGGCGGCAGGTGCTGCCCGGTGCAAGATGGCCAACCGCACAAACAAGGAGAATGGGGCAGGTGACTGAAAACGCAAGGCCTGGGCCAAGTCCGCAGTGTGCGTTCGCCTGAAGTACCGCATCAACAGCATGCTGGCCGGCTGCCATGGGGCCCCAAGCCCCGCCCCATCCCCCCCAAGGCAGGCATTGAGCTCAAAAATTCTGTGACCCTTATTCGCCACACATCTGAATTAATGAATGCTCCTCTTCACCCGTAACACAACAAATGTACAGCGTTAGTGAAAAATAAAATTGCTGCCACAATGACCGCTGTGCAATTTACATACCCACTATATACTGCCAACGCTTGCTCTACTGGTGGAAATTCTAAACTTTCCACACTCACAGAGTTCTAGGAATTTGTTATATTCTTAATGCTGCTAAGCATCAGGACATTGGATTGCCTAGAGCATTTCTTTCTGTTATCAGCAAGAAATTGAATCCACCGAAGAGACTTTATGTAGTAGAAACAAAGCCCTTCCTGAGCAGGTTTGGATTAAAGTAGAAGAAGTGCTATGTAAACAAGAAATGAATAGAAGGAATTGGAGTAGAATATGTCAGTTGGACACAAATGTAGAGTGAAGAGCCCTTGGAGAAATTCACAACGTGGGCAAAGAATCCGCAGCTGCCCAAGGTGCTTGGCAGTCAATGGAGCCTTCACCGTCAAACCTGAGGAAGCTGAACCAGAGCAGCCCACAGGGAAGATGGTCTCAGGGCAGGGAGTGGCATAACTAACTGGAAAGAGATGGAAGGTGCAAAATCCTCATTTGCTGTGATAAGTTGAATCTTTTAGTCTTGTTCTGCAATGCAGAGATGGATAGGGCAACAACTCTTCAGTGGAGGGCAGCATTCCTGAAATACATTTAGGAGAGACATGGAGATTCTCTTATAAAGAAATTTGAGAGTGTGTTCTGTGGTAAAACTGGCCAAAGGCTAAAGTTGACCAGACCAGACTCATTGGTGGTGTGTCCTGCACAGGAAAGCCTACAGAAAAGCCCACCTATGTAGATAAAGTGATTGAACTGAACACTAATTCCTGTGAAGTGAGCATCTCTCCCATCATGATCCATAAACATTTCTGCAATCCTGGAACTCTGCTCTGTAAGTCAGACCTTAAATTGGCAAGTTTTAAGTTGAAGGGGCTCCAGTAGGGACTTTGAAAGCACATTTAAAAAAAGTATCTGTCTAAAGCAAAGCATGTGTCCATTAGTGTCCTCGTAGACCATTTGGGGTTGAAGGCATCTTGATGAAAATTAAGTAACTTTTCAATTCCATCATGTTTGCTTAATGTTAGAGCTTTAAATTTAACACCCTTTGTAATTTGTTTAGTCATAAAAGTTACATTACTTTTTACTTACTTTATTTACATTGTAAATATGCCCACTTAGCAATTGGAACAAGTTAAATTATTAACTAGAAGTAGTTTGAAATTTCATTTAATTGCAGTTGTAGCTATAATCCCTCTTGTAACTATTTCCAATCATATGGTACTGTATTGCAAAATGCAGTACTATTTTAACTTTCTTGCTAGAAACTGAAATAACTGGAATAACTGGAACCAAAATAAAAAGAAGATATAACAATCATAAATATCTATGCACTAAGCCAGAGTGCCCCAAAGTACATGTGGCAAACACTGACGGCACTGAAGTGAGAAGTAGACACTCACTTGGAGATGTCAATATACCACTTTCATCAATGGATAGAACATCTAGGCTGAAGATCAACAAGGAAACAGATTTTGAAAAATATGATAAATGAACTAGACTGAACAGATATTTAGAGAACATTGCACTCAACATTAACAGGATATACATTTTTCTCAAGTGAGCATGAATCATTCTCCAGGATACACCACATGTTGGGTCACAAGGCAAATCTCAATGAATTTAAAAACATTTAAATTATAGAAAACATTTTCTCAGTTCATAATGGAATGTGATTGGAAATCAATAACAGGCAGAAAGCTGGAAAATTCATAAATATAGGTAGGCTACACAACACACACTTAAACAACCAGTGGGTCAAGGAAAAAATTACAAGAGAAATCAGTAAATACCTCAAGGCAAATGAAAATGAGAACACTATATATCAAAACTTATGAGATGCAGCAAAGACAGTGCTGAGAGGGTAATTTATAGTTTTAAAAGCCTATAACAAAAATAAATAGAACAAATTGAGGACTGCTCACCTGGAAGAACCAGAGAAAGAACAGCAAACTAACCCCAAAGCAAACAGAAGGAAAGAGATCACAAAAATTAGAGCAGAAATAAATGAAATTGAGAAAACAATAATAATAGAGATAATCAACAAAACCAGAAGTTGTTTTTTAAAAAAAATCAATAAAATCAATGGACCCTTAGTTCGAATGACAAAGGGAAAAAAAACAAAGGATGCAAACAAATAAAATCAGAAATGGGAGGGTGGCATAACTACTGATCCTGAAGTTATAAAGGAGATAATGAGAAGATACAATGAACAACCATATGCTAACACAGTAGACAACTTAAATGAAATGGACAACTTCCTAGAAGAGCATGAACAACTAATACTGATGAGAAGGAATGGCAGACCTCAACAACCAATAGTAAGTAAAGAGACTGAATCAGTCATCAAAACACTCCACAAACAGAAAAGTACAGGACAAGATGGTTTCATATGTGAATTCTACCAAGCATTCAAGAAAGAATTAGTACCAATTACTGCTCAAACTCATCAAAAAAATGACAGAAGGGAAAACTTCCTAACTCATTCTATGAAGCCAACATCATGCTAATACCAAAGCCAAAGGTACTACAAGAAAAGAAAATTACAGACCACTCTCTTTAGTGAAAAAATCCTCAACAAAATACTAGCAAAATGAAACTAGCAGCACATTAAAAGAATTATACACCATTATCAGGTGGATTTTATTCCAGGTATGCAAGGATGGATCAACACAATAAAATCAATTAACATAATACACTATATCAATAAATTAAAGAGGAAAAACCACATGATCATGTTGAAAGATAGATATACCAACCAATGGATTTGAATGGTGTGTTAAGAAATAGACCTTCTCATCTAAGAACAATTGATCTTTGATAAGGTGGTCAAGTTTAGTCAACTGGGTCAGAGCAGCCTCTTCACCATATGGTACCTAGAGAAATGGATATCCATATCCACAAGAATGAAAAAGGACCCCTATCTCACACCTTATACAAAATTAACTCAAAATGGATCAAAGACTTAAACATTGGTGCTAAGGCCATAAGACTGTTAGAATAAAATGTAGGGAAATGTCTTAAAGATTTTGTGATAGGATTTGGTTTCCTAAACCTTACACCCAAAGCAGGAGTAATGAAAGAAGATATAGATAAATGGAATCTCCCCAAAATTGAATACTTTTGCACATCAAAGACTTTGTCAGTAAAGTAAAAAGGCAGCCTATGCAATGGTAGACAATATTTGGAAACCACAAATCAGAGAAGGGTTTAATATCCAGAATATATAAAGAGCTCCTAAAACTCAACAACTAAAAGACAAACAACCCAATTAAAAATGGGTAATAAATGTGTACACTTTTCTGAAGAGGAAATACAAATGACTCAAAAAGTTATTAAAAGTAGCTCAAGTTTACTATGTTAGGAAATGCAAATCAAAACCACAATCAGATACCATCTAACACCTTGTAGAATGACCATTATCAAAATAACAGAAAGCTACAAGTGTTGGAGAAGATGTGGAGAAAGAAGTTCACTTAATCACTTTGGGAATATAGAATGATGCTACTGCTCTGGAAGGCAGTGTGGTGGTTCCTCAGGAAGCTAAGAATAAAATTGCTATATGATACAGCAATCACTTTACTAGGTATATACTCAGAGGAACTGAAGGCTAGGACACAAATGGACATTTGTTAACTGATGTTTTAGTGGCATTATTCATTATTGTCAAGAAATGGAAACAGCCAAAATGTCCATCAATGGATGAGTGGATAAACAAACTGTGGTATATGTGTATGATGGGCTATTACACAACTGTAAAACAGAAAAAAGTCATGATGCATGCAATAACGTGGATGAACCTGGAAGACATTATGTTGAGTGAAATCAGTGAGAAACAAAACAACAAATACTGTATCATCTCACTAGATGAACTATAATGAGCAAACTCTGAGAGTTAAAGTTAAGAACACAGGTTATCAGGAGATATAAGGAGGGTAGAGATAGGACATTTGATGATCAAGGAGTACAGAATGTTCAACAGGACTGATTGTAAAGACACAGAAATGGATAGCACAGTACTATCTGATAGTAGCACAATATTGTAAGTGTAATGACAGAGGTGAGTGAGGAAGGCTAGGGGCATGTATGACACCAGAAGGCAAGATAGAGGATAAAACCTGGGACTGTATAACTTAGAAAAAGTAGAGTAGACAATGATGAATTTCCAACTTTGAACCCTGCTGTTTTTTTTTGAAAACTTGTGGTTTTGTCTTTCTCAAGACAGTCTGTTGTAGCTAGCTATTCCACACAGAACAATGTATAGACAACTGCAGTGTAGTCAAGCAAGTGAGCAACATTTCCCCACATCAAAGAAGCAGGCCACCCCATGATTACCCCCAAAGACCTGATTTCTCTTTCTCAAGACAGTCTGCTGTAGCTGACTGTACCATACCTAATTGCCAGCCAGTTGCAGCACAGTCGAACAGGTGGGAGACCCCTCCCCACATCAAGGAAGGATGCCACCCTGGACTCCCTTCCCAGGACTCAGACCCCTTATGGCTTGGTGACCCTTTGGCCCTTCAGGCTGGCACACCAATTGTTCCAACCCAGCTTAGCACTAAGACTGAAGAACACACCAGGCATGGAAGTCGGCATGGGTCTCACTTCAGGAAATGATGGTCTCACTGTCATGGCCAGCTGTGGAAAGTGAACCATGTGAAAAAAAAGTGTCAAGGGGGATGCTTATAAAGGTTTGTGACAATGGATTTTCTTGCAAGATTTGGTTACAACAAGGTCTCCCAAGATTTTGTTACTAACAGTGATCAGAGGAAGGAACTTTTAATGCTGCCCCCCTGGGGGAGAGGGGCCTGTTGCCTGGTCATGTAGGTGGCTGCGTGCATCTAATAATGGAGGAGAGAGCAGGGCCTTGGGCCCTGGGTCCTCACAGATTGTATTAGTTATGGTTCTCTAAGGAAACAGAATCAACAAGAGATATCTATAAATATAAGATTTATAAGTGCCTCATGCAACTGTGGGTGTGAATGAGTCCAAATTCCATATGGCAGGCAGCAGACTGGCAACTCCAATGAAGACGTCCAATGAACTCCTCAGGCAGCAAACTGGCAACTTTGATGAACTCCTCAGGAAATTCTTCTCTGGTTAGCCAAAGAAATGAAGGTCCTCTATCTGCCTTACTTAAAGGTCTTTAATTGACTGGATTAAATCCAGCTGTTTGCATTCTCTCATTGTGGAAGACACACCCTTTGTTGACATAATCAATCACAGCTGCAGCCAATGGACTGATGATTTAATAAATCAGCCTTCTGGTGTAGTAATCGTTAGGGCAGGGCTTGCTTGACCAGACACCTGGGTACCATCACCTGGCCAAGTTGACACTTGAACCCAACCATCACACAGATGATGACTAAATGCAGAATTATAAGAAAGTTTTTACATGATGGAGAACAAGTGAAGGTCAGCTTTGCAAGATGTTGAAAATGGGATGGTATATGGGAAAAATTACAATCAAAGCAAATGTGGGCCTATAGTTAGCAGTAACACTTTAATATTCCTCCATTAATTGTAACAAAGGCAATATACAAAAGCTAAATGTCAACAAAGGGGGATATAAGGGAGGGGTATGGGATTCTTGTTGTTTTTATTTCTCCTTTTTTAAATTTTATTTTTAAAATTCTTTGTTCTTTTATTTTTTCCACTTCTTTTTTTGTGGAAGAAATGGAAAAGTTCTTATATAAATTGTGGTGATGAAAACATAGCTATGTGGTTATATAGGGAGATAGATTGTTCACTTAGGATGGATTGCATGGTGTATGAATAAAGCTGTTTAAAAAATAAACAGAAAAATACAAGTGCTGGAGAAGATGCAGAGAGAGAGTTACACCTATTCACTGTTGGTAGGGAAGTAGAACAGTGCAGCCCATCTGGAGGGCAGTGTGGTGGTTCCACAGAAGGCTAAGTATAGGGTTGCCATATGATCCTGCAATCCAGTTATTGGGTGTATACTTGGAAGAAATGAAGGCAGGGACATGAATGGGCATTTGCACACTGGTGTTTATAGTGGCAGTATTCACAATTTACAATGAAGGAATGCAGCCTAAGGGCACATTTACAGGTGAAAAGAAGGGCAAACTGTGCTGTATACATACAATGGAATATTGAGTGTCTGCAAGAAGGAATAAAGTTGTGAAGCATGCAACTAAGTGAATGAAACTTGAGGACATTATGTTGAGTGAAATAAGCCAGAAACTAAAGGACAAATATTGTAAGGCCTCACTAATTTTAATGAGCAGTGAGCAAATTCTGAGAATTGAATTCAAAATCACAGGTTAACAGTGGATAGAATGTGAGCAGATATTGGGAATCAATGATGTAGGAGTACAGTATGTTCAATAAGGCTTATTGGCAAGGTCCATAGATTGTAAGCTATTAAAGCAGTCACATCCATTCCTGAGTTTTAACTGTTATTTAAGAGATATTTATTTGTGTAAAATTTATATTCTCTGTAGCACACCATGTTAACCTGTACAGTGAGTTTATTTGAACAATATAGGTACATGGAACCTAGAATAGGGAATGAGATCTTGTTATTCTATACAGGTTAATGTAATACTCTAATACATATCAGAATATTTGGGACAGAAAATAAATTATTTGCAAAGTCCCCTTGAGGGACTGGGGTAAAAATGTGGAAATATTAAACTTCCCCACCTGGGAATTCCTGATATTCTCACCAGCATTAGGGACTCCCCCCTTTAATAAGTCAAGCTGTCAATCTTGGGACTTGACCTTAAGAAACTCATTCCTGAAAAGGAGAAGCTAAGCCTACTTATAATTCTGCCTGAGTCACCCACAGAGTATCTCATGTTTGCTCAAATGTGGCCTGTTTCTCTCAGCCAACTCTGTGAATAAACACTACTCTCCCCATTATGTGGGACTTGACTTCCAGGGCTGTAAGTCCTTCTGGCAATGTAGAACATGACTGCCAGGGATGAGACTGGCCCTGGCATCATGGGATTGAGAATGCCATCTTGACCAAAAGTGGGAAAAGAAATGAAACAAAATAAAGTTTCAGTGGCTAAGAGATTTCAACTAGAGTTGAAAGATCATTCTGGAGGTCATTCTCATGCATTACATAGATAGTCCTTTTTAGTTTCTAGTTTATTAGAATAGCCAGATGGTAATAACTAAATCTTTTGAGCTATAATCCAGTATACTTGATTATTTTTGATGATCATATAAATATATAACTTTTATCATGTGATCATGGGACAGTAAAAACTTTGAGACTGACACTTCCGGGATCCAGTGTATGAGTAGATGAGTAATAAAAATAAAGACAAAAGATAAAAATAAGTAATGGGGGGGGGTGAGGTATAGGATGTTTTGGGTACTCTTTTTTATTTTATTATTAATATCTTTGGAGTAAATAAAATGTTCTAAAATTGATTGTGGTGATGAATGCACAACTATATGATGATGCTGAGAGTCATTTATTGGGTGCTTTGGATGGGCTCTGTGGTGCATGAATATATCTCAATAAAATTGCATTTACAAAAAGATGAATGGCAGAAAATTTCCAGCCTGACCTTCCTGAGAATTGAATGAATTCAGATTGTAGGGGCAGAGGGAATGCTGATGTTCTGGCTGTGTCTGATGTGTTTACAGCTGGCTGTGTCTGATGTGTTTACAGGTCTTTGTTATGTGACAAAAATAAACAGACTTCAAACTGCATTCTGGTGAATCTGCAAACATTGCCAGGATTGAGTGGGGCAGCCAGCTCTTTGCTGGAAATTCCATAAAGACCAGGAATTCAGGTGGCTGCTGAGGCAATGAAAGACTAGAAGTGCCTCACACCTCTCAGCCTCCTCTGAGCAGCCTAGCAGCCTATCTCTGATGCACCTCCCCTGGTCTAGTATAGAACTTTGTGAGGTCAATTAATATAAATTTTGCCAGGGACATCAGCTGGAGGGGTCAATTAATTTAAAATAAAGAATTAGGTCTCCTGAGGGCTGGGGCATCTGCAGCTGAGGAGAGAGTCAAGGAGACAGTATGAATGGTGCATCAGAAGCTGGGGCTTCCTCATTTTAAAATTTTATGTGGGGGAGGAGTCTCCTCCAGGCTCCTCCACTTGCTAATGATACCCTGGAGAAAGCAACACATCAGTCTCCCAGCACTAAAAGCTTCTTCCATCATAGATGGCTAGGATCTTTCTAAAATGGAAAGATTCAGTACCAAGAGGTTTGTGAACTATTCCCCAGTTTTCTGCAGAGCACAAACTTTTTCTCAGAAACAGTGCTGAGAATGAAAGTTGTTCCTTGTGCCACACCAGCCACTCCATGGGAGGGGCAGGTCACAGAATAGACAAGAGAAGAGGACACCAGGTGTTTCTGCATAAGCAGCTGAGCTGTGTTGAGGAACAGCTCAGAGGAAGCAGAGGCAGCTTTGGCAATCATAGGCCATATCCTTGGACTTCAGCTTCTTCCATGTGAATACCACCCCAGTCACTCCCAAGACTTCAGGCCACGTCAGGGAAGGCTGAGGTTCTAAGCCATGAAAACCACTCATGGGGGAGACTGAGGTGTGCCCTGGGCCCTCCTCACTCAGGAAGGAAGCAGCTGCCCCAGGGGAAGTAGAGGGCATGCAGCAAGCAGTGGGCTGCCCTCTGTCTCCACTGGCCATTCACCATGACCTGTGTCCACAGCATCTCTTATTTTGCAGATGCCACAAGAAAATCAGGAAGGTCCACAGTCCCACCATGAAGACCACACAATTATTCAGTGAGGGCATGGCCCCTATGCCCACACCATCATTTGCTGCTATGTGAGGCCCCTGCCAGGTGCTCTGACCCTCCCTGTGCACATCTGTCCCATCTCTTGCAAGCACCTGCAACATTCATGTTCACAGATGAACACAGACACTCCAAATGTAAGGGTCACACATTTCTTCTGTGCATGTGGACCAACTCTGGACCCTGATCAAATGGTCCAAACACAAAAACCATCGGGAGATGGTGGAAACATAAACAGTAATGATTTGTGATGAGCCTGTAAAAGAAAAATCAGAGTTGAGTTTGGAGAATACGGCATTTTATTTGGAACACCAAAGTTTTGCTGCAGCAAAGGAAGCCAGAACAGAAGTAACATCAGGGTTCTAGGGATGGCAAAGAATTTTTATGACATAGAAAGTTAGCTTGATTCCTATTGATTGGACAAGGGTTTGTCTCTCTTATAGGGGCATATTTAGGGCAGCTGTACTTCATTTTTTGGTTTTATTTTTGTTTGTTTTTATTGTGGCAGGTTGACTTTGTTTTTTTATTGTATCAAAGATAATGAACTAGGGGCTTGATTGGCTATCTACATCAGCTGCCTTGGTGGGGATAGCAAATTTCAAAGAGGAAACTCAACAAGGCCTGTTTTTTGTTGTTTTTTGTTTTTGTTTTGCTTTTTGTTTATTTGTTTTGTCTCTGCCAGGTTTTCTCCTATACAATTTTATCAAGACTGGGGGACAGCTGTTACTTTTAGATATAATAACCCAGGAGTTATATTTTTTAAGGTGTCTTTGTCTCTTAAGTACCCTTTTTATGGATAAAATCATAGTATGTATTGAACTTTTTAAAAATAAACCAGCAGGGGAGTAGGAAGAGAAAAGGTTTAGACAAAAGGATGTTGAACATCTATTAATAACTTGCTGAAGTATAATGAGTACATAGGGATTCATTATACTACTTGATGTGATTTTATGTATGTTTGAAAATTTCCAAAATTAAAATGTTTATTTATGCTGAAGACTTATCTCCTGCCTAGACCTGCTTATCTCTATGGGATCCCATCCTGGTCACTTGCACCAACTTCCAGCAGCACCTTATGTCTAGATGGGAGACTTTGTTCTTCCTGACACCTACTCTGGCACTAACCAGGTCCCACGTCTGGATGGGAGGCTCTCTTCCCAGACCCACATATGTCCGTGTCCTAATCCTGAGAACTTGTAAATATGCTACCTTACATGGGAAGAGGGACCTTGCAGATATGATTTGGTTAAAGATCTCGATGTGGGGAGTTTACTCTTGGTTATCCAGGTGGGTCCAGTGTAATCACAAGGGGCCTTATAAGAGGAGGCAGGGTGTCACAGTCAGGTGTGGGGAGGGAATTCGAGTACAGAAGCAGATATTGGCATCATGTGCTTTGAAGATGGAGGAAGGGGTCATAAACCAATGAATATGGCAACTTTGCTAAGCTGGAGAAGCAAATCAATGGATTCTTCACTCAGAACATCCAGAGGAAAGAAGTTCTGCCGACATCTTGACTTTAGCCCCTTATGTCTCATTTTGTACTTCTGAACTCCAGAAGTGTAAGAGAATAAATTTGTGTTTTGCTTTAAGCCACAAATATGGTGGTAATTTGTTACAGCCATAACAGGAAACTGATATAGTAACTTCTTAGTTTCTTACAGAGTATTTATACAGAAATGGATAGTGGTGATGGCAGCACAACACTGTGAATGTAATTATTACCACTGAATTGTACCCCAAAAAGTGGTTAAAAGGAGAAAGTTTGGGTTGTATATATATTACCATAATAAAAAATTACAAAATGTTCCCCAAGACAACTACAGATCCATCAAGAAAAGGCAGAAGACTTACTTGCACAAGGGGCTCATGAACAACTTCTAATCAAGTACTGACTAATGATGGTGTTCCCTCACCCAGAGGTAGTTTCCAGGAAGCCAGGATTAAATACACAGTCACACATACTCTTGGAAGTGTTGAAGTCTATGTGCACATCCAAACCTAGGCCCTATGAGGAGTGAGCACAGAGGGAAGACTAAGCTATTGTACATGAACTTGGAGAAAAATAATAAACTCTATGAACAGTAATAGCAGTCTCAGAAAATTTTCCCTTTCTTAAATGGACACCAGTGTATCATACATATGCTTCTCAATCTTTCTGAAGTTAATTTAACTTCCAGACTGGAGACCACTTAATAATTAGTTACCTTTCAAATTTTACAGGGCACACAATATTTTGGAGATACAGTAATTCACTTTGATGGACTCACAGACTCATGGGAGATATGGAGCACACAATTAACCAATAGCCCCCAAAATAATACATGTAGTATTTGTACTTCTCATATGTGTTTCCAGCAAGGATCTCACTCCAGTTGTATGTGGTGGGTACATAAGGAATAATTGTTTTCTTCTTAAGGGTGAGGAAACACCAAGGCACCTGTAGTTCAAAAAGGAAGTTGGGGGAAAGGTGGAGCTAGAATCACTTTCCCAGCTCCACAACAATGGCTTCCTCTGTGATCTGTGGATCTATGCTGATGGCTAAATAGGTGTCCAGGAAAGCAAGTTGGGAACACACACAGAGATATAAGGTTCAATTCAGATGGAAAAGTTTAATCAGATAGCTTCCTGATGTTGGTTGAAAACTGGTTCCTGCACATTTATGCAGAAAAGAGTAAGAAGGAGCTGAAATCTGTGCTAATGATGTGTTAGGTAGATAGGAAATAAGAGGAAACTCAACCCAGACTGGCCTACACAATAGGGTATTTATTGTTTCTGTAATGAGAAACAGGAGGAAGTGTAGCTTGATCAAGGTTTGGAATCCCATTTCTCTGTGATTCCCTCTGTTTGTAACAACACAAGTTTATGAGCTTCTTTTATCGGCTGTCTTCTCTCTGGGTGGCAAAAGGGCTGCTAGCACTCACATCTGCATATCACATCCCATAGCAGAATAGTGGGCTTTTCTGCCCCCAGTAGAATCCCAGCTTCACTCTGATTGGGCCGACTTACAACATGTGCCTGTGCCTGCATAAGTCACTTGGTTCAGCCAGGGCTCTAAACTAGAGTTAAGGTGGCAGGTAGGGCATGAGCTAGAGCTGAGAGTGAAGGTGGGTCTCAGTCTTGAGCTGAGCATGCAGGCTTAAGCTAGAGATGAATGTGCAGGTGGGCTTAATTTAGAGCCAACCATACTGTGTAATTTTCCATACTGTGGAAACTTAAACTAGAGCTCATCTTGAAGACAGGGCTCCCTGTCTCAGCCAGGCCCCTTTCAATTCATTTCCAAGCCAGCAGCCAAAGTAATTCTGTTAAACCAAAGTCTGATCATGTTAGGACACTGCACAAAACCCTCTAAGGGCTGCCCCCTGCTCAGAGTGAAAGACAGAGTTAGTTCCCACTAGAATACACAAAGCCCCACAGATTCAGGTTCCCTCACAGCTCCTGTTCCAGGCATGGGACTCCTTGTCCTTCTTAGGACCTGCCAGGCACATGCTAGTAAAAGTCTGATTATCCAGGCAGGAGAACAGCAGGTGTAAAGGTCTCAGCAGGGCATGGTGCAGCCTGGGCTCAACTCTGCTTCTCAGAAAAGCCTCCCTGGATTCCTTAGCTACAATTTCACACACACTCAACACCACTTTCCACCATCCTTCCCTGCTTTGCTTTTCTCCATTTCAGCTGAATATTCTCATTTACTGTCTGCCTTCCCAACAGGAATGTAAGCTCCAGAAGGGCAAGGTTTTGTTCACAACCTGTGATATGTTCACAACCAAGAATACAACATCAATGGTAAATAATAGTTAAATGAATGAATAAAGGAAATAATGATAGAGCAACTGGTACATTCCCACTGAAATAAGAATGCATTTCTGGAATTATGATAAGACCCAAGGGCTCATGGAATTTGGTAAACAGACATTTGTTTTGTGTTCTTTTGTATATGTTTTTCTTTTTTTCAAATTCCAGACAGTAACTAGCACCAAACAAAATGTAAGCTTCCACTCTGGTTTCTTTCTCTCTCTTTTGGTGGTCAGGAGAATAAAAAGAGAATAAAAAGACCTCCCTTCAGGAAGTTTCATGGAATGAGGTGACTCAGGGTGGTAGGGCTCCTGTATTTCACAGGTGAGGAGACCATGGCCTAAGGGACCACATGGTTGGCCTGGAGACACAGCTTTTTGGGGGTGTGAGAGCTCATGCTGCCACCTACCACAGCCCCCAAAGGATTGAACCCACCTCACAGACACTGAGGCCAGTCCTGAAATGGCCAGGAACATGTCCATGGGAGACTTGCCTGATGCTTCAGGGAGCCCTGCAATGGGGAAGACTGCACAGACATGGGAGAGCCTACTGATGCTCCTGAAGTGCAGTGACAGCCCTGCCAACCAGCCCTCAGGACTGCTGTCATCTGCAACTCCCCAGCCAGCAGAAGCCCCAGGTGCAGGCCACCAGAGCTGACCAGCAGGACAGGTGGTAGAAAGGTGGGGTCCAGAGCAAAGTATAAATGTGGGACCCCAAGTTCAAAAAGCAAGCAAAGTACTATTAAGCCTGCTAAAATATAAAGCATTTTCCTTTGTCTTCAGTCTCTTTTGACCTGCCAGTTGCTTTTTATGTGCTATTTAATCTAGGGTTCCCTTAGGCACAGGATACATATGGGGTGAGGTCAGAACTTGCAGGCACTGTGATCCTGCCCTTGACTCTGAGCATGCAGGTGCATGGGCCACTGAGGTCCCCTCCTGAGAGCTAGAATGCTCTACCAGGGAAGTCAGGCCAGGCACCTCCTCATTCCAGGGGCCAGCAGGCCCAAACCATGGCAAATATGTAATGCCAAATGGCATTGCATCCACCATGCTGGGATGGACTCAGAACCTGGATCAGGGGTGGGCAAGGGGCTTTCTGTGCTTGGAAATCCTCTGGCCACACCATAGTCCTGCCAGGATGGGGCTGGGGTGATGTCACCATGATCCCTCCAAAGACACTGCATGTCACACAAGCCCAGCCCAGACCTCCTACAAGGGCAGCCAGGTAGGGCTTGACATCAGAAGGTGGAGAAGTGGGCAGCCAAGAACTGCACAGGGAAATGGGGCAGCAGGAGGCAGAGCAGCACATGGGGCATTATCCCATCAGACTTCACTACAAAGCACACTTTCAAAGACATAGCTAAGAATTTCCAGATGGTGACCACAGGACACCAAACATGAAAAATCAGGGTCCCTAAGACCACAGGCTGTGCCCATGAAGGCACCACATCTCTGTAGCACTCTGGAAGTGACAACAAAGAAGGTGATATCAAAGTGATTCTCAGGAGTCACTGCTGCCTCCAGGGCTCTTGAGGAAAGTGGAAGAGGAGGAAAAGGCATCTCATCTCCAAGAGAAGTCAACCCAACAGAGGCAAGTCTCTGATGTCCATTCTATATTTACAGGGTCTCAAAGGATCTTGGGCTGACTTCCAAAGTGAGGTGCAGGCAGGATGTAACTTCATGGAATCTCCTCCACACCCTCTCTACCCAGCTCAAGACCTCCTATGATGGGGTAAATGCAAGCCCCCAGTGACTCAAAACCTGGCCCCTGCTCAGTCTGGCTGAGGCTTGGGTTGCTTATCCCAGCCCATCAGTCTTCCAAGGAACTGAGATGGCCACTTGCTTGGAATACTTGGGCCCCTTCCCTACCATATCCCAGCTGCCCCAGGACCTTCTCCCTGGAGTCCATCAGGTAGGAGGCTCTGCTTCCAGGCTCCATGTTTGGGGATAGAGTCCACTCTGCTGCTGGAGTGGAAGTGCACTGGATCAGGTGTCACCATTGGAAGGTGAGAGGTGGGCAAAAGCTCTGCCAGCTAGGAAGCCATCCTTGTGGCTCAAGAGGAGCAGAAGTCAGTCAATCAGTTGACAGGTGGTGATGGGTGGGAGCAGGGGGCAAGCATCCACACCCTATACCTGAGCTGCCTCCAACTGCTGATATTTCCCACTGAGTTACTGAAAATGGCACCCCTGGTACCTGCAGCAGCTCCAGGCCTGGAGGATCCCATCCCTACCCAGGCTGCTGGGACTCACAGAGGTGCAGTGGGCAGCAGGTGGACCTGGACACCAGGGTGGGGGCAGCCAAACAGCCTCTGGACTGGGTTTACAGAATAAACAGGGCACAGGTAGATGGACAGGGTGGCAGGGAGAGAGTTGGGATGCTGGAGACTGGAGTCTACACCTGACAGTCAGGAAAGAGCACTGCTGGGCATGTGTGGATTTAGACTCTGCCCCCAAAATTTCCACAAGGAACCTAGGCAGTGAAGGACCAGGAGCCAAGAGCCTCCTCACTGTGCTCTGACTCACTGTCCATGTCAGGCCCTGGTGACATGGGATTCTACCTTGTCATTCCTCAGGCCTGGCCAATCCTCAGTGTAGGCTGCAGGCACCACACAGGGCTCTGGTCCCCATCCTCACACCTGATGGCCCAAATCTCTCTGGGTTATGGGTCCTGACAGCCCACCCCTGAGACACCCTCCCTGGGGAATCCTTCCCCATGGTGCCACCATCTCCTCCATCCTGCCTGTTCTCTCTACTTGAGAATCAGGAACTGTCCCACCTTTTATGGAGATATCCTCATAGCTCACAAGGTCACAACCTGGGAGGAGGAGAGGAACTGCACCCAGGGTGCCCACAGCAGTGCTTACTCCTGGTGCAGCAGGTTTCAAGACACACAAGCCCAGGACTAAGCCTGAGTCCCAGAAGTCAAGCAGAGGGAGACTGGGAATCCCCTGCAGAGTGGGAGGCACTGCTTGCTGGTCACCTGGCCTGGACATTGACCCAACCCCTCATGGAGCTCTGATTAGGCTTACCACGTGGTTTCCATGGTGACCATAAACAAATCTCAGAACTGCCCCAGCCAGTACAGTCTTGCATGGGACTGCTTCCTCCAATGTGAGGAGGTCCTGCACACATGCCCATATGTCAGGGAATGAAAAATAGAGACACTGAGCACAAGTGGGGTCAGGGCCTTGCTAAAAGCTACCTGTTTTAAAAGACATCCAGACTTGGTACTCTGCTGTAATTCCCTGTGCATATCCAGAACAGGTCAGCAGAGGGAACACCAGTATTCATGGGGCCCCATTCCCCACAGCTGGGGAAGAGGCCAGGAGCCTGAGGCCTCATTCCATCCTGATGCCCAGGGCTCATGGGATACATGCATGCATGGTGATAGGACTGGCCTTCATGCCTGGATGCTGTAGGGGCCAGTCTCTGTGCTCTCTTGATGACCCCACTGATGAGACCTCTGGGTTGCTTCACTTGTCCTCATTGTTCCCAATTTTGTGCCAAAAGATGAGTCTAAGTCTGGGGTGGGGTGGGAGGCCATAGGGTCAGATGGGGGCAGGGATGAAGTATAGTGATATGGTCAGGGTGTAGAATGTAGGAGGGGAGAAGGTGGTGATTGGGGTCTGAGAAGACAAAATCCAGGAGAACAGGAGTGACAATGTCAACTGAAAATTCACTGTGACATACTTGCAAGGCTGGGCTCTAGTTTGAACAAGCCTCAGAGGCTTTGCCTCTTACAGGGCCTTCCTGGAAGTGGCTAAAAACCCCTGGTATTGCTAGGACTGGCTTCTGTGGGTGATGACATCTTGGTTGGACTCACTGGTTGGATGAAACCTTTCTCCTTTGACAGGGCCAAGGACACTTCCTAAGGACCTTTCAAGTCAGCACTATTCCCCCTGTAGGTGAGCTCTGGGAGAGTCTAGCCTCAGGTGGCAATGACCCTGAGCTTTCCTGTAGAACCAGGAAGAGCAGACCATGCTCCTGTACCTCTGACCTGCATCTTTGTACTCTGGGAGAGTGCCATGGGATGAGTGTGTCATGCCTGGTTCTCAGTGAGACCTCCAGCCCCTAATGTCCTTTTCCTTCATCAGCTCTTCTTTTCTCCAAGAGAAGTAACCTAGGAGCAGGGAAGCATGGCTGCTGCCCCAGCGATGTTATGTTCTAGAGAAGCAGAATTTTCTCTGGAAAGAAAAAGGAAATTCTACCAACCTCCCAGTTTCCCAAGGGTTTTCATGTTTTCCTTGTGGACTTTCCTTCTCCACATATGGACAGCATGATTAGTGGTCTTCTCTGGCATTTCCTGCCAGGGATTGTGGGTGCAGGGAATGCTGGGGCCTTTTATGTCCTCCCTATTCCTCACATTTGTCTCTGGCAAGTCTCTGCATGTTCTGTGAGGATGAGCATTGCCTTCTTTCCAGAGAGAATTGTTAACACCTTTATTTTGGAAAGTATTTTGTGGAAGAAAAGTGAGGCATAGTGGATTGTGGTACCAGATAACTTTGATCTTCTCCACAGATGTGAGATTGGAAAGGAGGCAAACTCAGCTGTTTCTTTCAGTCATACAGTATCCACTTATTTTGAGAGAATGTCACACAGGGCAATTGGCTGTGTTTGGGGGCAGAAAAGTTAGGATCAAATGATTACATGCATTAAGGCATACAATGGAGCTCCCAGGATGGAGAAGAATGCTATTTCAAGGGGAAGAGAGGAGAAATTTGAATTCCTATAAATGGGGATATTTTAAGGCCTTGAGCAAGCACAAGCCCATCTGTAGAAGCAGGCTGCAGGCAGGCTCAGATAAGACAGAGAGGACCCTGCACACCTCATTCATCTTGGGTGGATCTTTTTGATAAAAAGCCTAAGCTCTGAAGGAAACCACAACCTAAAGTGGAGTAATTTGCAAAGACTGTGGAAGGATTTTTATAATTGCTTTGATTTTGTTAACCTTGGCATTCATGGAAATCTCTGCATATCACTAGCTGGAAGTAAACTTAAGGAACAGAAAACCCAGGGACTAAATCCCAGTTAACACTTAAAAGTATTAAGATGTACACTGCGCAACAAAAGATTATAAGCAAAACAAAGAAACAGGGAGTGATGGCCCATCCAAAGAAACAACTGAAACATTAAGAAACCTTCCTTTAAACAAGACCAGATTTGAAGAGAACAGAAAAAGTCTTTTTAAAAGTGATCCTCAATATGTTTAGGGAGATCAAGGAAAGAAGGAGAAAGAATTGAAGATATCAAGAAAATGATGGAGTGAACAATATGAGAATCTCAATAAAGAGATAGAGATTTTAAAAAGAAACCAAACAGAAATACTGTAGTTGAAGACTACATTAATTGAAATGAAAAATTCCCTAGAGGGTTTCAACAGCAGATTTGAGCTGGAAGAAGAAATAATCTGTGTACAGGAAGGCAAGACAATTGGAATGATTCAGGATGAGGAACAGAAACGAAAAAGCAAACAGAACCTGTTAAACACTATCAAGTGTGTCAATACATGCATTATGTGATGGAGCAAAGGCAGTGTTGAGAGAGAAACTTATAGCTCTAAATGCTTACATTAAAAAGGGAGAAAGGTCTTAGATAAGAGACCTAACCTTACATCTGGAGGACCCAGAAAAAGAAGAACAAACTAAACCCAAAGGAAATAGAAGGATGGAAAGAAAAATATTAGAGCAATGGTAAATTAAATAGAGAATTCAAAATGAGAGAGAGAGTTCCGGTCGAGAGCGCGCTGGAAAGAGTGCGTCGGAAAGCGGAGCGCGGCCTGTGTTCTCCAGCTCCTCCGGGCCCTCGGACCCCTCCGGCCCCGGGCCGGCGGGTGAGCTGGGGGCCCGGGGGCGCCCTGCGGTCTCTGCCTGCGGAGACTCAGAGTCTTCACCGCGACTGTCCACCGTCTTGGTCCAGGCCCTGGGGCAGCGGCAGGACCCGGTCCTCCCTTTCCCCCATGATGTCTTGACGGCGGCGGCGGCGGCCTCTCGGAGCCTGGACCCCGCCGGCCGCCGGGTTTCCCTGCCCAGACCTGCCCGGCGGCGGGCGTGGCAGGGAGAGGAAAATGGCGGCTTCCCGAATGCCGCGGAGGGCCGTTAGGGGACTCGAGCGCCCAGAAGGCGGGTTGTGTAGACTCAGGCTCGGTCCTCTCTTCGGCTTGGGCCACGGAGCCTCACAGATCCGGGACCTGGGGTGACCACCCCATTCCAATTGGACGAGATGCCACCTCGTCCCAACAACGACGGACAAAGGCCTTAACGGGCCTGGAAGGTGAGCGGAACCCGGGACGACGACGGGTGGAACGGTTAGCGGGCCTTAGGGCGGTTAGTCTTCGTTCTGCCAGACCTTGCTTGACATTGAAAGAGAGAAATGGTAGACTAACCTGCAACATTTGTCCAATAAGAAGTGCCCACCACCTTTTGGGAAGATTTACTGGCCGTTTATAGAAGAAGGCCTTTGTATATAATATGAAAAAGCTGCTCTCAAATTTCCCCCCAACCTTTTTAAAGAAAACTTGTGCCACATCTAGGCTTACTAGATGTAAAGAGGTTGCCGATGTATGATAAAGTAGAGGTAGGAAATCACATGTCTTGTATTGTCCATTTGTTAGGGGGAAAAAAAAAATCTTAGGAATGTCTTCTGGAATTGACTTTGAAATGGAATTTAGACTGCCTCTGGAAGCGACAGCGGGAGAGAGACACAACCACGCTTTCTGTGGGTTGGAGGCCAAGAAGCAGAAGGCTAAGAAGAGGAAGAGAAGGTTGTATGCCAGACTGGTCATATTTAGAAGATATTTTCATATTATAACCATTATTTTGTGTGTGCAATTTATTCTTCACTACTGTATATATAATTGGCAATGCTAAGTACTTTTTGAAATATCTCCTCTTCCTATATGTTCTGAAGTGCCTGACATATGGTAAAAGTAGAGGTAGTAGAACACATTTTGTAGTTATCTTTTTGTTAAAATTCATATGAAATAGTACGGAGTTTTTTGGAATGGCCAAACCACCTCTCTAAATAGTACACATTTTGTACACTGGTTTGGGGGAGGAGGGAGAAGGAAGTGCAAAGGGCTCTATGCCAGTATGTTTATAATGAGACAAGATTAACCATTGTCCCTATGTTTGTGCATTTGGTTTTACTTTGCTATGTATGTAGTGTATATAATGGACGCACATGTCCTAATTTGCATCTAGTCTTCTAGATGTTAAGAGGTTGCCAGTGTATGACAAAAACATAGTAAACTAATACATCTTGTACATTTTGTGTTAAAATTCCTAAGAAAGATTGTCTTCTGAAATTTTGAGCAGTATAGCCCCCAGGGTTGGTGGAGGAAGGATAAAAGGGAAGGGTTCTAGAGTAGAATGTGCATATTTAGAAGACACTTTCTGATTAACTGTTGTTAGATGTGTGCAGTTTATTCAAGACTGTTCTGTATATAGTGGATGAACTAAGTCATTATTTGAAACATCTAGTCTGACTAGATGTTTAGAAGTGCCCAATGTATGTTAAAAGTAGTAGTAGTAAAATATTACTTTGTAAATACTGTTTTGCTCAAATTCATAGGAAATAGTGTCTTTTGGAAAATGGGATTGTTAAACCATCTCTCAGCAGCATACAACTGTCTATATACTCGTTCAGTGGTTTGGAGGAAGTGGGAGAGAAGCAATAGCAAAATGTAATTTGTTAGTGTGTTCAGACAAAACTTTTTCTGTATGTCCTGTGCATTTCATTTGGCTGTGTATATAATGGACAAATGAGTCCTAATTTTGCAGCATCTAGTCTGTAGACGTTAAAGAGGTTGCCAGTAGTTATTAAAATTAGTATGTTTTGTATACTTTATGTTGAAATTTATTGGAAAGCTTGTCTTCTGTAAATGACTTTTGGGTATGAATTTGTTCAACCACCTCAAACCATTACACTTGCCTGTACTTGTCTACTGAACTGGTGGTGGAGAAAAGGAAGTCAGGAGGGTATGGTTCAAGGACAAGATGGTCACATTTAGGCGACACCTCAGATTATAACCATTGTTATGTGTGTACAGTTTTATTGAACAATACTATATATGCAGTGAACAAGTAAATTTTTATTTGAAATAGCTAGTCTTTTTAAATGTTTAGAAGTACTTGATGTGTTTAAAAACAGAGGTAGTAGGATAGCACTGTAAATAGCTCTTAAAAATTGATGAGAAATACTGTCTTTGGGAATGGAATTGTTAAACCACCTCTGAACATTGTACTTGTTCATTGGTTTGAGTGAGGTGGGAGGGAAGAAATTGAAAAAGGTGTTTTGCTAGTGTGTACTAGAACATTTCTTATCATCCATTGCCATGTATGTTATGTGTATTCATTTAACTTTGCTGTACTGTATATATTGTGTATATACTGGACAAATGAGTCCTAATTTTATAATATCTAGTCTCTAGATATTAAAGAGGTTGCCAATGTATGACAAAAGTAGAGTTAGTAAACTAACACATTTTGTACACTTTGTGTTAAAATTCCTAGAAAGGCTGTCTTCTGAAAATGACTTTTGGAAATGAAATTAGAAAACCCCATCTAAGTGACACAGGTGCTTGTAGCTCATCCACTGGGTTTGTGGTGGAGAAAAGGAATCAGGAGAAATGACGGGCTCTAGCCCCAAAATGTTTCTATTTAGAAGACACTTTCAGATTTAACAGTTGTTACGTGTGTGTAGTTTATTGAACACTACTGTGTATATAGTGGACAAATTTAAGTCCTATTTGAAACATCTAGTCTTTCTAGATGTTTAGAAGTGCACAAAGTATGTTAAAAGTAGAGGTAGTAAAATAACACATTTTGTAGATATTGTTTTGTTAAAAGTCATATGAAATATTTTTTGGAGATGGAATGATCAAACCACCTTCAGAGCAGTACATATTCTGTTTGTGCTGTTTCAGGGAGGAGGGAGAAGGAAGTGCCAAGGGCTCTTTGCCAGTAAGTCTGTAGTTGGGCAAGATAAACCATTATCCTATATATTCTGTGTATTTTGTTTTACTTCACTGTGTATATAGTGGACAAACGAGTACTCATTTTTTATCTAGTCTTTCTAGACCAGTGTATGACAGTAGAGTTAGTAAACTAACACATTTTGTACATTTTGTGTTAAAATTTATAGGGAAGACTTGTTTTGAAAATGACAGAATTTTACTTGTGAAAGCAAAATCATTTAAAAAAAAATGAAAAAACAAAAACCCTCTAAGCATTGCACATGCAACCACTGGGTTGATAGAGATGAGAACAGGAAGGATTCTAGGCCAGAGTATTCCTATTTAGAAGACATTTTCAGATTATATCCTTTGTTACATGTGTATGGTTTATTCAAAGCTACTGTGTGTATTGTGGACAAGTTTAAGTCCTTATTTGAAACATCTAGTTTTTCTAGATGCTTACAAGGATACAATATATGTTAAAAGTACAGAGTGTAAAATAACATTTTAAATATTTTTTCTGTTAATACAGAAGAATGGCTGTATTTGGGGAATGGCACTGTTGAACTGGATATCTTGGAGCAGTGTGCTGAGGGGGTGGGGGTGGGGTAGGGAATGAAGTGCAGAGGGAAGGGTTCTTTGCCTGCGAGTTAGACAAGTTCAGATTGTTTGACCATTGTTCTGTATAGGCATTTTAGTTATTGCTGTGTATTAAAAGACAAGTCCTAATGTCCAAAGTATACTAAAAATAGAAGTAGAAAGATAATCCCTATAGAAATGTCCTTGTGTTAGTTTAAAGGAAGGCCTGTCTTCTGGGAGTGACTTTGCTAATCCACCTCTTGGAGCCAGATGCATTTCTGTACTTAGTCATTGAAATAGTGGAAGAGGAAGAAGAGGCAGGGCTCTTTGCTAGTATCTCTAGATCTAGAAGACAGTTTTAGATTATAACTATAGTTCTATGTGAATTTTTTTTTGTAAAATACCTGTGTTTATTGCGGATAAGATTCATTATTTCACAATATCTAAGCTTTTTAGATTTCTTGAGGTGACAATGTATGATAAAAAGTAGAGTAGTGAATTAACGAATTTATAAATATCTTTTTGTTGATAGAAAAGAAGCATCTTTGACATGGAATTGTTAAACGACCTCTGAGCAGTTGGTATCAGAACTTGTTTATTAGGTTGGCTGCAGAGGGGCGGAAGAACGTGCAGGGGGGAGGGATGTATGCAACTGTGTTCATATTTCCATTTTGATGTAACCATTGTACTTGGGCATCTCTTGGCTATACCATAGGACATTGCTAAAAATACTTCAGTGGAAACATACCTTATTTCAATATAGATCTGAACATGAATTCTCTTAGATGAATTATACTTGTTGTATTCTTTATGTCTAATTTTAAATTGAGCATTAAGGGAATGCAGTATTTGTTAACTCTGCCATATCTATAGAGGCCTGTTGCATTTTTGTCTTTTATGAAATTGTCCCAAAGGCAGGCAGGAATACATTTTCCCCCCTTGATTGAGTTGGTGTCATGTATTCTTGGTTATATCCCAGTACTCACAGCTTTGGGACTTTGAATTGGTAAATATTCATGAAAAAGCATGAAACACATAAAAATGTATGCTCAGTTGTATGTATACACATAAAGCACCTAGAAGGATATGTCAACCCGTAAACTGCTTGTGATTCTGGATGACTTTTGTGTTTGCTTCTTGTGCTTTTCAGTTTTCTATATTGCACAATTAAAAGTTTGAAAAAAAAATAAATGTTATTTTTAAAACTTTAAAAAAAAAAAAAAAAAATGAGAGAGAGAATCAACAAAACTAAAAGCTGTTTTTCTGAAATGTTGAATAAAATGGACAAAACTTTAGCTAGACTGACAAACAAATTGAAAGGACACATATAAGAAACCAAGATGGTGGCTAGGTGAGACAGGGCTAAGGAACACCTCTGTGGAAAACACTAGATAAAGACCAGAGAGTGACCCAGAATACCAGTTACAGCGATGTGCCAGCTGGACGAGATCTGCTAGTTCCCAGGGGCTGTATACTTGGTGAAACTGGGAGTCTGCATTCTGAAATGAGTGAGCAAGCTGGCTGGAAGTCCTGCAGTCACGTGGTGATCTGGAGAAGCCAGGGTTTGGCGTCTGGAGACCAACAGTCTCTTTTTTAAAAAAGAGGGGAAAACCCAGGAGTGGCTGCAGGTGTGATCGTGGGAAACACACAGTAAAACACAGCAAGAGGTGGCTGGGCCGGCCTCTCGGTGTCTGGCCTGGAAGATAGCCTGCTGCAGATATCCCTGGAGCTGGGGAAATGGAGCGGAGAGCCAGAAGCTGAAAGAATCCCCATGGCTAGCAGCTCGTTCTCGGGAGGGCTGGAAAAACTCCTGCCTGGGGCCATACCCACAGCCCCAGAGCCCCACCAGTTGTCCCGGAGCTGGGAAGGAGGAACTGTGCAAGGAGGGGGGTGTGGAGATGCCCTGTTTGCCCATTTTTGCATAAGACGGAAAGAGAGCTGGCTGGGCCCAGCAGCCTGGGGCTTCCCGTGAGGGATGGCACACACTGATGACATAGCGTGGCATTCCCTCAGCAGAGGTCCTGGGGGATCACAGCTGGGCGGGGGGACCCACTCAGAGATCCCAGGGACACTATGCCAAGTCTGGTGGTTTGTGGGACAGTGAGAGAGTGGGGCTGGGGCTGAAATGAAATGAAGGCTTGGACTCTTGCTGCGGCCTTGAATCTCCGGGAACCGGAGGGATTTGAATATTGAGGCTGTCCTTCCTCCCTGACCACCCGTACAAGCGCCCTGCATTCAGGGCAGACAGCTCCAGCAATGCACCCAGGCTGAGTTCTCTGGCTGGACCCCACAAGAATCATTTCCCCACTCACGGTGGGGACAAGGTGGAGAACTGACTTGAGAAGTATAGGTGACTCACAGATGCCATCTGCTCGTTAGTTAGTTAAAGTGTATGGCACTGAACAGTGTTTCTGAAAAATTAGATAGGTTTTTTTTTTTTTTACAAATTAAAAGAACCCTGTTGAGCAGAGCAAATGCCAAGAGGCCAAAAACAACAGAAAATCTCAATGCATATGATAAAACCAGATGATATGGAGAATCCAACTCCAAACACACAAATCAAGTTATCAGAAGAAATAAAGTTCCTCACAGAATTAATCAAAGAAATACAATCGAGGAATGAAAACGTGGCAAAGGATTTAAAGGACATCAAGAAGACCATGGCCCAGGATATAAGCAACATAAAGAAGACCCTAGAAGAGCATAAAGAAGACATTGCAAGAGTAAATAAAAAAATCGAAGATCCTATGGAAATAAAAGAAACTGTTGGCCAAATTAAAAACACTCTGGATATTCACAAGACTAGAGGAAGTTGAACAACATCTCAGTGTCCTAGAAGTCCACAGAACAGAAAATGAAAGAATGAAAGGACACATATAACTAAAATCAGAAATGAAAGTGAAAACATTACTCTGTACCCCACAGAAATAATAAAGTATTAGGAGAGAATACTATGAACAAATACACATGAACAAATTAGATAAACTAGACGAAATGGACAAATTCCTAGAAAAATACAAACTACTTATATTGGCTCAAGAAAAACATAGAAGATATCAACATATCCTTAACTGGTAAAGAGAGTAAATCAGTCATCAAAAACTTTCCAGCACAGAAAACCCCAGACCATGTGTCTTTCTTGGTCAATTTTACTAAATATTCCAGGAAGAATATTCCAATCTTGCTCAAACACCTCCAAAATGTGAAGAAGGAACACTCCCCAACTCATCCTATCAGGACAACATTGCCATAATACCAATGCCAGATAAAGAAACTACAAGAAAAGAAATTACAGGTCAATGTCTCTTAAGAGTACAGATATAAAAAGCCTCAACAAAATACTAGCCAAACCCAAACCAGCAGCACATGTAAAGAATTGTACACCATAATCAAGTAGGATTTATCCCAGGTATGTAAGGTTGGTTCAATGTAAGAAAATTAATTTAATATAATAAACTAAATTAACAGAATAAAAGGAAAAAATCTGATCATTTCAATTGATCCAGAAAAGGCATTTGACAAAATCCAACATCACTTCCTGGAAAAAAAAGGACTTAGAAACATAGGAATAGAAGGAAACCTCCTCAACATGAAAAACAATATATAAGAAAAACCCACAGCTAGTATCTGTGGAAGGACTAAATGTTTTCCTTTTAAGATAAGTACAAAGATGCCCACTATCAACACTGTTATTCAACATTGTATTGGAAGTTCTTGCCAGAACAATTAAGCAAGAAATATAAATGATAGGTATCCACACTGGCAAAGCACATATAAAACTCCCTATTTGCACACAACATGATCATATATATAGCAAGTCCTAAATAATCCACAACAAGGATCCCAGAGCTAATAAACAAATTCAGCCAAGTGGGAGCATTCAAGCTCAATACCCCAAAACTGTAGGATTTTACACACCAATAATGAATAATCTAAAGAGGGATTCAGGGAAACAAATTCCATTTACATAGCAATTGAAAGAATTAAATATCTAGGAATAAATTTAAGCAAAGTTCTAAGAGTACTTGTACACAAAAATTATGACACATTCTTAAAAGAAATCACAGTACACTTAACTAGATGAAAGGACATTCTGTTTTCATGGATTAGAGGATTAATTAGTGTTAAGAAGTCAATTCTACCCAAAGGGTTGTATAGATTCAACATAATCCTAATAAAAATTCCAAGAGCTTTCATTGCAGAAACTGAAAAGCCAACCATCAAATTTATATGGAAGGTTATGCATCCCTGAACATAAAAAGTCATCTTGAAAATGAAGAATGAAGTTGGATGGTTTACTCTTCCCTATTTTAAACTTATTACAAAGCCACTGAAATCAAAACAGCATGGTACCAGCACAGAGGTAAACATATAGAACAATTGAATTGATTTGAGAGTTTAGAAATAAAACCTCACATCTATGGCCAACAGAATTTCACAGGAGTGCCAAGTCCACTCAGTGGGGAAGAATAGTCACTTCAACAAATGTTCCTGGGACAACTGGATATAAATATGCAGAAGAGTGAAGGTGGATTCCTACCTCACACCTTATAAAAAATCAACTCAAAATATATCAAATATCTAAACATAAGAGCAAAATTGCTGACATTCTAGAAAACCTAGGGCAGCATTTTATATAGTCCTTGTGTTATGCAAGTTTCTTCGAATTTATACCCAAAGCACAAGCAACAAAAGAAAAAGTAGATAAATAGTACTTCCTCAAAAAGTAGAAACTCTTGTGCTTCAAAGGATCTTGTTAAGAAACTGGAAAGGCAGGCTACTCAATGGGAAAAAATATTTGGAAACCACATATACATTAATGGTTTAATATTGAGTATATAAAGAAACCAACAACTCAACAATAAAAGACAATCAAATTTAAAAATTTGCAAAATCCTTGAGTAGATATTTTTCCAAAGAGGAAATATAAATGGCCATAGCACACATGAAAAGATGCTCAACATAACTGGCTGTTAGGGAAATGGAAATCAAAACCACAAGGAGGAAAATGGTGGATTAGGAGAGGCAGAGGAAAATTCTCCTTTGTGAAAAATACTAGGTAAAGGACAGAAAGTGCTCAAGAACAGTAGTTCCAAGGTTCCACTGGCCAGACAGTGAATTCTAAACCATATAGTTAGGCTGCAGCTGGAGAGGAGAGATTGAGTTTAGGATGGGTACATGTTCAGCCTAGAATGCTGCTGGGAAAGGGCAGTTGGACCCAGCTGACAAGGTCAGAAGGTGGCAGCTTTCCACACACCATGCAGCCATCTCAGCAGTTGGATTGGGAGATATCCTTCACAGCCTTGCATCTGAGAGCTCCCATGAGGGAAATCAGGATTGTGACAACAACCACTCTTCGTCCATGGAAGTCCACAGTGTGCACAGCCAAGAAGCAAGGGCACCACATGGAAGTGCCAGGAGCCCCTCCCCAATCCCAGGGACTTGAGGATGCATGGTGGATTGGAATGCAGTGCATTTGAGCTGGAAGGTGAGACACACATCTCCACAGGTCCAGAGTGGTCCGCTCACAGCCCTGAGAATTGCTGGGACCACTGTTCCCTGGAGCAGACTCCCTGAAAAATTATGCAGGGCCTGCTTCCTTCCCACAGTGCTGGCAGTCACCAGTGCACATGGAAAATTAGTACACTAATTGGATTTCCACCTGGTTTGGACCCCACCCAGTACATAGACAAAGTTGGGGGAGAGCTAGCTTGAGGGTAAGAGGTAGCTAAAGAACATGATCTGCTGGTAGGACAGGGAAAGTGGACTCCAGCAAGCTGTAGCACTGCCAAATTATAGATAACTGTTCAAATAATCCTGCATATCCTAAAATAACCTTATCAAGACAAGCATATGCCACAAGGCCAACAGAAACATAAAATCATAAAGCATATGAAGAAACGAGAGGATATGTACAATCCAAACAAATTAAAAAGGCAGAAGAGCTGCAGAGCTTAGAGCAATTAATCAAAGAAGCACACACAACACAAATATTCACAACTTCAATGAAATGGCTAAGGACACAAAAGACACTGATAAGACCCTAAAAGAGCATAAAAAAGAAATGGAAAGAGTGAACAGAAAAAGAGCAGATATTATGGAAATAAAAGATATGATTGATCAAATTAAACATATACTTGAGACACACTGCAGCAGATTTGAAGAGGCAGAGGAAAGGATACATGAACTAGAAGACAGAGGGATGGAATGTGAAATCACAAAAGAACAAATGGTGGAAAAAAATAAAAAATTTGAAACAGATCTCAGGAAAATGACGGAAAACATGAAGTACATAAATATAGTAATCATTGTTCCAGAAGGTGAGAGAAAAGGGATAGGGAGAGTATTCAAAGACATTGTTGGAGGAAAATTCCAACCCTTGTATATGACATAAATATGCATATAAAAGATGCCTAATGAACTCCAAATAGAATAAATCCAAATAAACCCACTCTGAGATACATTCTGATCAGATTGTCAAATGTTGAAAAGGAGAAACTTCTGAAAGCAGCAAGAGAGAAGTGATTTACCACATACAAGGGAAACCACATAAGATTAAGTACTGACTACTCATCAGGCATCACAGTGGTGAGAAGGCAATGGTATGACATATTTAAGATTCTGAAAGATAAAAACTGCCAGACAAAAATTTTATCCAACAAAGTTATCCTTCAAAATTGAGGAGACTTTAAAATTTTCACAAAAAAATTTTGAGAGAATTTGTTTAAAAGAGAGCCACCCTACAAGAAATACTAAAGGGAGATCAACAAGCTGAGAAAAAAGAGAAGAGAGAGGCCTGAAGCAGGGCAAAGAACTGAAGAGTTTAATAAGGGTAACTTAAAGGAAATAACAAGAGAGAGAGGAAAAATAGATCTGACAAATAAAAACCAAAGGATAAAATGGCTGATTCCAGAACTGCCTTCACAGTAATAACATTGAATGTGAATGGATTAAACTCCCCAAATAAAATATTTAGATTGGCAGAATGGATTTTAAAGTATGAACCATCAATATACTATTTACAAGAGACCTATCTCAGATGCAGCAACACAAAGATATTGAAACTGAAAGGATGGAAATAAATGTTCCATGCAGGCTGCAGCCAAAAAAAAAGCAGGGGTAGCAATACTAATGTTAGATAAAATAGATTTTAAATGCAAAGATGTCATAAGAGACAAAGAAGGATATTATATACTAATAAAATGGACAATTCATAAAGAAGAAATAACAATCACAAATGTTTATGCACCCAATCAAGGTGCTCCAAAGTACATGAGACAAATATTGACAAAACTGAAGGAAGCAATAGATATTTCTACAATAATCATGGGAAAATTCAATACATCACTCTCTTTTATAGATAGAACAACCACACAGAGGACCAATAAGGAAATTGAGAACCTAAACAATGGGATAAAGGAATTAGACTTAACAGACATATACAGAGTGTTACATCTGAAATTACCAGGATATACATTCTTCTCTAGCGCTCATGAAATGTTCTCCAGGATAGATCATGTACTGTGGCATAAAACAAGTCTCAATAAATTTCAAAAGTTTTAAATTATTTAAAGCACATTCTCTAACCACAGTGGAATGCATTTAGAAGTCAATAACCATCAAAGAACCAGAACATCCACAAATATGTGGAAGTTAAACAATACACTCCTAAACAATCAGTGGGAAAAAGACTAAATTGCAAAAGAAATTATGAAATATCTAGAGACAAATGAAAAGAAGAACACAATGTATCAAAACATATGGAATGCAGCAAAGGTGGTGCTGAAGGAGAAATTTGTAGCTCTAAATGCATATGTTAAAAAGGAAGAAAGATGTAAAATCAAAGAATGAACAGAGCAACTGAAGAAGCTAGAGGATGATCAACAATCTAACCTTAAAGCAAGAAGAAGAAAAGAAATAAGGAAAAAAGCAAAAATAAATGATATGGAGAACAAAAAACAATAGAGAGAGTAAATAGAAGTTGTTTTTTTTTTTTTTTTTTTTGAGAGATCAAAAAGACTGACAAAATTTAGCTAGACTGACAAATAAAAAAGAGAGAAGACCCAAAAAAAAACAAAATGAGAGGGGGGATCCCAACAAAATTTTTAAAAAATCATGAGGATACTATGAACAACTGTATGCCAAAAAAAAAAGCTAGACAATTTAGAAGAAATGGCTAATTTCCTGGAAACACATGAAAAGCTTAGAAGACCTCAAGAAAACAAACACAAAGGATCCAATCAGTCATCAAAAAATTTCTTACAAATGAATGACCAAGAATAGATGGCTTCACAGGGGTATTTTACCAAACTTTCAAAAAAAGAACTGATACCATTCCTGTTCAAACTCTTTCAAAAAATTGAATAAAATGGGACACTACCTAACTCATTTTATGAAGCTAACATCACTCTAATACCAACACCAGATAAAGGTACTACAAGAAAGTAAAACTACAGGCCAATCTCCCTAATAAATATAGATGCAAAAATTCTCAACAAAATACTTGCAAATCAAATACAAAGACACATTAAAAAAATTATACACCATGACCAACTGGGGTTCATCCCAGGTATGCAAGGGTGGTTCAACATAAGAAAAGCAATGTGATACAATACATTAACAAATTGAAATGAATAAATCAATTGATCATCTCAATTGATGCTTAAAAGTGTTCAACAAATTTCAGCATTCTTATTTTGATAAAATCACTTCAAAAGGTAGGAATTGAAGGACAGTACTCTATGATGGGAGACTGAAAGCCTTCCCCTAAGATCAGGAAGAAGACAAGGATGCCCACTGTCACCACTATTATACAACATTTTGCTAGAAGTTCTAGCCAGAGCAATCCTGCAAGACAAAGAAATAAAAGACATCCAGATTGGAAAGGGAGAAGTAAAACTCTCATTATTTGCAGATGACACGATTGTATATTTGGAAAATCCTGAAAAACTGATGACACAGCTCCTTGATCTAATAAACAAATTTAGCAAAGTGGCAGGGTACAAGATAAATGTGCAAAAGTCAGTAATGTCCCATACATTAGAAATCACCTAACTGAAGAGACACTCAAGAAAAAAATTCCATTCACAATAGCAACTGAAAAGATCCAGTACATAGGAATAAATGTAATGAAGGATCAAGTTTATTCATGGAAAATTACATGGAAAATTACATAACTTTACTAAATAAAATAGAAAGGGACCTAAACAGATGGAATGACATTCTGTGTTCAAGAATAGGAAGGCTAAATGTCATTAAGAGGTCAGTTCTACCCGAACTCATCTACAGATTCAATGCAATTCCAATCAAATTTCCAAAAACCTATTTGCAGACATGGAAATCTAGTTATCAAATTTATGTGGAAGAGAAATCCATCCTATAAAAGAAAAACAAAGTGGGAGGACTTACACTTCCTGATTTTGAAGCTTACTATAAAGCCACAGTAATCAAAACAGCATGGTAATGGCACAAAAACAGACATATTGGTCCATGAAATCAAATTGAGAGTTTGGAAATGGATCCCCAGATCCACAGTTGACTGATTTTTATAACATACCCAAATTCACTGAACTGGGGCAGAACAGTCTAAAAAAATGGTGGCTGTGAGAACTGGATATCCATAGACAAAAGGATGAAAGAGGACCCCTACCTCACACCCTATACAAGAATTAAGTAAAGTGGATCAAAGACCTCAATATAACAGAGAATACCATCCAATTCCTAGAAGATAATGTAGGGAAACATCTTCAAGATCTGATATTAGGAGGTCACTTCTTACACTTTACATCCAAAGCATAAGCAACAAAAGAAAATATAGATAAATGAGAACTCCTCAAAATCAAAAGCTTCTATACCTCAAAGGAATTTGTCAAAAAGATGAAGAGGAAGCTAATGCAAGGGAGAAAATGTTTGGAAACCATGTATCTGATAAGAGACTGGTATCTTGCATATATAAAGAAATCCTACAACTCAATGACAATAGTAAAAACAGCCCAAATATAAAATGGGAAAAAGATATGAAAAGATATTTCTCCAAAGAGGAAGTACTAATGGCTAAAATACACATGAAAATATGTTCATATTCACTAGTTGTTAGGAAATGCAAATCAAGACCACAATGAGATATCATCTCACACCAATAAGAATGGCTGCCATTAAACAATCAGGAAACTACAAATGCTGGAGAGGAAGTTGAGAAATTGGAGCTCTTATTCATTGTTGGCGGTACTGTACAATGGTACAGACACTGTGGAAGACATGTTGGTGTTTCCTCAGAAACCTAGATATCAAGTTACCCCATGATCTGGCAATTTCACTTCTCTATATACCCAGATGATCTGAAAGCAGTGACATGAACTGACATTTGCACACTGATGTTCATAGCAGCATGTTCACAATTGTCAAGAGATGAAAATAATCCAAGTGTCCTTCAACAGATGAGTGGATAAATAAAATGTGGTATATACATATAATGGAATACATGCAGCAGTAAGAAGGAACAAGCTCTTGAAACATATGAAGCATGCATGAACCTTGAAAACATAGTGCTGAATGAAGTAAGCCAGACAGAAAAGAACAGACATTGTATATTATCTCTAATGTGGACTCTGTGAACAATGTAAAATAAGTGTCTTAAAATGTAGAATATAGGGGACCTAGAGATAGACTGAACCTGGTGAAGGGGAAATGATAACATAATATGTACCAACATGATAATGAGGGTAATCTTAAAGGTATGAGAATGGACAGGAGTGATGATGGTTTGGTAATGGGATTATAAGTATCAGGACTGCAATGGAGGAAAACATGTTTGAAAGTGATTGTTTAAAGGCATGTAGCCCACAGAGTAGCACTACAAATATAAATAAGTTTTAACATGATACACTTATGTGGTATGACACTGATACAAAGAGTTAACAACAGAGTGGCATATGGAAAAACTGCCCATTACATATTATAGATTATATTTCATAGGAATATCTTACCAGCACTACACTAATACTAAGGATGAATAACTAGTGGCTAAGAGCTCTGGGATGTTTTATGTCATGATAATTGTTTACAATTAAGAGTAATGATGACTAAATGAAGATAATGAAGACAACTAACTGTAGATAATATGAGAAACTGACTGTTTATCATTGGACAGAATATATGTTATGTGAAATTAGGAACACCCTACTTAACAAATCAGGCCATTGATCTTGAAGCTTGCACTTGTGAAAGTTAAGGCTGTAAATGGGAGGCTAAGCCTTCCTAAAATGATGCTTAAGAGGCACCTCCAGAGAATCTCTTTTGTTGCTCAGATGTGGCCTTTCTTGCTCTAAGCCCAATTCAGTAAATAAATTCATTAACCTCCAACCTATGTGGGGCATGACTTCCAGGGGAATGAATCTCCCTGGTGACATAGGCCATGACCCCCAGAAATGAGTTGGGCCCTGGTATCAAGGGTTTGAAAATGCCTACTTGACCAAAAGGGGGAAAAGAAAGATAACAAAATAAGGTTACAGTGGCTAAGAGATCTCAGAGTTGAGAGGCTATCCTGGAGGTTTTTCTTACGCAAACTCCAGCTAGATATCCCAAATGCCCACGATATGCCAAGTCCTAACCAACAGTAGTTCAGAAATACGTCAGTCCCTATCTGAGATTCTATAAAAAATTCAATCTCAGAAACTCAAATCCACCAGAACATTCCAATGCCAGACAAGTCCTAAAACACAGAGGCAATTGCCTCTTTAAAGAACAAAAATCAGATGCAGTCCCCTTCCCCATAATGTTGACATTCCCTTTCAATCTGAACCAGTTAGAGTGGTCACTGCCTAGATACCACTGAAGATCAAGAAATTCATTAAACAAGAGGAAGGGGTAGCAACAGGATTTTAAAAGGGATTATGAATACTGAAAACTTATATATATTGAAAACATATATATATATAAAATGCTACGGCATTAGAATAGCTAAAAGAAAATAACTGAAGTGGTGGAAATCTAACCTATAACATTCTTTGAAATTTGCTCTAGAACTGTTCATTGAATTGTGCTTTGAAAGTTATCACCTTTCTGTATATATCCTATATTTCACAACAAAGTAAGAACTGAAACTGTAGAACTGTAACACATCACATTTTTTGAAATGACCTATGTTAACTGCTTGTTCAGCTGTACTTTGAAAGTTAACACCTTTCTGCTTTTATGTTATATTTATCAATAACAGAAATAACTGTAATTGTGGAACTGTAACCCATAACATTCTTTGAAATTTTCTAACTACTTGTTGAATCATACTTTGAAAATTATCACTGCTATGTATATATGTTAAAGTTTACAATAAAATGCATAAAAAACCACAATGAGGTATCATGTCACACCTGCTAGAATGGCCACTATTACACAAATAGGAAACTACAAATGTTGGAGAAGATGTGGAGAATAGGAACACTTATTCACTGCTAGTGGAAATGTGAAATGGTGCAGCCACTGTGGAAGATTGTTTGGCAGTTCCCCAGGAAGCTAACTATGAAACTGCCATGTGATCTGACAATACTACTGGGTATATACCCAGAAGAACTGAAAGCAGGGACTTGAACATACATTTGCACACCAATGTTCATAGAGTTGTTATTTACAATTGCCAAAAGATGAAAACAACCCAAGTGTCCATCAACCAATGAATAAACAAAATATGGAGATGAACATGACAACTTGGGTGAAACCTGAGGACGTTATGTTGAGTGAAATGTCAGACACAAAAGGACAAATGCTGTTGGATATCACTGATATGAACTAATTATAATGAGCAAATTCATAGAGTTAGAATCTGTGCTATAGACTACCAGGAGAGAGAATGGGGCTAGAGAATGGTGAGCTGATGTTTAATTTATGCAGAATGATTGTTTAGGTTGATTGCAAATGTTTGGAAATGTTATGTGGTGATGGTAGCACATTATAGCAAGCGTAAATAACAGTGCTGAATTATGTTTGTGAATGTGATTGAAAGGTAAATTTTGGGTCATATATGTTAGTAGAGGGAAAGTTAAAGGATAAAACATGGGACTGTATAACACAGTGAACCCTGTTATGGACGATGGATTGGGGTTAATTGTACAAAAGTAAGAATGTTTTTTCATGAATTATAACAAATGTGCACTATTACTAGGTGTTAATAGTAGTATGGTATGTGGAAAAAATATACCTAATGCAAACTATGGACTATAGTTAACAGTAATATTTTAATATTTATCAATTGTAACAAAGGTACCACACCAATACAAAGTGTCAACAATAGTGGGGTATATAGGAATGTTTTGTGTTTAAGTGACTTTTCAGTAAATCTACAACTACTCTAACTAAATGAAAAACAATAACATTTTTTTTAAAAAAAACATAATTCTAAGTGAATGAAACTAGACACAAAATAGTACTGATGGCATGCTTCATTTGTATAAAATGCAAATATAAATGTATCTATAGAGACAGAATTAGATTAGTAGTTATTTAGGGTTGGGGAAGGATAGAGGTGAGTGCTAAGGGGCAGGGGTTTTCTTACTGGAGTACTGAAAATGTTCTAAAATTGATTGTGATGGTAACTCCACAATTCTGATTATACTAAAAGACATTGTGCATTTTTGGTGGATTGTATGGTATGCAAATATATTTTTAAAAAAAACAACTTCTTTAAAAAAGAATTCATTTTGTATACAGAAAAGTATATGAAAATAGCATGGGTCCCATAAGAAAGACTCTTAAGTTGATGAGTAAATAATATTTAAATGGCAACAAAGAGTTATTGCACAGTTTAGCAGGGAGAATTTCCATCTAAGAATCCCAAAATAATAACACACATTGAGGTAATGAAAGATGAGGAAAGATGGAGGAAACTTAAAGGCTGGAGTGGACTCTGAAATAACAGCTTGTGCACAGTGGACCCCGGATCAGAAAAGGGCATTCAAAAGAAAATTGCTGAATTTCCAATAAGGACTAGAGTTTAGTTAATATTGTACAAATATTAATTTCTGGTCCCTGATAATGACTACAATTAGGTGAGAGGTTCACTTGGGGGCAAAGGAGGTTCAAGAGCACAATTAGGTGTTGTGGCAACTTGGCAAGGTGTTTGAAAGGGCACAGTCCTTTATGTAGCTTTACACTTATCTGTAAGTCTAAAGTGTGTTCATAAGAAGATTTTCACTTTGCTTTTCACATTTTTGTTTTTTGGAAGTTGTCTCTAAGGATGGAAAGACTTTTGGAGATGAGGCATGAAAACCTGTGAACTAGGGCCAGGTTTCACTTTTTCCAATGTTGCTGAGTGTGATTTTTCTATGGTTTGGTTTTGGTAAAGTGTTTTCATGAATTTGGTTTCTTGCTTGAGAATGGGCAGGTGTTGGTAGCATCAGGGTGGAGTTTGCAAGTAGGATTGTGAGACTCTGAGGTGACACCTCACATTGATGGGAGGCCCAAGCCCAAGGCACTCACCACACCCACACAAGCAACACAGGCACACATGCACACATGCACAGACACCCACTCACATACATGGAGTTCCTCAAGCTGTGGGATCTGTTTCAGGCTTTCAGGTGGCCAAAAATATTAGGCCATGTATACAATTGACTCTCAAATGTTTAGAAGATAGGTAGAAAAAGAGACACAGATAGAATGATATGGAAAATGTGGCAAAATATTAAAATTGGTGGATGTGGTATCAGTGTGCAATGCATATTGGAGTTCACTCTTTGGGTTTTGTATTATTTTTGCAAGTACCTTGTGAGACAGAAAGCATTTCAAAATAAGTTGAAAAAAAAGGACTTCAAGGCATTTTCCTCCTGGGGTTACTACATGCACTCCTGGAAGAACCATCTCAAGCCACCAGGCTCAGATATGCAGGCTGAACCCAGCCTCCCCAAGCTGCTCCTTCAGGCTGCCCTCACCCCAGTGGTCTCCTCCTCTTTGGAGGATCTGGAAGCCATCACCACCTGGTACCAAAGAGCATCCAGATCTTGTAACCAGGGCTCCTTGGAGAAATGGATGATTCCAGGACTGTGGCAGGAAAAGTGCAAATGAGCTTACAGCATCTTAGTGCTAGAAAGTAAAGAAGGGCTTGATGAGTCGAAGGACTCTACCAAAAATAGAGGTCAGCTTATTGGGCCCCAGCTAGCCAAATCAAGGAAAATTGGAGCATTAGAATAAGTGATGATAGTAACAGATTATCACCTATTGAATTAAATAGGTAAGCTAGAGTCCATGTTGAAACAAGCAAACACATACATGCACACATAAAGTTTGATGAAAAACAGGATATTTACAGTTTCAAGGTGCTCCAGACCCAAAATACTTACAAAGAGGAAAAGGGGGACTTTATAGGGGAAGCTTGGTGGACGAGGCTATTCAGGTGATGAACAACACCAGTAATGGTGTGACCAAAATCAGGAGGACCTGGCATCCATTCTGTGATATCCCTCCCAAAGATGCACAACCAGGAGCTTCAGGCACAACCACAGAGGGTGACACACTATAGAATAACTAAAAATAGATAAAAGTGTCAAGTCATGAAAGTCAAGGGAAGACTGGGGAACTGTTACAGATGGAAGGGCATTAAAACATGTCAACTAAAGGCAACAAATGACAGTGGACAGGTTACTTTTGCCATCTGGAGACATTATTGGGACAACTGATTAAACTAATGGGGTCTGATGCTTAGATGGTGGTAATGTTTCAGTTGATTTCCTGATACCTGATACTACATAGAATTCTTTATTTGAGGGAAATATACATTTACGTAACAGGGGAACAATGGAATCAAGTCAATAAATGGCTCAAGGGAAAAATTATTCTTCATACTATTTTTCTAACTTTTCTTTAAATTTGTGATTGTTTCAAAATTAACTGTATAAGAATCATGCTTTCAGAGAATGTGGAATGTGTCACTGAATGAGTTGAGACATGTATCATTACTGATATATATGTCCACAAATTGGACATGCAGAGTTCTGGTGAATGGAAGTGAGATGTGACTGACAGTGAGCCTGAGTGAAGGGTCCAGGTCTGCGGAGTGGGAGTGGGTAGGAGGAGGGTGTCTGAGAGCTTTCTTGAATTATGCTGACAGACAACTTGGTGGGAGTGCCTCCCCACCCTGGGAAAGTCTCTCATCTCATCAGCCCCAAGCTTCCATATACACTGGGCACCCACAGTCAGCTGCCTCTCTGGTTTGCATCTTCATAAAATCAGAGCATTTGCTACTCTTTTGTAATGATTGCTGGCTTATTTCTGTCTCCCTGCTGGACTGTGAGGCCCCTGAGAGCATGAATTTGACTTTGCTCCACACTGAATCACAAGAACTGCTCAGTGAACGCTGATGACTGAGAGACCAGGGGAGGCTGAGATCAAGGAACAATTTCTGCAGTTGACAGCTCTTGAGTCATCCATGTGAAAGGCTGTGGGGTGAAACAGAGGCTGGATATGTCACTACACACTCAGGATCCTGTGCACTTGGCATGTTTACCCCCAATCCCAGGGTAACATCCTACACCCTCTCTCTTCTCACTGCCTTTGCAGATGCTACATGGACATAATGTTCCCCAAACCCCCCATGCCCTCCTCTAGTCTCAGTCAAGGTTCTCCTGCTTTGATCAGACCCGACCACATGGGCATGAAGACCTAACACACCCTTGCTCTCCCAGACTTGGCTCCTCCTTCCTGCACATGTGATCCCACAGGAAGGAAGGTCCACAGACAAGCTTGGCAACTTCTGGGAGCAGGGTCAGGGGCTGGCTTCTGTGTTTCCCCAACTTCCAGCACCAAGATCTTCTGTTCTGACAATTCCACAACCCAACCCAACAATGTGAGCACATGGGCAGGTGAGCAGAGACACAGGTGTATCACCAAGATTCCCAGAACTCCAAGTCCACCCCTGGGGCTCCCAGGACTGACATGGAAATTATGCTTCCAAGAATACATCACAAGGAAATAATCAGGAAAAGGACAAAGGACACAGATATCCTCCACAATTTGGCTCATAAAATGGATCCATCTCAGTGTTCATCAGTCTTGCACTGACAAATCAATTCATAACAACCATGTTGGGAAATGCCAGCCAGGGATGAGAAGGTCAGCCTTAGTCTCCAAAGGTTGACATGTAGAATTGTCAAAATATAAAGTTAAGTAGATTAAAGGGGGAGTTCAAACATTAAACTTTAATTTAATTGAACAGAGCATTTATTCTGTAAACACAATGAATCTCAACCTGAAGGGAAAATCCACCATATCCCACCCTGCCTGGCCCATCCCCAACCAGGTTTGCCTCTCAGGACCCCAGGAAGAAGCCCCTGCAAACACAGAAATGGTAGCAAATGGCTCTCTCCCCAAGGGTTGGGAGTTGTATCTTGGGCCATGGGACAAGTAGGCAGATGTGAGTAGTGGCATATCTTCCTCTCTCTAGAAAGTTCTGAACTGCACAGGACTTGTCCAGGAGCTGGACTCTCTCTTGATCTATTGTTGCCTGAGCAGGAACAGACCTCATTGAACTTCTGATCTCATGATCATGCCTCAAATTCTTTCTCTACCATAGGGTTTAGTGAATTAAACTAGTCAAACATGGCAGTGGACTGAAGAAGCCTCAGAGCTATCAGGGGACCCAACCAAGGGAGCTCTGGGGACCTCCTTCTTTAACTCAAGATAAAGCTATGTAACTCATCATCTTGAATGACTAGCCAGCCCCTTCCATGCCCTCCAGTGTGCTGTCCAGTGGCAGGTGAAGTTAGCCTAGATGTACCCTGAAAACACAATTAGCATCTGTATTCCCCAGAAGGTATTGTTGGAGGCCCGTGTTCTAGTTTGCTAATGCTGCCACAATGCAAAATACCAGAAATAGATTGGCTTTTATAAAAGAGGGTTTCTTTGGTTACACAGTTACAGTCTTAAGGTCATAAAGTGTCCAAGGTAATGCATCAACAATTGGGTACCTTCACTGGAGGATGGCCAATAGTGTCCAGAAAACCTCTGTTAGCTGGAAAGGCACGTGGCTGGCATCTGCTCTAGAGTTCTGGTTTCAAAATTGTTTTCTCTCAGGATGTTCTTCTCTATGCTTCAGCTTCTCTCCAAAATGTCACTCTCAGTTGCTGTTGGGGCATTTGTCCTCTCTTAGCTTCTCCAGAGCAAAAGTCAGCTTTCAAAGGCCATCTCCAAAATGTCTCTGTAAGGTAAAGCTCCTCTCAGTTACAGTGCATTCTTCAAAGTGTCCCTCTTGGCTGTAGTTCCTCTTCAAGCTGTCACTCTCAGCTGCAGCTGCACTGAGTTCCTTCTGTTTGTCAGTCCATTTATATGGCTCCACTGATCAAGACCCACCCTGAATGGGTGGGGCCACACCTCCATGGGAATATCTCATCCAGAATGACCTCTCAACTCCATTTGAAATCTCTCAGCCACTAAAACTATTTTGTTTCATTTCTCTTCCCCTTTTTTGTCCAGAAGTCTTTCTCAATCTTAGGATACCAGGTCCAGGTTCACCCCCAGAAGTCATGTACCACAATGCCAGGGAGATTTACAAACCTGGGAGTCATGTCCCACATAGGGGGGAGGGCAGTAAGTTTACCTGCAGAGTGGGCTTAGAGAGTAAAAGGTCACATCTAAGCAACAAAAGAGGTTCTCTTGGGGTGACTCTTAGGCACCATAATAAATAGGTATAGCCTCTCCTTTGCAGTAACAAGTGTCATGAGGGGAAGTCCCAGGATCAAGGGCTCACCCTACTAAACTGGTAGTCCTCAATGCTTGCAGCATATGAGGAATTTCCCAGCTGGGGAAGTTTAATATTACCTCATTTCCCCCAGTCCCTCAAGGGGTCTTTGCTGGGATGTATCAGAGCTTCACAGTAACCTGTTAAAACCAACCAAATCTCACCCCGTACTCAAGATTCCATGTACTTATGCTGTAATTATGGTGTTTGAATAAACTGAAAATGCATGTTAAATTATGTAGTGTGCTGAAGAAAATATTTATTTTGCACCAAATAAACACCCTTCCTTTGGTCTCACATAGAAGTTGAAGTCTTAAAACACAGTCAATATCATCCTTTACACTTTAGTTTGATTTACCTTAGTCCCAACGAAGTCTATTTTGTTCATATCTCCAACTGAAGACTGATCTCTTTTTCAGCTTTTTAAACAATTGTTTTATGGGGTAATGCTGACATTCGTAGCTGGCTGATTCTCAGGTGTTACAAAGAAACCCAAAGTTGCAGGGACTGACTAGTTTATACACAAACAGCTCAGCATCTCAGAATTTAAAAATAACTATTCCAACTCATGAATGGATGTAACTGTTGTAAGAGCTTACATTCTAGGGTCCATTACAATAAAGCTTCCCCTGATGCTCTCATACTCAATTCTCAGAGTTTGCACATTATAGTTAGTCTATATAAGTGAGGTGTTATAATGTTTGTCTTTCTGATTCTGGCTTATTTCACTCAACATACTGTCCTCAAGGTCCATTCACCTAGTTGCATACCTCAACTTCATTCTTTCTTGCCATCACTCACTTGTACACACCACAGTTCACTCTTCCATTTGTCAGTCAATGTACCCTTAGGCCATTTCCATCCATTGAAAATTGTGAATACTGCCAGCATAAACATCAGTGTGCAAATGTCCATTCTTGTTCCTGCTCTCAGTTCTTCCAAGCATATACTCAATAACAGGGTTGCAGGACCATAGAGCAAACCCATTCTTAGCCTCCTGTGGAACCACCACACTGCCCTCCATATGGGCTGCACCATTCTACTTTCCCACCAAGAGGTATATAATGCTCTTCAGTTTTCTCCAGCACTTGTATCCCTCTGTGTATTTTTTAAACAGTTTTATTCACACACCATAAAATCCATCGTAAGTAAACAATCAGTGATTCCTGGTATAATCACATAGTTATGCATGCACTACCACAATCTACATGAGGATATTTCCATTTAGTTCTATGCTGCTATCACAGCCATTCCACCCATTCCAGACTTGTGCACAATGTGTGTCTTGTCATAGATGTACCTCCAATAGTTGTTCCAGACTATTTTCTAGTTATTCCTGGCTATTTACTAGTTGCTCTAGGGGGCCTCCATATGCTGCCATCTTGCCCCACCTCCATCCACTACTCTTTATTGTTCTGTCTGCCTTTGGTACCAACTAACAATCCAGAATTATGACTCTAGGACACCCAAAACCATGGCACTTAGTTCAACCCCTCAAATTTATCCACCAGCCCCCTCTCTCTAACCCCATCATGGCCCTGCCTCCTACCTAAAAACTGGCTCTGGATGGACAGTTGCTTCTAAACACAGAGTGGCTGCCATAGCCCCACCTGGCCAATGCTTGGCCACAGACAAGCCTCTGAGCCAATCTGATGCAAACCTCAGCTATGGTCATCTCACACCCTATGCTCATTTGGATCTGTTACATACCCCAGAAAAGCCATGTTCTTTTAATCCAATCTTGTGGGGACAGACCAATTGTTGGGTGGGAAATTTTGATTAGGTTGTTTCCATGGAGATGTTCACCTGCCTATTCAAGATGGGTCTTAATTCACTTGCTGGAATCCTATATGGAAAGATAAAAGGCAGAGACATTTTGGAGAGGGCAGAGAGAAGCTAAGATATATAATCCAGAGTTTGCCCCTGAGAGAAGCAAGGAGGACCCACAGGATCTGAGAGAGCTGAGTGAAGCTAAGACAGAAAACCAGAGACATTTTGGAGAAAGCCACTGAAACCAGAAGCTAAATCTGGGAGAGAAGGATCAGCAGAGCCAGCCATGTGCCTTCCCATTTGACAGAGAAACCCCAGATGCCATCCATTTGCCTTTCTTCAGAAAAGGTATCTAACTCTTGATGCCTTTATTGGGACATTTTTGTGGCTTTAGAACTGCAAATTTGTGAATAAACCCCTGTTCCAGTTTGCTAATGCTGCAAGAATCCAAAATACCAGAAATGAATTGGCTTTTATAAAGGAGGTTTTATTTGTTACAAAGTTACAGTCTTAAGACCATAATAGTGTCCAAGCTAAGGCATCAACAATAGGTTACCCTTGCTGAAGGATGGCCAATGGCATCCGGTACACCTCTGTTAGCTGGGAAGGCACATGGCTGACATCTGCTTGCTCCCAGGTTGCATTTCAAAATTGCATTCTCCAAAATGTCAGTGTCAGCTTTCAATGGCATCTTCAAAATGTCTGTCTCAGCTGCAGAAGACATTGAGCCTGTGTGGCTCTTTTTAAAGTACTCCAATAAATTAATCAAAACCTATGGTGAATGGACAGGGACACTCCTCCATGGAAATAATTCAGTTATCACCTAGAGTTGGGTAGTCACATCTCCATGGAAACAACTTAATCCAAAGTTTCCAATCTAATCAACACTAACACAACTGCACACTCAAGATTGCATCAAAGAACATGGAATTTGAGGGGACATAATAGATCCAAACTGGCACAACCCCCATTGTAAAAGCCAATTCATTTCTGGTATATTGCATTTCAGCAGCTTCAGCAAACTGGAGCACCCTAACGACAAAATGACCTGACATTTGATGGTGAACTCTAGCCATGGGCAAACCCCTGAACCTGCAATTGAGCACTATCTCTACCTAACCAGAATGACATTGGGTGAGTGTGCAGCATGTGGGAAGCCAACAGCCCACCTCCAATACACAAGGAACATGGCCCATCAGGCCACTCACCTGACTGTACAAGACTGTCCCCAAACTGGGTGTCAATGTGGGGATTGCCTGACAGCTCCAGCAAGGTTTGCTCCTGGGCTGAGAAGGGATCTTTGGTGCTGCCAGTAGTTGGAAAACCAGTTGTAGACATGCTTAACTGTCAAGCTCATCCCTAATGCCAGGTTTTCCTGCCCAGGACAAAAATGTTCTTAATCAAAGTCCACCCTTGTTTCTCTAGGGACAGCCAAGGCAGTGCTTGGAGAGCATCAGGGTTGTCTGCCCACCGATTCATGCATTTGCTACCTCTGGGTAAGGTACAGGTAGAGTCAGCAGGAAACCAGAAATGCAGCCTCTACTGCTTGCAGCTGATGCCTGTGGGGAGTCCATGGGAGCATCCCCTGCTGCCCAGGTGGCCATCCCGAAGATGGCACCCAGAGGCTGTCTGAGGAGCTCTGGGGGCCAACCTATCCCTGCAGCCTCATGTTCCCCATGCAGATGGAAGTTCCAGAAGGCTGTGGGGCTCTGTCCACAGGCCCATAGTCCTCATTCCTTCCATGCCAGCCACCTGCTGTGTGTGCTATGTTCCTTCCAGGTCCACTAAGAATGTCTCCTGCTCCACGGACCAAACAACAGTCCCTGAGCACAGCCAGGCTTCAGATGGGTGGTTTTCAGGCAGAGGCACTGATGACATTTTTTAAAGGTCCAGCATTATGGACTGGAAGAACCACTCCCCTGTGGCCAGCACAAACTGGCCCCAATGGGGTGTACATCTGCCTCTGGGTTTCCCCAGATGTGGCCAAGCCCCCAGGGGCTCCACTCCTGACCTAGTGCCTTTTCTCTCTGGGGTAGAAGGACTACAGCTCAGAGAAGAACTGGATGGTATAAAGTGAGCTGGTACTGAGGCCTGGCTTTCCCAGCAGAGGGGTCTCCTCTTTCAGTGTGGGTGGCCTGTCCCTCCTGTTCCCAGCCCACACTCACTCCTGCTCTTTGCATGGAATTCTGACAGGTAGGACTCCACCTGCTGGGCTCACAGCTATGTGAGGGCTTCTATCCTGGGGTGAACCCTTGTTTGGTATCTGTACCCCCACGTCATAAGTGCTCAGGGCCTGCTCATGGGAGATACTTAATGTGCATCCATTGAAGCCAAGTGATTGGCAAAGTTTTAGGTCCACTTGGCAAAACAAAGTCTTTGTGTCTGCAGACTGTCCAATCAGGACAGGGATGCCCATCAGACAATGAGCCCCTATCCTGGGACCACCTGCACAAAGCAGGTGGGGGACACTCAGGAGACTTGCAGCAGTCCCTATAGGGGAGACCCATTGGGAGAGTGTCCAGAGGGAGAAGCAGCCTGGGGTGAGAACTCACAGGGGTGCCTCCAAAGGGGAACATACCCAGGGAGAGATGCATCCTGGGCTTTAAAATCTGGGTAGGGTTCCCCCAGGGTAGAACCAGCCTATTGGGGATAAGAAACCTGGGGTGATGAATATCCTGGGGGAGGATCAGTTTACAGAAAATTGATAGCATCTTTATTTAGAGTACCTTTAATTCAGTCATATTCTATTTTTACTCTTGAACATGAGTGACTCACAAAGCAAAATGTCCTGACCCACAGGTGATTTAAGATCAAAGGAGGATATCCACAACATTATTAGACTTAGCCTTGAATGCCTGCAAAACTTCACTGATATTTTTACTAATTAAGCTATGACTTCTGTAAGAGCAATACAACACAATTCCATTTATACAAAGTCTAAAAATCAGAAGAGATTACTATTACTTGTCTCTAACTTGTTAATATAGCTTTCTTATTTTATTCTATGATTAGTTTAGCCATTACACCATGTTGATAAACACACATTGGATTAGGATTGTACTCTTGCTACATTACTTACAATTTATCTATGATTAGAGTAACAGCTGCAGCCCATCCTGTTTTCACAGAGAACTAGGTGGTTTCATGTTATCTATATCTAAGAAGGTTGAGAGGGCCTTTCTGCTTTCTTGAAAATACTCACAGCTTTCTAACTATTTAGACTCTCCCTTAGTATAATCTTCTAATATAGGACTGAAAGGATATGAATCATCTGTCCCAGTTATTTTAGTAAGGCCTTTCCACTTTTTATCATTTGGAAATTGTACTTGAGAGTTTTTAGGTAAAACATCTGTTAAATATGTTTCTATATCAGAATGAATAACTGGTCCTTCCCTATCAGAACAAAAAGTATCAGGTGGTATGTGAGAGCAGCATAGAGAGAAGGAGTCAGCATCCTCATTATCAGTTTCCTCAGTAGAGATAATATCCTGCAACACAGCCTGGCCCTCTGCTCTCACCCTCTGGTCATGGTTGGGGCTGCTGCACCCACCGAAGGCAAAATCCTGCAGCTTCTGGCAAATGTCTCTGGGAAAATACCAGCTCTTCAGACCCTGTTGGCAGAGGGAGGAGGGTGTTGGGTGCCTGGAAAAGGACAGTGAGGAGGAAATTTATGAGAACAGGGACCCCCCAAATCTTCTCCCTCCTCAAGGGCTTCCTCCTGGAAGCAATACTCCTGCTTTCCCTTCTCTCCTACTGCCTCTCTGTCCTCAGCCTGAAGAGGAGTTACTAGCTCCCTTTCTGTAAACTCAGAAGGTGCACAGGAGCCTGGCCCACCTGCAGATCCCAGGTGAGGGCCATGGGTCTAGGATTAGGATTGCCTGACCCCCACATGGCAAATTCTTAGCATGGTTCCTTCCATGGGCATACCCAGGGCTCTTCCTGCCCCCCCACACAAAAACTTGACAGGCAGCTCTGTTCTGTGGAAGAGTTTCTGTATATGTGGCTAAAGGATCAGCTGTCAATTATTCAGTCACTGTTCTCCTGGGGGGGCACCTCTTTTAGTGACCCCAGAAGTAGGAGCTCCCAAGGGCAGAACCACCTATCCTAATGACCTCTGTGGTGTCTAAACCATGTCTCACATGTCACAACCCAAAGGGATCTCCATTCCCCCCACTCAAATTCTGTCCCCAGTGATTGGGGTTGCAGACAGCTTGGCAAGCAGCACTGCACCAGGAGCCACCTGCCATTCATCCAGGACTACAGGGCAAATCAGCCAGCATGCCAAACTTGGCCCATGGTCTATAATCCTGTGGTCCATGAGCTAAAAACAGCATTTATACTGTTTAAGAGTTGTAACCCACCCCACCTGCACACATACACAGAGACAGTGTGTGGCTCCTACTCTCTGCCCTTAACCAGGATAGTGTGCAAACTCTGCTCCAGAAAGCCCAGCCCCTCCTGGCCCTGTTCTTGACCCAGCAGCTCCCTCTGCCTGTGTGGGTGGCACCAAGCCCCAGGTGCAGATAAGCCTGTGCAGACCGCCCACCTAGAGCAGCCCTCCCATCAAAGACCCTACACATCCCTGGCCCTGTTCTGAACATATACTCTGCATGGCACTTCTCACTGTGAGTCCCACCAATAGCTTCTGCTTCCATGTCTAGTGCCCTTCTCCCACATCTGGAAGGCAGCTCTGGGGACACAAGGCCTTGTCTGAAGTTCAGTCCTTCTAAAAGCCCCAGCAAGCAGAGGACACACGTGACCCTGGAGATGAGCTGCATGCCATCTGGTCCCCAGATCATTCACCTGGCTGAGGCTTACTTTCCAGGTTACCAGTACCTGCATGGAGAGATGTGACCCCAATCCTAGAGACATCCTGGCTGAGGAACACTATAGCACAGCATGGTGTCAGTTGAAACCTTGCAAGAACACTCTTTTGGGCCCTAAAAGGAATCATCTCCCCTTCCTCCCATAAGCAGTGTTGGCCAGGCAGTGCAATGCTAGAACCCTCTTGCCTTGGGCTGCTCTGAAACTCAGAGACCTGCAGCCCTGTGCTGGTGAGTGGGAAGGCCAAAAGCTGAATGCAGAGCTCCAAGTTCTGAGTGCACCAGAGTCCTGGTTGTGCAGCCCTCTCATGTGTGATGCTGGGTGCAATGTAGCCTGTGCCTCAGTTTCCTGCCCTGTCATTATTGATGGTGATGACAAGGACACAACCCATCATGAATTTGCTGCTGATCACCTGCCAGGTCCTCTTCTCAGCACTCTCCCTCCACTTTGCCCAATGCTACCACCACCCTGCCCTTCTCCCACCTCAGAGGACCTGCAGCTGTAATCAGCATACTGGGAGGTAGACCCAGGGCCACTGGGGAGCATAGCTGTGGGGATTGGTTGGCTCATGAAATGCAGGTTGGGCACCTCCCTCCAGTCCCCTGTCTGTGGTCAGGCAGAGACCCTGGCCAGCAGAGGAGGAAAGAAGAGGAGAGGGTGAGGAGGCTCCTTTCTTGCAGGGCCACTTACTGCAGGCAGGTGCCAAGGGTCTCCATTGTCATGAACATTGCTGCAGGTATCCTTCCAGCTGCAGGTGGAACTTCTCCCACATCTGTTGATGGCTCCTTTCTTTCCCTGGGGCAGGGGCAGCCACTTCCCCCACCCTGCCAGCATAAATGACACCCTCCCTTACTGATGGGCCTCAGCCCCCAGCCACCCTGCATGTTACCTTGAATGTTAAGATTTATTAGTGCTTTATGGGTGGTCGGGAATATATTCACTGATCATCTGGTGTGTCATAGAGAAAGAGCCCATAACTGAATTCCCAAAAAGCTTTCAGTGTAAGTGGGTGATTTGCTGCAGCAAAAGAGATACTCAAATGCAGACTGAAATCCTCTAATTTCCATCCGTTTCCCACCCTCATCTCAATTGCTCCAGCCTCAGTAGACTTGGTCACGATCGCACCAACCCAACCCTGTTAACACTTCTATTTTGTCTTTCCATTCCTTAAAAATAACCATGACATCATCACTTTATAAAAATTAGAAAATATTGATAAACAAAGCAGAAAATCAATATGCCTTATTATTTTATCTATCACTCCAGGAGCAACTGGGTTTAGTAATGTGGCATCTATCATTTTACCTCTAGCTCTCCAGGTGGGTTCCTATCTTGGAAACTGTCTTACAGCAGGCCCTTTCTATTGTGCAATGTATCAGGGACATCCTTCAGGCCTGAGTGCACATCCAACCCCACCAGTCCCACAGCTGTGGTTAACTTGGCAAATCTTCAACCGGTCCTGTGGAGTGTTTCCCTAGTTCCCTTGAACTAATGCTAAAATATTTATCTTTCTACCTAATTTTTTGCATAAACTAAGCCATGAAGTCAGAATTCTTTCTTTCCAGATAGCTCTTGCCCACCCTTTAGTCAAAGTAAAGTCTCCATCTCTCACCTGGAGAACATCTTCCCTGCTTCCTGGGGCTAACAACAAGCCTTTGATTTGCTCCCCAAAACTGTGAGCTCCATAAAGGAGAGGCTGGTATTCACTAGAAGCCTCACCATTCATTCACAAATTCACTCAAAGATGTCTCAAGCCGGGATTTGACTTGGTAATTATCCAACAATCATTTAACCTTAGTCATGTGAAGTGGGCTCCCTCCCCTTAATCTGTAACAAGAGAGTCCCCTTCCCCCTCAACTGGTAATGACTGCAAAGTAAACATTAAAGCCCTGCGAGGAAGGGAGTGAAACTGTGCCATTTTAGGGAGTGAAACTGTGCTGTTTTAAGGAGTGAGACTTGGGGATGTATGCATTAGCCAAGCGTAACCGTTCCAATAATTAACCATTGCACCAGCCTTGAGAAAATTTCTCAAGGTTGCTAAAGATCTTAAGCACCCATTAATTAACTGCCAACTCTGTTTTTGTCAAAGCAGCTTGCTTGCATTTTCAGAATGTGATTTCTGCCTATATAAGTCTCAAGCACTCTCCGGTCGGGCTGCTGCTGCTTACTAAACTCCCTGCGTGGAGTGACAGGCAGTAGCCGCCAGCTAGCTGACTAATAAAGGCTCTTTAAATTCTGTTTGGCTATCTCATACCTTAACTCGCGGGCACCGTAACACATGGAGAATGGCGAACACCCCTGGCAACATCCTCAGGCCTCACTACATTTCTCTACAGGGTGCAGCTGCATCTACAGGCCCAGAGTCAAGGGGGTGGGTCTGCAGGGGGTCAAGGTGAAGGTTAAAAGCTCTAAAGACATCCCTTAGAGTGGCACAGTATTGGCCCACTTCAGCAGGATTGGAGCACAGGCACAGCCCACACTTTGTAGCACCTGTGACCCTGTGAGACCCAGTCCTTGGTGCCACCTTGGCATCCAGGCCTCCACTGATGGTGTGGACAGAGGCTGCTAAGGTGCAGAAACATCTGCTGGGAGTAGCCAAGCCCAGGAGACCCTGGTGAGTCTGGCTGGAGACAGCTGGTGGGATGGGGTTGGGTTCCAGAGACTAGGGCAAGTCTCCATGATGTGGGTGAGGTGAAGAGGGAAGGAGGAGCAGCAGCTAAGCCTGGAAATAACCAGTCCAGGAACTCCCAGGGCAATGTGCAGGGACAGCCAGGATAGGGAGAATGAGAAAAAGCAGGCCACCCACAGCAGCAGGGCAGACAGGGCCTACCATGTGCTCTCGTTGGACATGTAAGTTCTTGCTGCATTTTGGAATGCAGTTTGGCATCAATGAAAACTGTTGATGTCCATATTAATTTTATTAATTCTCCACTTTAAATTTGGTTCTCTAAGTCTATCCTATGGAAATAATAGTTCAGTTGTGAACATGAGGCCAGCTAGAATAGGAAATTCTGGGCAGCCCAGGGGTGTTTGTCAATCCAAATGGAGTGAAGGGGCAGTATTAGGCAATAGTCAAGAGAGCCAGATGGAGAGCAACAAAGAGGGACTGATCAAAAGGAAGACAAAATTCCATTTCTGAGAATCAGCTGAGATAGCCAGCTGGTGGGAAAATGAAGGGACTAAGCCAGAGGGAGAGAATGGAATTTTCACACCAACCCTAGCCTAACCCTTAGAAAGAGGCTAACATATACAACCTGGACATAGGTCAACTAGGTGCATCCCCTCTCTTGGGTACACCTGTGCTGAACTCTCAACTGTGTGTTCCTTCTCACAAACCCTTCCTATTTTCCTCCTGCATGTACTAGCCATTGAAATAAACTTTACTGCTCACTATTATTTCTCTTGTCCCTGAATTCTTTCTTAAGACATGAAAAACCAAGCCTGGACTGTGGCTCAGCTCTGGTGCCAGCCAAGCTCTGGCAACAAACAGAGGTGTTCTGTTTGAAAAGGCAGGCACTAGGATGCCACCTACATGTCCACAGGGTGGGGGGTGTCCTGCTTCAACTACCTCTAGTCCTCCTTTGATGGAACACAAGGAAGAACTGTGTTTATGGAAAAGACTCGTGTTTGATGTCAGGCAGAAGGAGGTTGGCACAGGCAACAGGCCTCTCTCTATCTCTGAGGTTAAAATGGGTGTAAGTGCACATGGTTGGATTTGTATAAACTGAAGAAAAGTTCAGAAATCCAACTGGCCAGGGCTCAGCTCTGAAGGAGCCAAGTAGAAGGCTCCCCAGGTGGTGGAGTGGCCTGCAGGGTGCAGATGAGGTTGGTGCTTGGGCACAGAGGCCAGCCTGCTGGGGTTACCACCATGGCTCTCTGAGGAGGATATCATCACCTGCCAGGTGGGGAAACTCTAGGAGCCACCTCACATTCTCCTGTGAAGGAAACTGAGTCAAAGCTCCCACACAGGACCTGTCCCTGCCAGGGTCCGGAAGCAGTACCACTTCCTGGGGCTTTTCTTTCTTGGCCTATCTTTATCATTGGTTGGAACCAGGCAGCTTTTACTTCTTCTTGTTTTCCAGTATTAGTGAAGCAAAATTTTGTTGTTTCTTTTTCCAGTCAAAATGTTTAAAAGCAGATGATGACAATAGTCCCACAGTTTTAGTTGTTTCTTTGCTGAAATGGAAATGACATCAGCCACCCTTGGGCTGAGTGCTTCCTAAGTGCTCTGGAAAGCACGTGACTTCAAGGGCAGATGCCAGGGAAATCCTGTTGAGGCAGACAGTTGCCCTCACCTAGCAAGAGCCCAGAGAAGGAGTCAGAGAGAAACTCAATTGCAAATTGTAGGATGAGTGTGGAGGACATTAAGTGCAAAGAGAGTGTCCAGATGAAGCTGTGTGGATGGGGTGCCCAAGATGGGCCCCTCAGCTACCAGGGTCAGCATGGCCAACTGGGGCAGAGGAGAGGTTCAGAGACAGAGGTGAGCTGTGGAAGGTGGCCCCAGGCATCTCTGTGGTGCTCAAGAGTTCCCAGAGGACTACATTCTTTAGCGGATTGGGAGGAAATTGTCCAGGGCTTCTGATACCCCTCACCCCTGCCTTTTCTTGGGTGGGCTCTTGTGCCTCTGAGGCACCATGTGGAGCTGGTCTGAGGATGTGGGGTGCAGCAGGTGCCATGTGCACTGCATGGTGACCCAACTGATGCTGCCATGACTGTTCTCCATGGGCCGAGACATGCAGAGCTTCCTGACACTGCTGTGGGGTAGCAGAGTTGCCTGCCCACCAGCCCTGGGGCTGGTGGCCCTCATGGTAAGGTTGTGCTAGGACCTGCAGGATGACCAGGTCAAGGTGGAATCCTTGCTGGTGGCCCTGCTGGAGAGCTGAATCTGTCTGCACCTGGTGAACAGTGAGGACGTGCTGCTGGTGTGCACATGTCTGCTGGCCTGGCAGGAGCAGCACCAGGCCACCTGTAGGCTCCTAGAGATAGACCTGTGGCAGAGGGTAGGAGCCTGGAGGGGAGCAGGGGTGCCCTGAGTGCAGCTGAAAAGGACCAGCATGTGTCTAGGTAGCTCATCAGCAGTCCCAAGGCCCTGTCTTCATTTGGCAGCAAACCTGGCCCATGCTGGCATGAAGCTATTGATTGTCTTTACTTACCCACTTATCTGATGATTTGTAACATAAATAAACATGTGGTTGACTAAGAGATGCTGGCCCTTTTGATGCTTGAGTGGTGCCAGTTATATGATGTATGCCTCATATACCTTTCTAAAATCCTTTTTTAGACATTTGTATTGTGAGATATATATATATACACATACACATACAAGAAAAGTGATAAATTTCAAAATACAGTTTAACAGGTAATTACAGAGCAAATTTCAAAGTATAGCAAAGTATTGTATGAGTTACAGTTCCACAATTTGAGATATTTCATTCTGGCTGATCTAATACACTAGAAACTAAAAAGAAATATCTATATAATGATTCAGTAGTAAGCCCTTCTCCCCCAGCCTCAACACCAGCAGACTTGAGTAATAGCTGCTTTGGCTGTGAGAATAGCAGAAGGGAGAAAAAGAAAAATAAGCTACTTCTGAGAACACAGAGATATGTGTTCTGTGCAAATTTGCACTGTGGATATGAAGAGGCTGGGTGAGGTAGTATGGTGGAAAGACTGCAGGAGGCTGGAATGACTCCCCCCTGATGCTGTTCATGGCCTTTTTATTCCCTCCCTTACAGCATGGGGTGGGACCTGTGATGTATTTGTAGCCAGTGGAATTTGGCAAAGGTGAAGTAAATCTGCAGATGGAATCAAGGTCCCAGATCAGTAATTTTGCTTTACTCAAAAGTGAGATTGCACTGGGTTAACCAGAGTTAATCAGGTAAAAGCCCTTCAAAGAGGGACTGGTACCTTCCTGAAGGTAGAAACAATTGGAAATCCTCTTTCCAGGAGGGTACCTTCATTCTAAACTCAAAATAATTTTTTAGAGGATAGTAATCAGCATACTCTGAATTATAAGGAGGCATACAAAGAAACATATGCATTTTAAAGGGATTTGATACCATTATTTGGAAACTGATTCTTAAAATTTTGAAGTTTTTTCAAAGTTTTAACCAGAAAGCATCCTCTTACTTATAATTTAGTTGTGAAATATTGAATTTTAATGAGGAAAATAATACTAAGACAAAATATATTCTTATGCATTTAAAAATATTTATTTGAGGTACATTATGCACTTTTAAAGCATTCTGAAATACTTATATCATTCAGAAACATTGATAAATTCAATGCACTTGAGAACATACAAAAATAGTGTGCTTTCTATCAAAGAAAAGACAAAAATATTGTCATGTTGCAAATCAAGCATATCTGTAAAAGGGACTGTGAAATGACATGATGACAGCCTGCTCACCTCTTTAATTTTGGTTCAGGATCCTGATGGATGATAGTAAAAATGCCCTGCTTTACTCTCATTTCTTTGCTGGGAATGGAGCCCTACACCTTTGCTTGGTCCCTGGAAAGCTGATTACCGCTTTACAATTCTACTTGCCAACTCAAGAAGGCCTAGGCCCTGAACAACTCTTGAAAGTTTTGATTCTGATCTGCCTACCTCCTTTTCTGAAATGACCCTTTGAAACATTGGATGTAAAGACTGACATTGCTATGCTATGATTTAGTGAGCTGTGAAAACATATTTCAGCAATTTTCCAGAATGCACTATATTTTAATTAGTACTCAAAATATCAACAAACCGTACAGTTGGAATTAAAACTACTTTAAAAATATTCTTGATATGAAAAAAATTAATTAGCCTTGCAATTAAAATTGTTTTAAGCACATTTCTTGTTTAAGCAGAATGGACTTGGATTTATAATATCAATTCATTCCAAAATATTTATAGAGAATTTGAACCTATGTTGGAAAATTAAGAAAAAATTAACTTTGCTCTAAAGTGTTCTTTTATAACTTCTTTTTCTGGCTGCACTATGATATAATTAAACTTTGAACCCCAAATTTTAGATATGTAATCTTGAACATGCCCCAAACATTCAAATGTATTATAGCTATCCTATTCCATATCATCTAACATAGACACTATAATAGAAGTAAACATCATACAATGCAGTAATGAATATGGAATATAAGCAACATACTTATCTTTATGTTTTATCATTCCATATATGCATGTGTCACCTTCCTGGGGACTTATCATTTCAGAAATATACCTGTAAGGTTTTATATATATAAAAAGTATATAGCTTTCAAATATAAATATATAAGTATATAGTTTGTTAAATATTTTTAAATATACATATTACACACACATATATACTCATTCATACATACAGTAAATCTAATTTAATCTTGAATATGCAAATGATATCATGGTTATAATTTTATTAAATCCAAATAGGCCAGTCCAATATACATGAGATCTTTTGAGTTCATGCAAATATCATAAACTCCCTCCAAGGAGAAGATGACTATCTTCAGATATGTTTGGTGAGGTTCCCATAGCTGTGCATTTACAAAACCCTGATAATATAAAAGTTTTCTACTCAATTAGACTGTTTTGTCTTACCTTTTTGTTGCTCAATCAAAATTCACTCACTGTAGAATAATAGAATTAAAAAAGAACAGATAACCAAAAAGAAGCAGCTACATTAGCCTGTTGTCTCACCAGATGATTTGCTTACAAATTGTCTGTTTTCTTGTAGGTCTATCATCCATTTAATTAATTAGTCATATGTTAATTGTACTTTTTTTTTAAAACTCTTCTGAATCAGATGTTATGCATCATTCACAATGTACTACAACTGTGTTTATTTCTTCTCCTTTTTGATGTACATTGGTGTATCTGATTGGTGTATTGAAAGAAATTAAATGGATCTACATCTTTGTTCTATTTAAAGAATCTTATTTTATATATATTTATCAATTATATATCAAGTTTCTAAACAATATCCTAATGATAGTCTCATTATTTCTTTGCTATTATTTTCTCATAGTTTTTTGTTCTTATTTTACTCTTTTCCTCCACATGTACTGCAACTCTCACTTCATCTAGTTCTTTCAATATTATCTCTTCAATCTTTAAATATTTTTCCATGTGTGCCTAAACAATGATTTCCCCCCTTGTTTTAATAATTTGTGGTTCTTAAATTAGATTTTGGGAAAATAGAAAATTAGGCACTGATTTTGTGGTTTCTTAATGTCATTATAAATATTATGAATATTGCTTTTCAATTTTCATTTAATTTGATCATTTAACAGATAAGCACGAGCTAGAATATTTATAGCATTTAAACATTTTATGAGGTTCCAAGTACTAAAGCATCACCAGTTCTGTTTGTATAGAAGTAGATCCCAGGTTCTTCCCAACCTCCAACCATTTTCCCAGGGTATGAAAATTTAGCTTCAGAGCAAAGCAGGCAAGTTTATTTATTAAAGGTAGAAAGAGAAAGCTAGAGGGAGAGGGAGGGAGAGGGAGAGAGGGAGAGAGAAAGTTGACTGGAAGGAATAGAGAGGAGGTAACTTACTAGAACTAGCTTGTATTTGGATTTGGGTTGATGGGAAAGTTTACTAACGGATGGTGGTTATGAGAGCACAACACTGTGAATACAATCAAGGTCAATGATTAAATAGTTGAATGTGGTTAAAATGTGGACTTTTAGGTTTATATGTGTTACTAGAACAAAAATTTAAAAAGAAAAACAGGGCAGTACAACACAAATAGGGAACTCTAATGCAGATGATAGACTATAGTTATAGTTAATAGTACAATTATAAAAATGTTCTTTCATGAATTGTAATAGATACACCACAGTAAATTATAGTTTAAATAATAGAGTGGTGAGTGGGAACAACTGGACTTCATTTATGATTTTTCTGTAAACCTACTAATTCTAAAATAAAAAACAAGGAAAGAAGTAATAGGCTTCAGATAAAAAGGAAAATGAGATGTAAGTTGAGGATGTACAGAATAAATAAGAGAGAATAAATAATTACTGTGTATCCACAGCTAAAAGTCTAATGTTAGTCCTATTTTGTGGTCTAGCTTACATTCCTTGGATTACTTTTATATTCCAGGCACTGTGCTGTGTTTACACAGAAAATAAAATTTAATCTTTACAATAATCGTATTGGATAGAGGAGGAAATTGATATTAAAGATGTTAAAAAATTTGCCTAAATGTAAGGAAGAATCCAATGCAGTCAAATTCCGAATAGGATTGGCTGAATATGGGAGAATAGGTACAGGTTATGGATCCCACATGTGTCAAGGTTTGGGAAATAACTGGAAATAGAAAAATATATAAGGATATAATGTCTCACACTTTCTTCTGTGTTTTAGGCTCAGATAGCTTTGACAATTGTTATTCCCTTAGGCATGGTATTGGTGTGCAATAAACCACACAGTTAATATACTGAACTCTAGAAAGCATATGCCTACAACTTTGGAAATCCTGGCATGTAAAGAAGGGATTATTAGTGAGAGAAGTAGCTCTGGTAAAAATTTGATACCAGGATATTAATGCATCTAAAACCTCACTAATTCCCTATCACTGTTTTAAAAAGCATCTTATGATTAAATTTCAGACATTTCTTCAGAAGCATTTCTTTGCCTATTTTGTTCCATACACAGTGCTATTCTTTATACCTTATACTCTGACAATGATGCCTCACTGTACAACATGCACAGGACCCTAAACTCATTGATCCATTGCAGGAGTTGAGTTTATATAAAAATGCTACCATACAGAGAAATAAGCACTGTCTCAGTTTGCTAGAGTTGCTATAACAGATACCACAGGCTGGTTGGCTTCAACAAGAATTTATTGTTGGAATTTGGGGATGCTAGCAGTCCAAAATCAAGGTATTGGCTGGCCCTACCTTCTCTGAAGTCTGTATGGTCCTGGCAGTGACTCATGGGCATAACACAGTCTCTGACCCATGTCACATTGTGATCTGTCCTCCTCTGTCTCTTCTTCTGGCTTCTATTTCTCCTGCTCAGTCATCTGTGTCTCTGTCTAGATACCCTCTCCTTATAAGGACTCCAGTCCATGGATTTAAGTCCCAACCTGAATCAATTTGGCCTCATCAAAATATGACATTTGAAGATCCTATTTACAAATGAGTCCACATCCTCAGGACCAGTGGTTAGGACACAAACATATCTTTGTTGAGGACAGTATTCAATCTACCACAGGACTCCCACTCTTTGAATAATGTGGCACAAGGGCAGAAAAATCTGTTATGAATTCTAACCACAGGAATGCAAGAATTGTCAGAAAACTATTTCAGATAAATGTGTTTAGTCTGATAAAAGTACAGCTGTACTGTAGGCAGAAGGTGAACATCTGAGGACAGGGGGCAAAAACAAGCTTGAACTCCCCTTGCTTTTATCATATTTTCAACACTATCTGCAAATATTTATTTCTAGTTCTAATATCTCTGAGATACAGATATGGGATTATGCTTTCTTTTTTTTAATGAAATTCTATTGAGATATATTTAAGCACCATATAATCCATCCAAAGTATGTAATCAGTGGCTCAGAATATCTTCATTTAATTGTGTATTCATCACCACTATCAACTTTAGAATATTTTCATTACTCAAAAATATAGAAAATTAGTAAAACTAAAAAAATTTTAAAATAAAAGTAGAAAAGAACACCCAAAACTTCCCATACCTCTTATCCGCCACCCCATTATTTTTTTTATTTATTTTATTACTCATCTGCTCATACACTGGATTCAAGGAGTGTCATTCACAAGGTTTTCACAATCACATGAACACATGATCAAAGCTATATAGTTATATAATCATCATCAAGAATCAAGTCTACTGGATTACAGGTCAAAAGATTCAGGTACTACCATCTAGCTATCCTAATACACCAGAAACTAAAAATGGGATATCTATATAATGCATAAGAATAACCTCGAAGATGACCTTTCAAATCTATGTGAAATTTCTTAGCCCTGAGACTTTATTTTGTTCCATTTCTTTTCCACCTTTTGTTCAAGAAGGCATTCTCCATCCCACAATGACAGGGCCAGGCTGATCACTGGGAGTCATGTCCTAAGTTCCAAGGAAATGTACACCCTAGGTATCATGTCCCACCTTCCCACCTGGGGGGGGGGGTACTGAGTTAATCTGCAGAGTTGGCTTAGAGATAAAGGCCACATCTGAGCAGCAAAGGAGGTTCTCTGGGGGTGAATTGTAGGCATAGTTAAAAGAAGGTTTATCTTTGCCATTGGGGAGATAAGTTCCATAAGGGTAAACATCTGGACTGAGGGCCTGGTTTATTAAATTGCATATCCCTATTTCATAGGAGAATAGCAGGAATTCCCCGGGTATGGAAGTTTAATAGTTCCACCTTTTCTCCCAGTTTTTCAAGGGGACTTTGCAAATAATTTTTTTTTATTTCTGCCCAAAATATTCTGGGATGTATTGGGATATTACATTAGCCTTTACAGATAAACAAGATATCATTCCTTATTCTAGGTTCCATGTAATTACATTGTTTAAATAAGCTTATCACACAGGTTTAATTAGCTAGTGTGCTACAGAAAATTTAAATTTTGTACCAAATAAACCTCTGTTCCTTTGATTTTACACAGAAGTTGAAGTTTTAAAATACAGTCAAACTCATCCTTTACCCTGAATTGTAGCTTATCTTAGTCCTAACCAAATCCATTTGATCCGCATCTCTAATTGTAGTCTGATCTCCTTTTCAGCTTCTTTAACAATTGCTGTATGGAGCTTTGCTGACTTTCAGAGCTGCAGAACTCTAACTCTGCATCTCAGATGTCACACTGATATCCAAATTTCCAGGGAACTACTAGGTTATACACAAAGAGCTCAGCATCGCACAATTTAGAGATAATAGTTAAAACTCAGGAATAGATGTGACAGCTGTAATAGCTTACAATCTAGATACCTTTACAAAAACCATAACTGAACATTCTATACTCCCCCATTGGAGATTGCCCAATCTCTGCCCTCATTCTATCCCCTGATAAACTATGCTCTCCAAATTCAATTTTCAGCATTTGCTCATTATAGTTAGTTTATATTGGTGAGGCCTTACAATAGTTGCCCTTTCATTTCTGGCTTATTTCATTCAGCATAACATCCTCAAGGTTCATTAACCTAGTTGCATGCCTCACAATTTCATTTCTTCTTGCAGCAGCTCAATATTCTGGTGTACATATACACCACAATTTGCCCCTCATTAATCAATGTACCCTTAGGCCACTTTCATCAGATGCTAATTGTGGAAAATGCCACCATAATATCAGTGTGCAATGTCTGTTCATGTCACTGCTTTCAGTTCTTCCAAGCATACACCAAATAATAGGGTTGCAGGATCATATGGCAGCTCTAAACCCAGCCTCTTATGGAACCACTACATTGTCCTCCAGAGGGGCTGCGCCATTCTTCTTCCCTGCCAACAATGAATAGGTATATCTCTCTCTCCAAAACTTCTCCAGCACCTGTATCTTTGTTTATTTTTAAACAGTTTTATTCATATACCATACAATCCATCTCAAGTGAACTATCAATGGATCCTGGCATAGTCACATAGTTATGCATTAACTCCCATAATCCATATGAGAACATTTCCATTTCTTCTACAAAGAAGAGTAAAAGAAAAAATTTTAGATGAAGCTTAAAAAATAAAAAGGCGAGACAACCACAATAACAAGAATCCTATAACCCTCCCTTATGTACCCCTCTTATTGACATTTAGCTTTGATATATTTCCTTTGTTATAAATAATGGAAGAATATTACAATGCTACTGTTAACTATATACCCTAGTTTGCATTGATTGAATTTTTCCATATACTATCCCATTTTCAACACCTTGCAAAGATGACATTCATTTATTCTCTCTTATGATAAACTTTTTTATATTTGTACATTTAATCACCATCATTGTACACTCTAAGTTTTCCTATGTGATACAGTCCCAGATTTTATTCTCTATCAATCCTTCTGGTGTCATACAAGCCTATAGCCTTCCTCTTTCAAGTGTACGCACACTCAATCTTGTTCATTATAGTTACAGTATTGTGCTACCATCGGGTAGTATTATGCTATCCATTTCTAGATCTTTACAGTTGATTCTTTGGAAAATTCTGTTCTCCTTCAACATCAGATGCCCAATCTCCACCCTCTTTGTACCTCATGACAACCTGTGTTCTCAACCTGAACTTTCAGAGTTTGCTCATTATAGTTAGTTCATATTAGTGAGACCATGCAGTATTTTTCCTTTTTTTCTGGCTAATTTTCCTCAACATAATGTCCACAAGATTCATCCATGTTGTTGTATGTGTCATGATTTTATTACATCTTACAGCTGTGTAACATTCTATTGTATGCATTTACCACAGTTTGTTTATCCACTCATCCATTGGTGGACGTATGGACTGTTTCCACCTCTTGGTAATCGTGAATAATGCCACTATAAACATTGGTGTACAAATGTCCATTTGCGTCCTAGACTTAAGATCCTCTGAGTATATTTCTAGTAATGGTATTGCTGGATTTTATGGCAATTCCATACTTTGGTTCTTGAGGAATCACCAAACTACCTTCCAGAGCAAATGCACCTTTCTACTTCCTCACCAAAGTGAATAAATGTACCTCTTTCTCTACATCCTCTTCAGCCCTTGTAGTTTTCTGTTTTCTTTTTTATATTATGGCCATTCCAGTAGGTGTGAGATGATAGCTCCTTGTGGATTTGAATTTCATTTCCCAAATAGCCAGTGATGTTTAGCATATTTTCATATATTTTAGAGCCATTTTATTTCCTCTTTGGTAAAGTGTCTGTCCATGTCTTTTGCCCATTTTTTTATATGTGGATCCCTAGGATTTATTTTATTTTTACTTTTTATATTCATTTTATTGAGATATATTCACATACCATGAAGTCTTATAAAACAAATTATACATTCAATTGTTCACAGGACCATTACATAGTTGTATATTCATCACCCAAATCAATCCCTGACACCTTCATTACCACAAACACACAAATAACAAGAATGATAACTAAAGTGAAAAAGAGCAATTAAAGTAAAAAAGAACACTGGATGCCTTTGTCTGTTTGCTTGTTTCCTTCTCCCATTTTTCTACTTATCCATCCATAAACTAGACAAAGGGGAGTGTGGTCCTTATGGCTTTCCCAATCCTATTGTCACCCCTCATAAGCTACATTTTTATACAATAATCTTCAAGGTTCATGGGTTTGGGGTTGTAGTTTGATAGTTTCAGGTATCTACCACCAGCTACCCCAATTCATTACAACCTAAAAGGGGTTGTCTATATTGTGCATAAGAGTGCCCACCAGACCCAACTCCCAGGATTGTAAATCTCCCTGGCAATGCAGAATATGACTCCTGGGGATGACTGTGGACCTGGCATCATGGGACTGAGAGTATCTTTTTGACCAAAAGGGGGATGCAAAATGAGATGAAATAGTTTCAGTGGCTGAGAGATTTCAAATGGAGTTGAGAGGTCACTCTGGTGGACATTCTTATGCACTACATAGAAAACACATCTTAGGTTTTAATGTATTGGAATAGCTAGAAGTAAATACCTGAAACTACCAAACTCCAACCCAGCAGTCTGGACTCCTGAAGACAATTATATAATAATGTAGATTACAAGGGGTGACAGTGTGATTGTGAAGACCTTGTGGATCACACCCCCTTTATCTAGTGTATGGATGAGTAGAAAAATGGGGATAAAAACTAAAGGACAAATGGGGTGGGATGGGGGGATGATTTTGGTGTTCGTTTTTCACTTTTATTTTTTATTCTTGCTCTGGTTCTTTCTGATGTAAGATAAATGTTCAGAGATAGATTGTGGTGATGAACGCATAACTATGTTATCATACTGTGGACAGTGGATTGTATACCATGGATGATTGTATGGTGTGTGAATGTATTTCAATAAAACTGAACTTAATAATAAAGAAAGGGTGGCCACCAGAGTGACCTCTTGGCTCGCTTTGGAATCTCTCTGCCAGTGAAGCTTATTTCATTTCCTTTCATTTCCCCCTTTTGGTCAAGAAGATGTTCTCTGTCCCATGATGCTGGGTCTACATTCCTTCCCAGGAGTCATAGTCCACATTGCCAGGGAGATTCACTTACCTGGATATCTGATCCCATGTAGGGGGGATGGCAGTGATTTCACCTTTCAAGTTGGCTTAGCTAGAGAGAGAGGGCCACATCTGAGCAACAAAGCGGCTTTGGGAGGAGGCTTTTAGGCACAATTATAGGGAGGCCTAGCCTCTCCTTTGCACCAACAGTCTCCCCAAGGGCAAATCCTGTGATAGACGGCGCAACCCATCAAACCACCAGTCCCCTATATCTGTGAGCACATTACCAACCATTAAGGTGGGGCAGGCCAGTACCCCTGCATTCTCCACCAGCTCCTCAAGGAGGTTCTGCATATTTTTTCCTTCTTTCTTTTTTAAACTTTTTTTTTAAATCAACTGTATAAAAAATAAAAGAAATGAAAAAAATTAAAAACACATACAATAAAAGAATATTTCAAAGAGACCATAACAGGGGAATAAGAAAACAACAACTAACCTAGGATAACTACTTTTCTTCCAACACGTTCCTACTCTACCCCAAGAAAGTAACCTAATATAGCAACATTTCTGTGAACTTGTTCCTACCATACTCATCAGAAATTAACAGACCATAGTCATTCCTGGGCATTCCCAGAACATTAAATTTACCCATGATAGTTTATCTGTTCTTATTGGATTATCATTCCCCCTTCCTTAATTGCTCTCTATTGCTAGTTCCCCTACAATCTACATTATAAACCATTCGTTTTACATTATTCAAGGTTCACATTAGTGGTAGCATATAATATTTATCTTTTTGTGCCTGGCTTATTTCACTCAGCATTATGTCTCTGAGTTTCATCCATGTTGTCATATGTTTAACAACATTGTTCCTTCTTACTGCCGTGTAGTATTCCATCATGTGTATATACCACATCTTATTTATCCACTCATCTGTTGAAGGACATTTGGGTTGTTTCCATCTCTTGGCAATTGTGAATAATGCTGCTATGAACATTGTTGTGCAGATATCTGTTTGTGTCACTGCTTTCCGATCTTCCAGGTATATACCAAGAAGTGCAATCACTGGATCGAAGGGTAACTCTATGTCTAGTTTTCTAAGGAAGTGCCAGACTGAATTCCAGAGTGGCTGAATCACTATACAGTCCCACCAACAATGAATAAGAGTTCCAATTTCTCCACGTCCCCTCCAGCATTTGTAGTTTCCTGTTTCTTTAATGGCAGCCATTGTAATTGGTGTGGTATGGTACCTCATTGTGGTCTTAATTTGCAACTCTCTAATAGCTAGTGAAGCTGAACATTTTTTCATGTATTTCTTGGCCATTTGTATTTCCTCTTCAGAGAACTGTCTTTTCATATCTTTTGCCCATTTTATAATTGGGCTGTCTGTACTATCATCATTGAGTTATAGGATTTCTTTATATATGCAAGATATCAGTCTTTTGTCAGATACATGGTTTCCAAAAATTTTCTCCCATTGAGTTGGCTGCCTCTTTACCTTTTTGAGAAATTCCTTTGAGGTACAGAAACTTGTAAGCTTGAGGAGTTCCCATTTATCTATTTTTTCTTTTGCTGCTTGTGCTTTGGGTGTAAAGTTTAGGAAGTGGCAGCCTAATACAAGGTCTTGAAGATGTTTCCCACATTATCTTCTAGGATTTTATGATACTTTCTTTTATATTGAGAGATTTGATCCATTTTGAGTTAATTTTTGTGTAGGGTCTGAAGTAGGGGTCCTCTTTCATTCTTTTGGATATGGATATCCAACTCTCCCAGCCCCATTTGTTGAAAAGACCATTATGACCCAGATCAGTGACTTTGGGGGCCTTATCAAAGATCAGTTGGCCATAGATCTGGGGATCTATCTCTGAATTCTCAATTCAATTCTATTAATCAATATGTCTATCTTTGTGCCAGTACCATGCTGTCTTGACAACTGTGGTTTTACAATAAGCTTCAAAGTCAGGGAGTGTAAGTCCTACCACTTCGCTTTTCTTTTTTAGAGTGTCTTTAGCAATTCAACGCATGTTTCCTTTCCAAATAAATTTGTTTACTAGCTTTTCCAAGTCTGCAAAGTAGGTTGTTGGAATTTTGATTGGGATTGCATTGAATCTGTAGATGAGTTTGAGTAGAATTGACGTCTGAATGACATTTAGCCTTCCTATCCATGAACATGGAATATTTTTCCATCTTTTAAGGTCCCCTTCTAATTCTTTTAGTAGAGTTATGTAGCTTTCTTTGTATAGATCTTTTACATCTTTGGTTAAGTTTATTCCTAAGTACTTGATTTTTTTAGTAGCTATTGAAAATGGTATCTTTTTCTTGAGTGTCTCTTCAGTTTGTTCATTTCTAGCATATAGAAACATTACTGACTTATGTGCATTAATCTTGTATCCCACTACTTTGCTAAATTTGTTTATTAGCCCTAGATGATATAGCTATCATCTCTTTCTTGGGGTTGTCCACATATAAGATCATATCATCTGCAAACAAAGACAGTTTTACTTCTTCTTTTCCAATTTGGATGCCTTTTATTTCTTTGTCTTGCCAGATTGCCCTGGCTAGCACTTCCAGCCCAATGTTGAATAACAGTGGTGATAGCGGACATCCTTGTCTTGTTCCTGATCTTAGAGGGAAGGCTTTCAGTCTCTCGCCATTGAGTACACTGCTGGCTGTGGGTTTTTCATATATGCTCTTTATCATAGTGAAGAAATTTCCTTCAATTCCTACTTTTTGAAGTGTTTTTATTAAAAAAGGATGTTGGATTTTGTCAAATGCTTTTTCAGCATCTATTGAGATGATCATTTGATTCTTCCCTTTTGATTCACTAATGTGTTGCAATACACTGATGATTTTCTTATGTTTAACCATCCTTGCATGACTGGAATGAACCCCACTTGGTCAGGTGTATGATTTTTTTTAATGGGTCTTTGGATTTGATTTGCAAGTATTTTGTTGAGGATTTTTGCATCTATATTCATTAGGGAGATTGGCCAGCAGTTTTCCTTTTTTGCAGCATCTTTGCCTGGTTTTGGTATTAGAGTCATGTTAGCTTCATAAAATGAGTTAGGTAGTGTTCCATTTTCTTCAATGTTTTGAAATACTTTAAGTAAGATTGGTGTTACTTGTTTTTGGAAAGTTTGGTAGAATTCCCCTGTGAAGCCACCTGGCCCTGGGCATTTATTTGTGGGAAGCTTTTTGATGACTGATTGGATCTCTTTGCTTGTGATTGGTTGGTTGAGGTCTTCTGTTTCTTCTCTGGTCAGTCTAGGCTGTTCATATGTTTCCAGGAAATTGTCCATTTCCTCTACATTATCCAGTTTGTTGCCATACATTTGTTCATAGTATTCTCTTATAATTTTTTTAATTTCTTCAAAATCTGCAGTAATGTCACCTTTCTCATTTGTTATTTTGTTTATATGGGTCTTCTCTCTTTTTGATTTTGTCAGTCTAGCTAGGGGATTGTCAATATTGTTGATCTTCTCAAAGAACCAACTTTTGGTGTTATTTATCTTCTCTTTTGTTTTTGTTTTTGTTGTTGTTGTTCTCTATGTCTTTTATTTCTGCCTTAATCCTTGTTATTTCTTTTCTTCTACTTGGTTTAGGATTGGTTTGCTGTTCATTTTCTAGCTTCTTCAGTTGATCCATTAGTTCTTTGATTTTGGCTCTTTCTTCCTTTTTAATATGTGTGTTTAGTGCTATAAATTTCCCCTTCAGTACTGCTTTTCCTGCATCCCATAGGTTTTGGTATGTTGTGTTCTCATTTTCATTCATCTCTATATATTTAGCAATTTCTCTTGCTATTTCTTCTTTAACCCACTGATTGTTTGGGAGTGTGTTGTTTAACCTCAAGGTATTTGTGAATTTTCTAAGTCTCTGATGGTTATTGACTTCTAATTGTATTCCATTGTGATCAGAGAATGTGCTTTGAATAATTTCAATCTTTTTAAATTTATTGAGCCTTGTTTTATGTCCCAGGATATGATCTATTCTGGAGAAAGTTCCATGAGCACTAGAAAAGAATGTGTATCCTGGTGATTTGGGATGTAATGTTGTATATATGTCTGTTAAATCCAATGCATTTATCACATGGTTTAGGTTTTCAGTTTCCTTATTGGTCTTCTGTCTGGTTGATCTATTTATAGGAGACAGTGATGTGTTGAAGTCTCCCACAATTATTGTGGAAATATCAATTGCTCCCTTTTGTTTTGCCAGTGTTTCATGTATTTTGTGGCACCTTGATTGGGTGCATAAACATTTATGATTGTTATTTCTTCTTGTTGAATTGCCCCTTTTATTAGTATGTAGTGGCCTTCTTTGACTCTCATAACATCCTTACATTTAAAGTCTATTTTATCTGAGATTAATATTGCTACTTCTGCTTTCTTTTGGCTGTAGCTTGCATGATATATTTTTTCCATCCTTTCACTTACAATTTCTTTGTGTCCCTGTGTCTAAGATGAGTCTCTTTCTCCTTTCTTTGTTTCTCTGTCTGTAGGGATCCCTTTAGTATCTCCAATAGGGCAGGTTTCTTGTTAGCAAATTCTATCAGCATTTGTTTGTCTGTGGAAAATTTAAGCTCTCCCTCAAATTTGAAGGAGAGCTTTGCTGGATAAAGTATTCTTGGTTGGAAATTTTCTCACTCAGAATTTTAAATATGTCATGCCACTGCCTTCTTGCCTCCATAGTGGCTGCTGAGTAGTCACTATTTAGTCTTATGCTATTTCCTTTGTATGTGGTGAATTGATTTCCTCTTTTTGCTTTCAGAACTTGCTCCTTCTCCTCTGTATTTACAGTGTGATCAGAATATGTCTCATAGTGGGTTCATTTGGATTTATTCTAATTGGAGTTCACTGGGCATTTATGATTTTTGTATTTATGGCATTTAGAATATTTGGGAAGTTTTCCCCAAAAATTTCTTTGAATACTTTTCCTAGGCCTTTACCCTTCTCTTCCCCTTCTAGAGTAACAATGAGTCTTCTATTTGGATGTTTTATATTATCTATCATATCCCTGAGGTCCATTTCAATTTTTTCAATTTTTTCCACATTCTTTCTTTTGTCCTTTCATTTTCTGCTGTATCATCTTCCAGATCACTGATTCATTGTTCAACTTCCTCTAGTCTTGTACTATGAGTACCCAGAATCTTTTTAATTTGGTCAACAGTTTCTTTAATTTCCATAAGATCATTTAGTTTTTTATTTACTCTTGCAATGTCTTTTTTATTCTCTTGTAGGATCTTCTTGATGTCCTTTATATCCTGTGCCATGCTCTTCTTCATGTCCCTTATATCCTGTGCCATGGTCTCATCATTCATCTTTAGTTCTTTGATTAATTGCTCCAGGTACTGTGTCTCCTCTGATGTTTTCATTTGGGTGTTTGGGCTTGGGTTATCCATATCATCTGTTTTTTTCATATGCTTTAAATTTTCTGTTGTTTTTGGCCTCTTTACATTTGCTTAACTTGCTAGGGTTCTTTTAGGATTTGTGAACTGATTGAAATCCTTATCTCTAATTTGTCAGATCTGCAGCTTCATGGAGTACACTTTAACTAACCAGCAAGTGGCATCCGTGAGCCACCTGTTCTCCTAAAGCCAGTTCTCCCCCACTTTGTCTTTGTGGTGTGTGGGGGAGAGTCTTGTGGGGTCCACTAGGTGTACAAAGCTTGTGTGTGTAGTTGGTGTTGCCTGCCCTGTATATGGGGTATGTGTCTGGGTGGTCAGGGAGGGGGTGCAGCTCTAACATCAAATCTCCCTGGTGTTCCTGGAGTTTTAAAGCTGTTGCAAAAGTCTATCCTTCAGTTCAGTCCTGCCATGGTTTGTCTCTGCCACTGACCCATAAGTCCTTGGTATAGGCATATGGCCCCTGAGACTTGCGAGTGGGTCCCTCTTCCAGGCCGTGCACCCCTGGGTCCTCTGTTGAGGAATGACTGTGCTATGTCACAGGTGACTGCCATCTCCCCAGGGTGGTTCTGGGCTTCAGAGCTGTGTAGGGAGGCTCCTAGTCTGCTCAAAGGATGCTGAATGGGACATGTTAATTCACACTGCTCCACCATCCCAACTCTGGGACAACCATCTGAGGGTGCAGAAAAGGCTAATGTCCATGCCCAATTTTGTGGTGTGTGCATGTTATTGGAAGCACTTCCATCACACTTGGTTGTCTGGGCTATGGGGCTGGTGATGGGCAGGAGTGTTCCCTGTCCCCCAGGATGATGGCTGTGAGAGGATGTCCCCCTTTTCTTGGGAAGTTGTGGTGTTTAGTGAATTTTCTCAGCCACTGGATTATTGCCTTGTATCTCAGAGCTCTCTTAGTTCTGCTCTTGTCTTGACCTGCCCAAACTGCAAGTCTTTAAGGCTGTCTGTATTGGGCTTCTTACAGTAATTGTTTTAGAAAAAGAAAAAAGATTTAAAAAGGGGGGCCCTCCTTGCAGATCTAATGGGTTATTGAAATGCTAAGAGACAAAGAAATTAGGGCCATTAAGGAAAGGTCCAGGGGGCAGGGAGATCCATTTTTCTTCTGGATTTGCATATGAGCCTCAGGGCCTGAGCTCTGCCCTTCCTCTTTCTATGATCACCAGAACTCCAAAAAGCCTCTGCTTTTATTTTGGGGTTTTTCTTGCTGTTTTTGCTATCCCTATCTCCTCTGCACCAGGCTGGCTTCTCCTAGATTCTCTGGTGTCTGGTCTCAGTCTATCTATGATTGGAGTTTGGATCAGTAGAATGAGTTTCTGATAAGAGCCACGACTGCAGTCCTCCCTTCTCATTCCCAGTGCTGATGGCCCCTCCTCCCATGGGACTGAGCCTGGCAGGGAGGAGCACAGGTCCTCTGGCTGCAAAAACTTACAGATTTCGCTGATCTTAGCAGTTCCACGTGTTCATGAGTGTTGTATGAAGTATGCCCAAAGTCAAATTGCTCTGTGGTGTCCCATCCATTCAGTTCCTGGCTTTCTACCTACTTCCGTGGAGGAGTAACTAAAACATACACCTCACCACTCCACCATCTTGCCCTGCCTCCTTTGGCCCATTTTTAATGGAGTTGTCTTTTTGTTGTTGATTTGTAAGATCTCTATATATTCTGGATTTTAAACCCTTATCTATTATGTGGTTTCCAAATATTGCCTCCCATTGCATAGGTTGCCTTTTTATTTTCCTGATAAAGTCCTTTGATGTGCAAAATTGTTCAATTTTGAGGAAATCTCATTTATCTATTTCTTCTTTCATTTCTTGTGCTTTCATTGTAAGGTCTAGGAAACCACATCCTATCAAAAGATGTTTAAGACATTTGCCTACATTTTCTTCTAATTTTCTAGTGTTAGCTCAAATATTTAGGTCTTTGATCCATTTTGAGATAGTTTTTGTATAAAATGTGAGATAGCAGTCCTGTTTCATTCTTTCAGATATTGATATCCAGTTATCCAGGCACCATTTGTTGAAAAGTCTGCTCTGTTCCACTTGAGTCAACTTGACTGCCTTATCAAAGGTCAATTGTCCAGAGATGAGAAAGTATATTTCTGAATATTCAATTCCATTGGTCAGTATATCTCTCTTTATGTCAGTGTCATGCTATTTTTACCACTGTAGGTATGTAATATGCTTTAAAGTCAGGTGAGATGTTCCACTTCATTTTTTCTTTCTAAGATATTTTTGCTATTCAAGGCATGCTGCCCTTCCAAATAAATTTGATTATTGGTTTTTCTATCCTCTGCAAAGTAAGATGTTGGGATTTTAATTGGTATTGCATTGAGTCTATAAATCAACTTGTGCAGGATTGACATTTCATCTATATTTGGTCTTCTAATCCATGAACTCTGTATGTCCTTCCATTTATTTATATCTTTCTTGATTTCTTGTAGCACATTTTTTTGTAGTTTTCTGTGTGTAGGTATTTATATCTTTGGTTAAAATTATTCCTAAATAATTGAATCTTTTGGTTGCTATTATAAATATAATTTAATTCTTGATTTCCTTCTCATTTTGCTCCTTACTAGCTTATAGAAACACAACTAATTTTTGCATGTTAATCTTGTATCCTTGTATTCCAGCACAATGTTGAATAACTAGAGTGACAATGATCTTAGAGGGAAAGTGTCCAGTCTTTCCACATTGAATGTGATGTTAGCTGTGGGTTTTTCATATATATTCCCTTTATCATGCTGAGGAAGTTTCCTTCTATTTCTATCCTTTGAAGTGTTTTCATCAAGAAAGGATGTTGGATTTTGTCAAATGCCTTTTCTGCATCAACTGAGATGCTTATGTGTTTTTCAACTTTGATTTATTGATGTGGTGTATAACATTAATTGATTTTCTTGTATTGAACCACCCTTGCATACCTGGAAAGAAACCCACTTGGTCATGGGGTATAATTTTTTTAATGTGCTGAGGGATTCAATTGGCAAGGATTTTGTTGAGGTTTTTTGTATCAATATTCATTACAGATATCGGCCTGTCATTTAATTTTCTTGCAGTATCTTTCACTGGCTTTGGTCTTAGGGTGATGTTGGCATTCTTGTATCAGTTATGTAGCTTTCCCTCTTGTTCTAGTTTGCTAATGCTGCCTGTCATGCAAAATACCAGAAATGGATTGGCTTTTATAAAGGGAGTTTATTTGGTTACAAAGTTACAGTCTTAATGCCATAAAGTGTCCAAGGTAATGCATCAACAATCAGGTACCTTCACTGAAGGATGGTCAATGGTGTCCAGAAAACCGCTGTTAGCTGGGAAGGCATGTGGCTGAAATCTGCTCCAATTTCTGGTTTCAAAATGGCTTTCTGCCAGGAAGTTTCTCTCTAGGCTGCAGCTTCTCTCCAAAATGTCATTCCCAGTTGCTCTTAGGGCATTTATCCTCTCTTAGCTTCTCTGGAGCAAAAGTCTGCTTTCAAAGGCCATCTCCAAAATGTCTCTGTAAGCTGATGCTCCTCTCTCAGCTCCAGTGCATTCTTCAAAGTGTCCCTCTTGGCTGTAGCTCCTCTTCAAAATGTCACTCTCAGCTGCACTGAGTTCCTTCTGTTTGTCTGCTCATTTATATGGTTCCAGTGTTTTAATTTAGAGTCACCCTGAATGGGTGGGGTAACACCTTCATGGAAATTATCCAATCAGAATTATCACCCACAGTTGGGTGGGGCACATCTCCATGGAAACACTCAAAGAATTACAATCTAATCAACACTGATACATCTGCCCACACAAGATAATGGCATTTGGGGGGACATAATACATTCAAACCAGCACACCTTCTCTTCAATTTTTTAAGAGTTTGAGCAGGATTACTACTAATTCTTTATTGAATGCTTGGTAGAATTCACATGGGAAGCCATCTTCTCCTGGACATTTCTCTTTTGGGATGTTTTTGATGATGTATTCAATCACTTTACTTGTAATTGGTTTGTTGAGGTCTTCTATTTCTTCTTCAGTCAGAGTTGGCTGTTCATGCTTTTCCAGGAAGTTTTCCACTTTGTCCTAGTTGTTTAGTTTGTTAATATAGAGTTGCTCATAGTAAACTTTATAATCTCCTTTATTTTGCAGGTTCAGTAGTTATGTCACCACTTCCATTTCTGATTTTATTTATTTTCATCCTCTCTCTCTTTTTTGTAAGCCCAGCTAAGGGTCAATCAAATTAATTTATTTTCTGTAAAAAACAGCTACTGCTTTGGTTGATTCTCTCTATTGTTTTCACTTTCAAATATTCATTTATTTCTCCTCTAATATTTGTTATTTCTTTTCTTCTGTTTGCTTTGGGGTTAGTTTGCTTTTCTTTCTCTAGTTCCTCCAGATAAGCAGTTAATTCCTCAACTTTTGCTCTTTCTTTGTATTTAATATAGGTATTTAGGGCAATAAATTTCCCTTTCAGCACTGCCTTTCCTCTGTCCCATAAGTTTTGATATATTTCGTTCTCATTTTCATTTGTCTTGAGGTATTTACTGATTTATCTTTTGATTTCTTCCTTGACTCACTGGTTGTTTAGAGTGTGTTGTTTAGCCTCCATATATTTGTAAAAATTCTGGTCTTCCACCTGTTATTGATTTTCAACTTCATTCCATTATGATCTGAGTATAGTATCATTTTTTAAAATTTATTGAGCCATGCTTTGTGACCCAACATGTGGTCTATCCTGGAGAATGTTCTATGTGCACTTGAGAAAATTGTGTATCATGCTGTTTTAGGATATAGTGTTCTACAAAGATTAGGTCTGGTTCATTTATCATAGTATTCAATATGTATGTTTCCTTATTGATCCTCTGACCAGATATTTTATCCATTAATGAGAGTGGTGTACTTACATGTCCAATTATTATTGTAGAGATGTCTACTTCTCCTTTCAGAGTTGTCAGAGTATATCTCATGTATTTTGGGGTGCTCTGGCTCAGTGAATAAATATTTATGATGGTTATGTCTTCTTGATGGATTGTCCCTTTTATTAATACATAGTGTCCATTTTTGCCTCTTTTAAGTGTTTTTCATTTGAAGTCTAATTTGCCTGATATTTGTATAGCTACTCCCTCTCTTTTCTCATTGCTGTTTGCATGGACTATCTTTTTCCAACCCTTCACTTTCAATCTATTTTTGTCCTTGTGTCTAAAGTAAGTCTATTCTAGAGAGCATATAGATGGATCCTGGTTTTTTTAATCCATTCTGCCAGTCTATGTCTTTTTTAAGCTTTTTTTGTGCCTTTATTCACTTTTGTTCATTAAAAATGTACTTGTCTTAAAGACCCTATAAATAAAGCAGCAACCCACTGATGTGGGATGGAAGTCACCCCTCTCAGCATGGTATTTTTGGGTTTTTTTTTTTAAACAGTGTTGCTTTTTTTCCTTATACGAATATTACTGATCCCATGGTAGTTACAAGAATGTCAGATATAATGACACACGATTGGAATAAGACAGGCTGATGAAGAATTTACATAATGTGGTAAAAATACATATATTCAAAGTTAGCAGTGTAGACAGATGCATGTAGTGGGGGCATCAGAAGAGGCAGTGGGTCACTCTGAGGCTCAGTAAGGGCACCCCAGGAGTAAGCCTGCTCTCTCTGCCACAAAGGCAGGAAGCTCCCACCATGAGATATGGGCATTCCACACAAACCTGAAGACACACAATAGACTGACCTGCAACACAGACCTCTAAATTAACATACCTGTGATTGTTCCATGATACTCCCATGAAAGTAGAAAATAGTAAACCCATGCAAGAAGCAGGAAACATCAAATCATTTTTTCTAAGCAGGATTTGGAAGATGCTTAGTTCTTGACATTAACATTTATAAAGAGCTATCGTCCTCATTTCTACATTTTCTTCACAATTGACATGCAGTTAAGAGTAGGAGGATTTTGATAGTTTCACCTAACAGTGATAAGTACTCTTAAAAATGTAAGAAATAGTTAATAACATATTTTAATTTCACACTTAATGGATAACAGGAATCATCTATAGCTTTAAGCCAAAATGTAGCAGGGCATACATCTGAAGTTTGGTGCTTGAGTTTTAGTTTCTAACACTGTCCTAATGAAAATAATACAACTGCTTGTTTATTTACAAAATCAGGTACTAGTTTGAAGTCTCAGAGAAAATCCAAAATAAAAAATGCCACTACTTTTTTCTCTCAATGTTTTTAGAAGACAGACTAAATTCTAAGTTATTCAAGATTCCTACAAAGCCATGGTGTTTATCTGCAAATAATCGGCTAGAGAACAATCTAAAGCATCAGCACCTCACTGTTTTACCAAACTCCCTTCAGCTGCAGGAGCACTGACTAGGTCTAGATCCTGTTAGGAGCCAGGAACTTTCATCAGCAGTTCAGAGTCAGAGTTGTTTTCATATTCCCCACACTGACTGCTTTGCACCAACTATTATGGCAAATGACTCTGGGGGGGGGGGCTACGTGTGACAACACATGTTTCAAGTCCCTCCTGTGGAGGTATCTCCAGCCCAGGGGACCCCTCCTGTAGAAAGTTAGGAGGTTCTGAAAGAAAAGAGAGGGAAACCCCTCCCTTAACACCTTTCATTACTGCTTGAATTGCAAGTTCCTATTGGGGAGAAAAGTGCGTTAGTGTAACTTGAAGGTCTCTTTTATTGGCAACTTAAAAGGTAATGTATTTTATTTTAAAACTTGTAAAATTTGAAAACAAGATGCCCTAGGTTAAATAATAGTGTTTTCCAAAACTGAATGTGCTCATTTGGAGCTGTTTTTCTGTTGGAAATACAAATACAACTTCCTACAACTCCTAAGTGGTGACACTAGTGTTTGGATGACCTGTGGTTAGATGAATGATCAGTCTCAGTTGGTAACATCCTTTTTTTGCCTTGGAGTTAGGGTTTTAAAAGTTCTAGGATAGAAGGCAGGGCAAGATGGCAGAATGGTGAGGAGCAGAATTTCATCTCTCCCCTAGAGCAGCTGGCAATTACACAAGAACTATATGAAACAGTGTTTTCAGGGTCTCCAGTAACCAGTCACACATTGGATGCAAGTTCGGAATTGGAGGAAAAGCTGAGATCACAGCAAACATCGTAAGTCCTGAAGTGGGGTCCCTTTCTCTTAATCCCAAAACATCTGCAAAGCAATAGTGTTGTGTAAACAGCATTAGGCCATGGCGGGGGGGAGTGAGACTGGGCCTGTACCAGTTAAAGAAATCAAAACTTTACCATTTAGGGGAGGCAAAGCTGTGGTTGCATGCATCAGCCAAGCGTAACCCTTTTAACAATAACTGCTCCAGGTCCAAGTGAAACTTTTTGTAACCCTTTAATAATCAATAGCTGCTCCAGTCCCAAGTGAAACTCTTTGTGAAATTGTTTTTCTGAAATTGTTTTGTATGATCAATAACTGCTCCAGTTCCAAGTGAAACTCTTTGTGTACTTGTTTTTTGTGATCAAGCACTAAACTGCCAACTCTGCTTCTGTTAGAATAACTTGCTTGCTTGCGTTTCTAGGATACGGTTTCTGTCTATATAAGGCACCAGTGCACACAGGTGGGGGCTGCTTGCTGAACTCCCTGTGTGGAGTGAGAGACAGCAGCCACCTGCTAGCTGGCTAATAAAAGGCTCTTTAAATTCTGTTTGGCTGTCTCGAACTTTAACTCGCGGGCACCGTAACATTTGGAGGCCCCAGCAAGATTTATCTCAGCATTTGCTGAGGCTCATAAGTCGAGACAAAGGTCTGACTACCGGCCCTCCCCCAGGGGGCACGCGCTGAGAGATGTTCCTCAGCCCCAGCGGAGAACCGAGTGGTCAAGCCTCGAAATTCAAAAATCTGCCTCTGGAGCCGTCTGGACACGGGCCCACAATGGTAAGAGATCTCTAATCTGGTCTGGTGTGGTACCCCTTTAGGGTCTTTAGGAGGGCTGGACGCAGCCATAACTCCGAGACCCGGCCTCGGACCACAATGGTGGCCGGTGGCATCAGGTTCAGGTTTTGGTTAGTCTCTGTTTTGTGTTTTGTTGTTAGTGTCTTTGTTCTGTTCTGTTTCTGTTTTGTCAACTGTCAGTCCTGCAATGGGTCAGTGTCTGTCTGCTTTTGCTTGCTCTCCATTGCAGTGTTTCTTAAAAAATTTCCAGGACATCCAGCAACAAGCTGCAGGGTTGGGAGCCACTGTTAACCCAGGAACTCTCTGGACCCTTTACAAATTCAAATGGCCAACCTTTCCAGATTCTAATTGGCCCCCCTGAGGGCACTCTAAATTTGCTAATTACCTTTCAGGTTCGAAGAGTCATTTACGGGAGTGCAAGACACCCAGATCAGATTCCCTATATTGAAACCTGGATCGGCATCCTCACTGACCGGCCCAAATGGCTTAATCATTTTTTTGCATATTGCTGTCCACGGGCTCCAGGAGAGCTGGGGTGCGGGTGAACAGGTCCTTTGTCTGGAGGCAGCGGTGCGTGGCTACAGACTCGGGTGTTGCCTTCCTGCTGCTGGTCCAGGCAGGCAAGCCTATCCCCATGGTTTGAGTGGTGGTAAACAAGCACTGGAGTGGTGAGCAGGTGCCAGGAGCTGCCTCTGGCCAGGGTGCAGGCTTTCCCCTGTGCAACGGGCCACCAGTAAATTATTTGTCAATGATCAGCAGTCACCAGCTGGACACTGACTGAAGAGAGCAGACACGGGTCCCTAAGTATGCGAGCCAGGGAGTGGTCCCCAACATCCTTTGTTTTTGGTATTTCTGTTCCATCATGGGTCACAGGACATCTATCTGCTTGTACATCCAGGGGTGTCCAGGAGCCAGTGTGTTCCCAGATCCTGGAGACATGCCAGCCCCCTGGGAGGTGGTGTTGACTGCTGGCTTGGTGCTTAAAAAGTGGCTTATCTTTTCTTAGTGACACCACTTGTTTTTTGTCTTGCAGCCTCTGACCTCAGAGAATCCTTTTGTACTTTCTAGAAACGGCAGACCACTGTTGGGGAGTGTCGGCCAGAGCCCCACTGAACAGCATATTTGGGCATCAGAAACAGCCACATGGAAAGGCTGAGGTTGGGGTAGGGGGAGGTTAGTGAAGACAAGTGGCTTCTCTGCATTCAGCCAGGAGGTGGGGGTGGGAGCAGGGGCTCCCCATGGGGCACGGTAAGCTTCACGCTTGTCTCTGTGACTGAGCTGTGCTGGAGCTGACCCGCCAGGTAACAGCTGTCCCATTGGAGCCCACCTGTCTATGTCTGAGGCATCATGATGGTACGAGCACTGCATGTCCTCACGGGAACCCTGCTGGGGGCCAGAGGCCACTTCCCTGGGCAGGGGGCGAGGCAGGCCACCTGAGGGCAGGGAGTCACGGGCTGCCACTCAGCTCCCTGGGACTAAAATTGTTCAACACCTAAACCATCCAAAAAGCAAGATGTGCTCATTCTAAAGGGCCACCCAAAAGGCCCCCAGTCCTCGACCCCCCACAGGATAGTCCCCCCTCATCACGGCCCCCACCTTATTCCATAGGACCCTCTGCCCCTAGCGTGGGGCCCTTTCTGGAAATAGTTCAGGTTCCCCTCTTACCCTAAGTTCAGGAGGACCCCTTGTTCCCACTCTGAAGTTTGTAAATATCTTTTAATACTCATTTTTAAAGTGGTTTTATATTGCAGAAGTTCATGGTATATCATTTAATGTCAAAATGAAACCATTTTACTTCAATGTTATTAAAAAGGTTTGTTTTATTAGGAAGTAAATGTGTTGTTGCAGTGTTTTGTGGCCTGTTTAAAGGCTTTTGTTTAGCAAAGTGAATGTAAAATACAGCAAAATGTTAAGTTGCCATCTACTTTATGAAATCCATCAACTTGGAATTTTTTTAACTCTATCATGGAAGTGAGATGTGCAATAAATAGTAAGTATGCAGTCATGTTTTTATGTCATGTTTAGAAATCCATAAAATTGCTCTTCCATGGTTCTTAAATGACATAAAGTAATTGTGCAATGTTACTAATGGTGAACCTAGCAAGCTCCATTCAAATTCAAATATGTTGGAATAAGTAATCCAACAAAATTCTATTTGAATCAGATCCTCATCCCTTGACTTTGTGTGAAAAAAGTACTCTCCTTCCAGTGAAAAATTATCACAGAGGTTCATTAAATAAAACTCTGACCCAGTGTTCTTACTGTTTTTTACATGTGCCCCACTCTGAACTCCCGGTGCCGTGGCCCATCTGAAGCCAGGCCTGAGGCGCCATGCCCCTCGTGGAGAGACTCAGTCCTTTATTCGTTCGGGCCCCTAATGCTGGGTCCCAGCTGCTCTACCTCACCGGGCTGGGCAGGGGTCCCTGCTGCTAACCCCCTCCTCAAGGAGGGACACAGAATTTAGTTTCTGGTCTCTCCATCCAACCCTGCTCCAGCTAAAACTTTTGGTATTTATTCTGGACAAAAACCCAGACAATATACTTTATATTAATTGCTTCAATTTATATTTATTGAGCACCTACTGTTTTAGGTGCTGGGGATACAAGAGGGTCAAAACCCCCAAGGACTAATCTTTTTGTTAGAGTCCATTTTCTTTACCCATCAGTCCACATGGGACAACTGTCAATAACTTCTGCAGAGCCTTTTCACGTCAGAAGAGAGAGAAAATCCATGCTCAAGAATGGAAACTAGTCTTGGGGCCAGACAGTCTGCCGACCATGGAGGTAGACTGCCTCGAAGCTGTTTTTTCCCTTCGCCCAACCCCGGTGGGACCCTAAAACTAATCAAGGTAAGGAGGCTCTCAAACGGTACCGCCAGACTCTAATGGGGGCTCTCTGTGCAGCAGCGCGGAGGCCTACAAATATGTCCAAAGTAACTAAGGTAATTCAGAGGACCAGAGTCCCCTGCCGCTTTTCTAGAGCGCCTCCAGGAAGCTTACCGGTTATATACCCCTGTAGATCCGGAGGCGCCAGAAAACAGGCGAGCAATTAATATTGCTTTTGTCACCCAGTCAGCCCCAAAAATAAGGAAAAAGTTACAAAAGTTAGAAGGCTTTGAGGGAAAAGTACTAAGCGAGTTGGTGGGGGGTTGCTCAACAAGTCTTCAATAATAAGAAAAGTTCCAAAAACTTAAACAAAAATGGCAAAGGTCCTACTTGCCATAAGTGAAAACCAGGCGTGGAATAAAAACCATGGAAGGAACCAGAAATTCAAAGAAAAGTCGGGAGGAGATAATAGATGGTCCAGTGGAAAAAGAAGGATGAAGAGGGCCCCCTCTAGGCCAAAACCAATGTGTGTTCTGTAAGGAGGAGGGAGGCTTTCAGACTCTAAAAAAGGCACTCACTCAGGCCCCAGCCTTAACACTCCCAAATCTCAAAAAGCCATTCCAGCTGCATGTAGCCAAGGCACAAAGGGCAGCAAAAGGAGTGTTAACACAGCGCTTGGGGCCATGAAGACGGGTCGGGTCGTAGCCTATCTTTCAAAGCGCCTCAATCCAGTTGCGGCAGGCTGGCCTAACTGTCTACACAGACAGCTGGTATGCGTTTGCCACCGCACAAGTGCATGAAACCATCTACCAAGAACATGGTCTCCTAACCTCTAAAACAAAAAACAAAAACACCCAAAGCCAAGAGAAATGCTTTCGCCAACCAGACGGCAAAAAAAGCAGCCCTAAAACCAGTGGGGCCTCTTCAAGTTTTGCCCCTCCTACCGCCCTGGGTACTAAAAACTACCCCAACTTATTCAAACTCTAATATTTGGCTACTCCAGAATCCTCCTACCAAAAGCACTGGAAAAAGACTTAATTTTCCAAATGCATCAAAGTACACACTTGGAAAGGAAAAAATTAGCTAAACTGCTAAGAACTGACTTTTACATACCTAAGCTTTTTCAGGTAGCAAAGAAGGTAATCAGAAAATGTCACATCTGCGCTCAAGTCAACTCAAGTCATGTAAGTACCCCTGCTGCCCCCGGTCACTGCCTAAGAAGTCAACTCCCAGGAAAACAATGGGAAATAAACTTCACAAAACTGCCTCCTGGACCAGAGGAATACAAGTACTTACTTGTGCTGGTGGACACCTTCTCAGAATGGGTTAAAACCTACCCAACTCGGTCAAAGTCAGCTCAGGTAGTAGCTAAGAAAGTATTAGCTGAAATTATCCCTCGGTTTAGCCTACCGATAGCAATGGGGTCTGACAATGGTCCGGCTTTTATAGCCAAAATTACTCAAAATTTGGCAAGGGCATTAGAAATTGAATGAAAGTTACACTGCATTTACAAACCGCAAAGCTCAGGGCAGGTAGAAAGAATAAATCTGACGCTTAAAGACACCCTCACCAAACTAAAAATAGAGACTGGCGGAAACTGGGTGAGCCTCCTTCCATTTGCCTTGCTCAAAGTTAAATGCACTCCTTATGTAAAAGGTATTACCACATATAAAGCCATGTTCAGCAGGCCACCCCCACTTCTCCCCAAAATAGGGGAGGAACAGCTCACCCTTTTAACTAACTCTAAACTTCTCAAGTCCTTACAGGCCCTGTAGTATAACTCCAGAAACAACCACTGCACCATCCGTGCCCACCACCCGAAACCTGACGCCGCGAGAACAGGAACCCCTACGGTTGACTCTTTGAAGTAAACTGGAACTTACCGAAAGCGGTCAATACGTACCTAAGTGGGGGACGTGCGAAATTGCAAGGCTTTAACTGTAGAAACCTAAACTTGAAACAGGGACTATAAGATAGTCAGCACTATATCTGTCCACAAGAAAGTACCTCAGCAGCATGTGAGAAAAAATAATTATTTCTGTTACAATTAAGGCTGTAAAACTATAGCCCCATAAAAAAATGTAAACCGTCTGTTAAGGGTCACAAGGAATAAAAGGCCAAAAGCTCCTACTAAAAATTGGGCAATTAACAATTATAACCCTGTTACTTTTAAACCACAGCAGTTTTGGAAGAATTCCCAGTGGTTGGGAAAAAAAAAAGTGAAAATTGTGCCTATATGTATCAAGACTTTAGGTAACTTTCAAAGACAAAAAACATGTTTCTAGTCCCCTCAATTCCCCCTATCTACTTCTCCTTATGCTAATTCTTGTGCCTCTGTACTACTCTGGCAATGGAGGTAGAAAGCACCTCAGGCTAACTAGCCTCCAACGAGTCAAGTCAAGCAAGGAGGATCAATATTAGTGCCAGAACTCCTTGGGCTTAAAGCAGCTGGAGCAGCCGCAGTAAAAACTGCAGCATTTGTCACAGGGAACCAAAACTTTAAAATCCTTAGTAAACTCATAGTTTTATCCTCAAAAGAAACAATGATTTCATTCTCCCTAAAAACCAGTGGGAAATGAAGTGGGGTCCCTTTCCCTTAATCCCAAAATATCTGCAAAGCAATAGTGTTGTGTAAACAGCATTAGGCCATGAGGGGGGAGGGGAGTGAGACTGGGCCTGTACCAGTTAAAGAAATCAAAACTTTACCATTTAGGGGAGGCAAAGCTGTGGTTGCACGCATCAGCCAAGCGTAACCCTTTTAACAATAACTGCTCCAGGTCCAAGTGAAACTTTTTGTAACCCTTTAATAATCAATAGCTGCTCCAGTCCCAAGTGAAACTCTTTGTGAAATTGTTTTTCTGAAATTGTTTTGTATGATCAATAACTGCTCCAGTTCCAAGTGAAACTCTTTGTGTAATTGTTTTTTGTGATCAAGCGTTAAGCTGCCAACTCTGCTTCTGTTAGAATAACTTGCTTGCTTGCATTTCTAGGATACGGTTTCTGTCTATATAAGGCACCAGTGCACACAGGTGGGGGCTGCTTGCTGAACTCCCTGTGTGGAGTGAGAGACAGCAGCCACCTGCTAGCTGGCTAATAAAAGGCTCTTTAAATTCTGTTTGGCTGTCTCGTACTTTAATTCGCAGGCACCGTAACAGTCCCCCAGACAAGGGGTCTGGCAACCCTCCCCACCCAGACCTCACAGACTGTCTTGATGCCAGCTCCCTGAAAGGGGGGGAAAAAAAACAAAATCAGCAATCTGCTGAGGGCAAGAAGGGAGGCTCAACCCAGCCTCAACTGCAGAATTAATTAACAAGTTAATTAACTAATTTGGGGAGCTGGGGTGCTAAAGAAGGGCTGGGCTCTGAAAAGTGGGGGCACATAAAAGCAGGCACCCATTCCCAGACTCGAAAAAAGCCATTTCTTCCCTACATTTTGTCCCTCTGTCTTCTCACTGATTCCTTATATTTTTGCATTTCAATAGCCCCAGGCAGGGGTGGAACTGAAGCTGTTGGAGAGTAATTATCAGACAATAGCTCAAAGCATATCTTTAAATGCTCTCTTCTGACACTGACAAAACTTCCAGGCTGGGGAAAGACTTTTAAAAGAGACTTTTTTTTCTTTTTTCTTTTTTTTTTTTTGTTTTTCTTTTCTATTTTTTTAATCTAAAACTAATATATGTGGTTATTTTCTATTGGAAAGCCCACGTTGAGGGACAAGGCTGGGCTAGGGGGGAGACACAGTACCCACAGTGTCTTTGGGTTCCATATTCACTACTGAAGGTCTCCACCCCCATCTTTAATTGGCAACTCAGGCTGACAAAGGAATCTACCTGGAGACCCCTGAAAGAGGAGAGGGGAGAAGGGAATAGTGCCCCTGAGAGATAACTGGAGTTCTGAGGATTGGGAGAGTGGAGGGAGATCCAGCTCAACTGGCAGTCCTCCTTTTGGAAACTCAGACGCCAGGGGCTGGAATTCAGATTCTGGCTTCAGTCAGCCATGCCCCTGACAGGATCAGAGTCACCAGGAGAACTAAAGTCTACATACCTCCTTACACTAGTGGGGGAGCTGCAGGCTGGCAAGCACCACCTGCTGGACATGAGAGGAGAAGCACCAATTCTAAAGGCCTCATAGGAGGGTCTTATTCTCAGGAAAACTCCATACCCTCCCAATGAGACCTGGGCCTTACTAGACTGGGAAAATCTGACTAGGGCTGACCATATCTGAGGAGATCCACTCACAAAAAGGTTACATAGAGGCAGAGCAAGAAACAGAAAAAACAAGAGGGGAAGAATTCTGATCAACTAAATAGAACCTAAGTTAGAGGTCTAGAATAAGTTGAACTGAATAACAGAGGCCAGAGAACAAAGCCAACCAACAAGAAAACCACTAGGTAAAAGATAGAAAACAAGCTCCAAAAAAAAACTAATCAAGAAAATCAGATGCCTAGACAACTTAACGTAACAAGCCATACCAGGAAACATGATAACATGGACCAGCCAAAGGAACAAACTAATAGCTCAGCTGAGATACAGAAGTGGAGGCAACTAATGCTAAATAAATTCGATGAAATGAAGGAAGATATCGGATAAGAGCTGAAGGATATAAAGAAGACACTGGATGACCATAAAGAAGAATTCATAAACTTCAAAAAACAAACGGCAGAACTCATGGGAATGAAGGCCACAATGGAGGAGATGAAAAACACAATGGAGGGGCACAACAGTAGATTTGAACAGGCAGAAGAAAGGATCAGTGAACTGGAAGACAGGTCATTCAAATTCATACACACAAAAGAACAGATGGTAAAAAAAAATGGAAGAATATGAGCAGGGTCTTAGGGAGCTGAGTGACAACATGAAACACACAAATATATGTGTTATGGGTATCCCAGAAGGAGAAGAGAAGGGAAAAGGGGCAGAAAGAGTAATCGAAGATATATTCACTGAAAATTTCTCAACTCTTATAAAAGACAGAAAATTAGAGATTCAAGAAGTACAGTGTACCCCAAATAGAATAGATCCCAATAGACCTACTCCAAGACACTTACAGGTGAGATTGTCCAATGTCAAAGACAAAGAGAGGATTCTGAAAGCAGCAAGAGAAAAGTGATCCATCACATACAAGGGAAGGTCAATAAGACTATGTACAGATTTCTCTGCAGAAACCATGGAGGCAAGAAGACAGTGGCATGATATATTTAAGATACTGAAAGAGAAAAACTGCCAACCAGGAATTCTATATCCAGCAAAGCTTTCCTTCAAAAATGAGGGAGAGATTAAAATATTTTCAGACAAACAGACACAGAGAGAGTTTGTGAATAAGAGACCAGCACTACAAGAAATACTAAAGGGAGTGCTACAGGCTGATACAAAAAGACAGGATAGAGAGAATTGGAGAAGAGTGCAGAAATGAAGATTATCAGGAAAGGTAAAAGGAGAGGAAAAAATAAGATATGACATATAAATTCCAAAAAACAAAATGGTAGTAGAAAGTACTGCCCTTACAGTAATAACACTAAATGTAAATGGATTAAACTCCCCAATAAAAAGACACAGACTGGCAGAATGGATTAAAAAACAGGACCCATCTATATGCTGTCTACAAGAAACTCACTTTAGACACTAGGACAAAAATAGACTGAAAGTGAAAGGTTGGAAAAAGATATTTCATGCAAACAACAACCAGAAAAAAGCAGGAGTAGCTATATTAATATCAGACAAGTTAGACTTCTAAAGTGAAACAATTAAAAGAGAGAAAGAAGGACACTATATATTAATAAAAGGGTCAATTCATCAAGAAAAGGCAACAATCATAAATATTATGCATGAAGCCAGAATGCCCGAAAATTCATGAGGCAAACACTGCGATCACTGAAAGGAGAAATAGATACCTCTACAATAATAGTTGGAGACTTCAATACATCACTCTCATCAATGAATAGAACATCTAGACAGAGGATCACTAAAGAAACAGAAATGTCGAATTGTATGATAAATGAACTAGACTTGACAGATATTTATAGAACACTACATCCAACAACAGCAGGATACACTTTTTTTCTCAAGTGCTCATGGAACATTCTCTAGGATAGACCCCATTTGGGTCACAAAGCAAGTCTCAACAAATTTAAAAATATTGATATTATACAAAACACTTTCTCAGACCACAATGGAATGAAGTTGGAAATAAATAAAAGGCAGAAGGTCATAAAATTCACAAACATATGGAGGCTAAACCACACCCTCTTAGAAAACCAGTGGGTAAAGGAAGAAATTATGAGAAATTAGTAAACACCTACAGGCAAATGACAATGAAAACACAACTTATCAAAACTTATGAGATGCAGCAAAGGTGGTGCTGAGAGGGAAATTTATTGCCCTAAATGCCTATATTAAAAGAGAAGAGAGAGCAAAAATTGAAGAGTTAACTACTCACCTGGAGGAATTAGAGAAAGAACATCAAACTAACCCCAAAGCAAGCAGAAGGGAAGAAATAATAAAGATTAGAGCAGAAATAAATGCAATTGAGAACAGGAAAACAATAGAGAGAATCAACAAAACCAGAAGTTGGTTCTTTGAGAAAATCAATAAAATCGATGGACCACTGGCTAGGCTAACAAAAAAAAGAGAGAGCAGATGCAAATAAATGCAATCAGAAATGGGAAAGGAAATATAACTACCGACCCTGCAGAAATCAAGGAGATAATCAGAAGATACCATAAGCAACTATATGCTAATAAACTAGACAACTTAGATGAAATGGACAACTTCCTAGAAAAGCATAAACAACCAATATTAACTCAAGAAGAAATAGATGACCTCAACAAACCAATCACAAGTAAAGAGATTGAGTCAGTCATCAAAAAGCTCCCAAAAAGGAAATGCCCAGGACCAGATGGTTTCACATGTGAATTCTGCGAAGCATTCAAGAATGAATTAGTACCAATCCTGCTCAAACTCTTCAAAAAATTGAAGAAGAGGGAAAGCTACCTAACTCTTTCTATGAAGCCAACATCACCCTAATACCAAAACCAGACAAAGATACTACAAAAAAAGAAAATTATAGACCAATTTCTTTAATGAATATAGACGCAAAAATCCTTAACAGAATACTCGCAAATCGAATCCAGCAGCACATTAAAAGAATTATACACCACGACCAGGTGGGATTTATTCCAGGTATGCAAGGCTGTTTCAACACAAGAAAATCAATTAATGTAATACACCACATTAATAAATCAAAGCAGAAGAACCACATGATCACCTCGATTGATGCAGAAAAGGCATTTGACAAAATTCAACATCCTTTCCTGATGAAAACACTTCAAAGGATAGGAATAGAAGGGAACATTTTCAATATGATAAAGGCAATATATGAAAAACCCACAGCTAACATCACACTCAATGGGGAGAGACTGAAAGTTTTTCCTCTAAGATCAGGAACAAGACAGGGGTGCTCACTATCACCATTGTTATTCATTGTGCTGGAAGTTCTAGCTAGAGCAATTAGGTAAGAAAAAGAAATAAAAGGCATCCAAATTGGAGAGGAAGAAGTAAAACTTTCACTTTCCAGATGACATGATTCTATATGTAGGAAATCCAGAAAAATCTACAGCAAAGCTACTAGAACTAGTTAATGAATACAGCAAAGTAGCAGGCTACAAGGTCAACACACAAAAATCTGTAGTGTTCCTATACACAAGTAATGTGCAACAAGAGGAGGAAATCAAGAAAAAAATCCCATTTACAATAGCAACCAAAAGAATCAAGTATTTAGGAATAAACTTAACCAAGGACACAAAAGACCTTTACATAGAAAACTATAGGAAACTGCTAAAAGAAATTGAACAAGACCTAAAAAAAAATGGAAGAACATACCATGTTCATGGATTGGAAGACTAAATATAGTTAAGATGGCAATTTTACCTAAACTGATTTACAGATTCAGTGCAATGCCAATTCAAATCCCAACAACTTACTTTACAGAAATAGGAAAACCATTAACTAAATTTATTTGGAAGGGTAAGGTGCCCCGAATAGACAAAAATATCTTGAGAAAGAGGAATGAAATGGGAGATCTCACACTACCTGACTTTGAAGCATATTACAAAGCTACAATGCTCAAAACAGCATGGTACTGGCATAAGGACAGATATACGGATCAATGGAATTGAATTGAGTGTTCAGAAGTAAACCCTCACATCTATGGACAACTGATCTTTGATAAGGCAGTGAAGCCAAAGCAACTGGGAAAGAGGAGCCTGTTCAATAAATTGAGTTTGGAGAACTGGATATCCATTTCTAAAAGAATGAAAGAGGATGTCCATCTCACACCTTATACCAAAATTAACTGAAAGTGGATCAAAGACCTAAACATTAGCACCAAGACCATAAAACTTTTAGAAGAAAAAGTAGGGCAATATCTTAAAGATCTTGTGATAGGAGATGGTTTCTTAGACCTCACACCCAAGACGTGAGCAACCAAAGAACAAATAGACAAATGGGATCTTCTCAAAATTAAACACTTTTGTACATCAAAGGACTTTGTCAGAAAAATAAAAAGGCAACCTACACAATGGGAGATGATATTTGGAAACCAAATATCAGATAAGGGTTTAATATCCCGAATATATAAAGGAATACTGCATCTCAATAACAGAAAGACAAACAATCCAATTAAAAAATGGGCAAAAGACATGAACAGACATTTTTCTGAAGAGGAAATACAAATGGCTCAAAAACATGGAAAAATGCTCAACTTCACTGGCTATTAAGGAAATGAAAATCAAAACCACAATGAGATATCATCTGACACCTACCAGAATGGCCATTATCCAAAAGACAGAAAATGACAAGTGCTGGAGAGGATGTGGAAAAAGAGGCACACTTATTCATTGTTGGTGGGAATGTAGAATGGTGCAACCACTCTGGAAGACAGTGTGTAGGTTCCTCAGGAAGCTAAATATAGATTTGCCATAAGACCCAGCTATTCCATTGCTAGGTATATACTCAGAGGAACTGAAACTTAAGACACAAACAGACATTTGTAAACCAATGTTTATTGCAGCATTAGTCACAATTGCCAAGAGATGGAAACAGCCCAAATGTCCATCAAAGGATGAGTGGATAAACAAACTGGTATATACACATGATGGAATATTATGCAGCTGTAAGACAGAACAAAGACATGGATCATGTAATAATGTGGATGAACGTTGAGGACATTAGGTTGAGTGAAGTTAGCCAGAAACAAAAGGACAGATTCTGTATGGTCTCACTAATATGAACAGACATTAATGAACAAACTTTGGGAGTTAAAAGCTGACAACACAGGTGACCAGGAGATAGAAAGAGGGCAGAGACCAGCCATTTGATGCTGAAGGACTACAGAATGTTTAGGACTGATTGCATAGATCCAGAAATAAGTAGCATAATACTATGTGATGGTAGCACAGTATTGTAAGTACACTGAACAAAGATGTCTGTGAGTAAATCTGACAGAGGTGGGATAGGAGAATGTATGACACCAGAGGTAAAGATAGATGATAAAGACTGGGACTGTATAATGTGGCAAAAACTGGAGTGGCCAATGACTGTTACTAAATATACAAATATAAAAATGTTTTTGCATGTGGGAAAGCAAATGAATGTCATCCATGTAGAGCTGAAAAGGGGATGGTATTCAGGGACAAACATAATCAAAGCAAACTGGAGTCTATGGTCAACAGTAACATTGTAATATACCTCCATTAAATGTAACAATGGCAATATGCCAATGCTAAATGTATATGAGAGGGCGATATAGGGGAGGAATATGGGATTCTTGATAGTGGTGTTATTTGCTGTCCTTACTAGTATATTGTAATGTATGACATGTTATTTTTCTTTTTATCATTTTTTTCTTATTGCTAAAAAAAACAATTTTTCTTGTAGTAATCAATATGTTCAAGTGCTGATTGTGGTGATAAATGTACAACTTTATGATGATACCATGAACAACTGATTGTACACTGTGGAAAAATGTAAGGTATGTGAATATAACTCTATAAAATTGTAGGGAAAAATATATATAGGAGTAAAAGTGTTGGAGAAAACATGGTGAGAGGGGTGATGCCTCACCAATATGGACTAACTACAATGTGTAAACTCAGAATTGAATCTTAGAACATAGCCTAACATGGACATAATAATTGTAATAGTCCCTAGATTGTAAGCTCTTACAGCAGTTAACGCTATCCCTGAATTGTAATGCCTGTCTCTAAACTTTGAGATGCTGATCCCCTAGCGTATAACCTGATTGGTCTCTGGAACAATGCATATCTCTGAGACACCTGAAACTCAGAGCTAGAGCTCGGCAGATATGAATGTCAGTATTAGTGCATACAGCCACTGTCAAAAAAAAAAAAAAAAAAAAGCTGAAAAAGGGCCCAGACTTCAATTAGTGATATGAATGAAGCAGGTCTGGTTAACACTAGGGCAAGCCAGGCCAAAGGGTAAAGGTTGAAACTGATTGTGTTTTAAAACTTCAACTTCCATATGAGACCAAGGGAATAGATATCTATTTGGTACAGGATCTAAATTTTCTAAATGGTACAACTCTACAGTCTATTTGTTCAAACACCACAATTGCATGGAACTTTGAATAGGAAGTGAGATATGGTAGGTTAATATAGGCTGGAGTGAAATAGTGACACATCCCAGAGTAATTTGGGCAGATAATAAAAAATATATTTAAAGCCTCCCCCTCCCCAGCCCCGAGGATCTGGGGGAAGGGGTGGATGTGTTGGACACCCTCACCTGGACTGGTGTTGTTGTCACAAGCATTGGGACTGGCGGTTTGATGTGCTGAGCCCTCGATCATGGGTCTTGCCCTTATGAAGCTTGTTATCACAAAGGAGAGTCTAAACTTGCATGTAATTGTGCCTAAGAGTCTCCCCCTGATTACCTCTTTGTTGCTCAGATGTGGCCCTCTCTCTCTCTAACTGAGCCATCTCAACAGGTGAACTCGCTGCCCTCCCCCCTACGTGGGACCTGACTCCCAGGGTTGTAAATCTCCCTGGCAATGCAGAATATGACTCCCGGGGATGAATGTGGACCAGCATCGTGGGACTGAGAGTATCTTCTTGACCAAATGGGGGATGCGAAATGAGACAAAATAGTTTCAGTGGCTGAGAGATTTCAAATGGAGTCAAGAGGTCACGCTGGTGGACACTCTTATGCACTATACAGATAACACCTCTTAGGTGTTAATGTATTGGAATAGATAGAAGTAAATACCTGAAACTACCAAACTCCAACCCAGCAGTCCGGACTCCTGAAGACAATTATATAATAATGTAGATTACAAGGGGTGACAGTGTGATTGTGAAGACCTTGTGGATCACACCCCCTTTACCTAGCGTATGGATGAGTAGAAAAATGGTGATAAAAACTAAAGGACAAATGGGGTGGGATGGGGGGATGATTTTGGTGTTCTTTTTTCACTTTTATTTTTTATTCTTGTTCTGGTTCTTTCTGATGTAAGGAAAATGTTCAGAAATAGATTGTGGTGATGAACACATAACTATGTTATCATACTGTGGACAGTGGATTGTATACCATGGATGATTGCATGGTGTGTGAATGTATTTCAATAGAACTGAATTTAATAAAAAAAAAATTTTTTAAAATGAATATAAAATTAAAAAAAAAAGTTCTAGGATAGATACTTCTGCCAGCCTTATACCAATTTCACTCCAAACATCTCCTGAGAGGCATAGACCATGTACAGGAAGCCAACCTCATCCTTCTTGCTCTCATACATTTTTGAGATGGGTGTGGAGATGCTCACCATGCTGTAGCCATTCACAAGCAGGAAGAAGGTATGGTTGGCATTCAGCTGCAGGCACTGTCTAATTATTTTGATTAGATCTTTCATGTTGACATGATCTGGTACAAGGAACTTGGTTTTATCCAGAAGAGGAAGCTGCTTCTCACCCTTGTATCTTTCTATTATCACTGGGATTTGGGTGGCGTACTGCTCGTGATGAGTTGCACTTCTACTCTTTGTTTGAAGGTGCAGTGCTGCTTGAATGTCTTCATGGATGACATGGCAGTGTGGGGGGTGGCATGGTGGTGGCTCTGAGGGGCCTGGCTCTTCAGGCAGTGGTGGTAGAGATTCTGGCTCTGTCAACAGCCAGTTACCCTTGTGTCTTCTCAGCCCCACAGCAGAATCAGGTGACTCACATTGCTTCATGGAGAAGCAGGCCTAGCAGGCAGCTGAGGCTGCCACCATGGCAGGCATGGCAGAACCCAGCACCACAGGCAGCAGGGCACATGTGCACAGGAGGGGTGGTGCAGCCCAGTCTATGTGTTTTTTTGGGGAGTTTAATCCATTAAGATTTACTGTATTACTGTAAGGGCAGTAATTTATTCTACCATTTTGTCTTTTAGATTTTGTGTCATATCTAATTTTTTTCTGTCATTCCTTTTACCCATCTTGATAGTCCTCACTTCTACATTTCTCCAAACCTCCCTCTTGTCTTTTCTTATTAGCCTGTAGCACTCCCTGTAGTATTTCTTGTAAATCAGGTCTCTTGTTGACAAACTATCTCAGTGAATGTTTGTCTGAAAATATTTTAATTTCTCCCTCATTTTTTGTATTTTTTGTATTTTTAATTCAATTGAGATATATGCAGATACCATACAATCATCTATGCATGTGAGAATATTCACAGTACCACTATATACTTGTGCATTCATCACCACAATCAATTTTTAAACTTTTTATTGCCACTCAAAAATAAAAATGAAAGTTAAAGTAAAAAATAACACCCAAAACATACCATACCCCCATCTTTCTCTATTATTCATTTACTTTTTGTCCTCATTTTTTATTCTTCTGTCCAAACACTGTATAAAGGGAGTGGGAGCCACAAGGTTTTGCTATAACATGATCACAGAGTGTAAGCTATACAGTCATACAATCATCTGCAAGAATAAAGGATACTGAGTTGCAGTTTAACAGGTTCAGGTATTTCCTTCTAGCTGTTCCAATACACTAAAAATTAAGATGTGATATCTATATAATACATAAGAACAACATCAAGAAAATCTATCAACTCCATTTAAGGTCCCTCAGCCATTGAAACTCCATTTTGTTTCCTTTCTCCTCCCCTTTTTGGTCCAAGAAGGCTTTCTCAATCCCATTTGCCAGGGCCAAGTTCATCCCTGCAACTTATGTCCCACATTTCTAGGGAGATATACAACCCTGGGGTCATGTCCCATTTGAGGGGAAGGCAGTGAGTTTACATGCAGAGCTGGCTTAGAGAGAGAGGCCACATCTAATCAACAAAAGAGGTTCTCTGGGGGTGACTTTTAGGCACAATTATGAGTAGGCTTAGCCTCTCCATTGCAGTAACAAATTTCATAACAGCAAGCCCCAAGATTGAGGTCTCAGCCTTCTAAATTGGTAGCCTCCAATGCATGTGAGAATATCATCAATTCCACAGATGGGGAAATTTAATACCTTCCCCATTTTCCCCCAGTCCCCAAGGTGGCTGTGCTGGTTTGTATGTATTATGTCCCCCAAAACTCCATGTGGTTTGATGCAATCTTCTCTGGGCAGACATATTAGTGTTGATTAGATTGGAATTCTTTGATTGTTTCCATGGAGATATGACTCAATCAACTGCAAGTGAAATGTTTGTTTAGATAATTTCCATGGAGGTGTTACCCTGCCATTCAGGGTGGGTGTTAATTGGGTCACTTGAATCCTCTAAAGGAGTTAACAGACAAGGACCTCAGAGCAACTAAGAATGACATTGTGGAGTAGCTACAGCTAGGAGGGGACAAAATGCCCCAAGAGCAACATTTTGGAGAATGCCATTTTGAAACACAACCTGGGACCAAGTGGATGCCAGCCATTAGCCTTCCAAGATAATAGAGGTTTTCTGGACACCAATGGCCATCCTTCAGTGAAGGTACCCCCTTACCTTGGACACTTTATGGCTTTAAGACTGTAACTGTGTAATCAAAAACCTCCTTTATAAAGCCAATCCATTTCTGGTATGTTGTATAATGGCAGCATTAGCAAACTGGAACAGGGACTTTGCAAATACATCTTTATTCTCTGCCCAACTTACTCTGGGATGAATTGGGACTTCACACTAACTGTTGAAACCAACTAGACTTCACTCCCTATTCAATAGTCCATGTAATTATATTGTTTGTATAAATTGAGCATACCAGTTAGATTATATCACATGTAAAAATAAATATATTTTTCACATAATAAACATCTCTTCCTTTGACCTCACACAGAATTTGAAGTTTTGAAAACACCATCAATATCATCCTTTACCCTTTAGCCTAATTTACCTTGGTCCTAACCATCCATTTCATTCATATGTATAATTGAAGTCTGATCTCTTTTTTCAGACTCCTTAACATTTGTTGTATGGGGTAATGTTGACATTCATAGCTGCCAGACTCTGGCTCTGAGTCTCAGGTATCACACAGATATCCAAAGTTCCAGGGACCAACCAGATTATACACAAAAGCCTCAGCATTTCAGAATTTAGAAATAACAATTATAACTCATAAATAGATGTAAGTGCTGTAAGAGCTTACAATCTAGGAAACTTTACATAGACTTCCCCTGATAACCTTTTCTCTCAGACTCAATTCTCAGAGCTCGCACATTATAATTCATCCTTCTTAGTGAGGCACTATAATGTTTTTCTGTTCATTTCTGGTTTATTTCAGTCAACATACTCTCCTCAATGTCCATTCTCCTCACAACTTCACTCCTTCTTGTAGCAGCTCAACATTTCATTTCATGTTTACACCACAGTTCACCATTCTGCTCATCAGTCAGTGTACCCTTAGGTCACCTCCATCCACTGAAACTTGTGAATACTGACACCATAACCCTAAGTGTGCAAATGTCCATTCATGTCTCTCTTTTCAGTTCTTCCAAGTGTATACCCAATAACCAAGTTCCAGGACTAAATGGCAACCCCATTCTTAGCTTTCTGGGTAAGCACCACACTGCCCCCCAGATGGCCTGTACCATTCTACTTCCCCACCAATGGTGATTAGGTACATCCCTTTCTCCACAACTTCTCCAGCAACATTTTCTCTTTATCTTTTAGGTGGTTTTATTCACACACCATACATTATATCCTAAGTAAGCAACCAGTGGTTCCCAGTATAATCACAGAGTTATGCATTCATCAACAATGTCTATAGAAGGACATTTCCATTTCTTCCCCAAAGAAAGAGAAAGAGGTGAAAAAAGTAAAGAAAAAAGAAAATGAAAGAAAAAATGACAGCTAAAAAGCAACAAAAGTAACATAATTAAAATACAATAAAAAAGTCAGACAATACCACCAATGCCAAGAACCCCATATCCCACCCTTATATACCCCTCTTATAGACATTCAGTTTTGGTACATTGCCTTTGTTACAATTAATGGAAGCATATTAAAATGTTACTGATAACTATAAACTCCACTTTGCATTGATTTTATTTTTCCCCAATTCCATCCCATTTTTAACACCTTGCAAAGTTGACATTCATTTGTTCTTCCTCATGCAAAAACATGTTCGTAGTTTTAAGGTTTAATCACAATAATTGACCACTCTAGGTTTCACTAAGTTACATAGGCCAGTATTTATTCTCTATCTTTCCTTCTAGCATCTGACATGCCCCTAACCTTCCTCTTTCAACCATACGCACTGTTCTAGTTTGCTAATGCAGCAAGATTGCAAAACACCAGAAATGAATTGGCTTTTATACAGGGGGTATATTTGGTTACAAAGTTACAGTCTTAAGGTAATCAAGTGTCCAAGGTAAGTCATCAACAATTGGGCACCTTCACTGGAGGATGGCCAATGGCATCTGGAAAATCTCTGTTAGCTCAGGAGGCATGTGGCTGGTGTCTGCTCCAGGGTTCTGGTTTGAAAATGGCTTTCTCCTCAGACATTCCTCTCTAGGCTGCAGTTCCTAAAAAATGTCACTCTTATTTGCTCTTGGGGTGTTTGTCCTCTCTTAGCATCTCTGGAGCAAGAGTCTTCTTTCAATGGCCATCTTCAAGCTACCTCTCATCTGCAACTACTCTCTCAGCTTCTGTGCATTCTTCAAAGTGTCCCTCTTGGCTGTAGCAAGATTGCTTCTTCTATGTGAGCTTGTATAGTGCTCCAGTAAACTAATCAAGGCCCATGCTGAATGGTTGGGGCCACACCTCTTTGGAAACTATTCAATGAAAGATCTTGCCCACATCTGAGTGATAACATCTCCACAGGAACATCCAACCAAAAGTCTCCAACCCCATCAACACCAATATGTTTCCTGCCAACACAAGATTACATAAAAAATAATTGCATTTTGGGGGACATAATACATTCAAACTGGCACACTCACAGTCATCTTTGTTCAGTGTACTTTCATTATTGTGCAATCATCACCCAATATTGTGCTCCAAACCTCTTCCTTCTGTCTTTTCCTATCTGTAGTTGTTCCTTTGGTATTTCCTGTAGAGTGGGTAGCTTGTTCACAAACACTCTAAGAAGTGTCTGTCAGAGAATATTTTAAACTCTCCATTTTTGAAGGACATTTCTGCTGGATATAAAATTCTTGGTTGGCAGTTTTTCTCCTTTAGTATCTTAAATATATCATACCACTGCCCTCTCACCTCCAGAGTTTCTACTGAGAAATCTACACAGTCTTATCAAACTTTCCTTCTATGTGATGGATTGTTTTCCTCTTACTGCTTTCAGAAATCTCTCTTTGTCTTTGATATTTGATAATCTGATTATTATGTGTCTTGGCTTGTCTATTCAGATCTATTCTGTTTGTGGTACACTATGTTTCTTGGATCTGTAATTTTATGTCTTTCATAAGAGATGGGAAATTTTCAGTGATTATTTCCTCCATTTTTGTTTCTGCCCTTTTTCCCTTCTTGTCTTCTTCTGGGACACCCATGACATGTACATTCATACACTTCATGTTGTAATTCATTTCCCTGAGATGCTGCTCATATTTTTTTCATTCTTTTCCCTATCTCTTCTTTTTTGTTTAGGATTTCAGATGTCCTGTCCTCCAGTTCATGAATCTTTTCTTCTGCCTCTTCAAATCTGCTGTTGTATGTCTCCATTGTGGTTTTCATCTCTTGTATTGTGCCTTTTATTCTCATAAATTCTGCCAATTGCTTTTACAAACTTTCAAGTTCTTCCTTGTGTTTGCCCAATGTCTTCTTTATATCCTTCATCCCTTTTGCCATATCTTCCCTCAGCATGTTGAATTGACTTTTAATTGATTTAGGAGAATTTGTTTGATTAATAATTAGTTGTTTCAATTCCTATATCTCAAATAAAGTGTAATTTTGGTCCTTTGACTAGGCCATATCTTTGTTTTTCCTACAGTGACTCATTATTATTCGTTGTCTAGGCATCTGCTTTCCTTGAATGCCCCAATTGCATTTTCCTAGACCAGATGGGTCCAGTCTTGGGAGGAAAGTGTAATCAGTATAAAGTTTCCCTGAGAAGGTTACCAGACTTTCCTGTGAGGCCTCCAGACTCTGTGTTTCTCCTATCCTGTCCAGCAGGTGGTACTTAGCCCACAGCTCCCCACTGGTGTAGAGATGTGGTTCTTCTAATCTCAGTGGACCCTGTCCTATCCAGGGACTGAGAGTGTCAGAAGCCAAGGTTAAGTTGTTCCTGTTTTCTCCCAGACCCTGGGGTCTGAATTCTCTGAGGGCAGGCAGCACTTGAGCTGGGCCACACTCCCATTTTCTTAGGGAAGATACACCTTTCAGGGAATTATCTTCTACACTTGAATTCCTCCTCTGCCCCTGTGACTCTGTTAAATCCACCTTTACCTGGGTCAGTGTTTAAAATTGAAAATGCCTGAGACTTTCTCTAATGACCTGCTTAGAATGAGTGAAAAAAAGGAAAAAGAGCAAAAGCCCCTTTTTGGAGACAGTTCCCAGCCCCTTAGTTTAACCGGTTGACCAGTGTTGGCACCCAGTTTTCTGTGCTTCTTTTCTTGGGACACTGTCATTTTCCAGTATTCTGAGCTCAGCTGTCTCTAGAAGCCTCTGTTTTTATTCATGTTTTTTTCAGTCAGCCCTGCCTCATCTCTACCAGGAGGAACCTTAGATTTCTTTCCTGTTTGCTCTGGGTTTATCTGTTCTTGTAGCTTGTATTCAGTAGTCCAAATTTGTTAATTAAAACCACCATTGGAGCTTGGTTGAGTTACTTTCCATCAATCCAGGTAACTGGCTTCTTTTTTCCAGAGGGAAGTATTTCAGCTCAGCCTGTGATGTCAGTGGGGGAGGGGTGCCAACTCTGCAGCTTTGGAGGCTTTACTTACAATTTATGATGCAACTTCAGCCATTCCACCCATTCCAGGCTTCTATACAAGGTATACAATGTATGCCCAGTCACAGATGTCCCCCAACAGTTGTTCCAGACTGTATACTAGTTTTTCCTGGGTATGTACTAGTTGCTCTACAGGGCTAACTAAATTCCACACCTCTATATGCTGCCATCTTGCCCTGTTTCTCTCCCTCATTTTTGAAGGACAGTTTTGCTAGATACCAAATTCTTGGCTGGCAGTTTTTGTCTTTCAGTATTTTAAATATATCATACCACTGTCTTCTTGTTTCTATGGTTCTACTGAGAAATCCATACATATTCTTGCTGAACTTCCCTTGTATGTGAAGGATTGTTTTTCTCTTTCTGCATTCAGAATTCTCTCTTTGTCTTTTACATGAGACAATCTGATTAGTAAGTGCATTGAAGTAGGTCTATTCTGGTCTGCTCTGTTTGTGGTACACTGTGCTTCTTGAATCTGTGATTTTATGTCTTTCATAACAGAGGAAATTTTCAGTGATTATTTCCTCCATTATTGTTTCTGCCCCTTTTCCCTTCTCCTTCATGACACCCACGACATGTATATTTGTGTGCTTACTGTTGCCATTCAGTTCTCTGAGACCTTGCCCATATTTTTCCATTCCTTTCCCTATCTGTCCTTCTCTGTGTAGGATTTCAGATGATCTGTCCTCTAGCTCACTAATGCTTTCTTCTTCCTCTTCAATTCTGCTGTTGGAATGCTTCATTGTGTTTTTCATCTCTTCTTTTGTGCCTTTCAATCAAAGAAATTCTGTCACTTGGTTTTTCAAAGTTTCAAGTTCTTCCTTATGGCCACCCAATATCATTTTTACATCCTTCATCTGTTTTGCTATATCTTCCCTCAACACATTGATTTGATTTTTGAATGGATTTAGCATATTTGTTTGAACATCTTTAATCACATCTTTCAAGTCCTGTATGTCATTTGAATTGCTAGTTTGTTCTTTGCCTGGGCCATATCTTCATTTTTCCTAGTGTGACTCATAATTTTTTGTTGGTATCTAAGCATCTGGTTTCCTTTATTGGTTTACTCTAGAGGTCATATTCTTTCCTTTACTTTGGGTTTTCTTGGTTAACTTTCTTCTCTATGTTCTTCTGCATTTGGTTCAACTTATTCTAGACCTCTAACATAGCTTATGTTTAAATATTCAGAATTTTTTAGCTCTTGTTATTCTGGTTCTTGCCCTGCCTATATGTCTCTCTTGCAAGCCAGTTGTCAGATTATTTCTGCAGCTCAGTCTCTCCCTGTAACCAAGCACTCCCAGCAGCCTGCCTCTGAGTGTAGCCACTGAGCACCACAGTAATTTCTCTATGTATGGGTAAAATGAATCTGCCTGCTCCCAGTGGTGTTCTATTTTGCACCAGCCAGCAAGCCATGGGTGTGTTTTAGAGCACTGCATCAATTGATGGATCATCCCTATTTCTCAACTTAAACAGAGCTGGTTTCCCATGCTGGGGATGTAGACCAACTCCACTGGGCCTGGGATAAGATCTGGAGAGGTTCTGAGAAGTCCTCAGGGTCTCTTGTACTTTCCAATCTGCCCAGCAGATGGTGTTTTTTGGTAGGTTTATTGTCCTCAGAAATGTTTACTTTCTGGATCTGAGGCTGTGTCTGATAAGGCAAGGCTGAATTACCTCTTGGAGCACAGCTGAGACTGGCTAAGTGGAGCTGAATCACTTTTTTTCTTGCAATTTTATTCAGATATAGTCACATACCATACAGTCATTGAAAGTGTACAATCAGTTGTTCACAGTATTTTCATATAGTTGTGCATTCATCACCACAATCAATATTTTAACATTTTCATTAGTCCAAAAAATAAAATTAATACAAAAACATCCAAAACAACCCACCCCCAACCCCCACCCCATTATTCATTTGATATTTGTCTCTGTTATTCTACTCCTCTCTCCACATATTAAATAAAGGGAGTTTGAACAAGATTTTCATGATCTCATGGTTACACCATATAAGCTATATTTTTATACACTTATCTTCAAGAATCAAAGCTACTGTGTTGCTGTTCAACAACTTCAGTCATTTTCTTCCAGCTATTCTAATATACTATATCCTAAACAGGAATTTATAATAAACAGGGATATATAATGCTTAAGAATAACCTCTAGAATGACCTCTTGCCTCCATTTGAAATCTCAGTTCCCATATCTATCTCTTCCCATTTTTGTTGAGAAGGTGTTCTCAGTCCCATGATGCCAGGCCCAGACTCATTCCCAGAAGCCATGTCCATGTTTCCATGGAAATTTTCACCCCTGGTAATCATGTCCCACAAAAGGGTGAGGGCAGCAAGTCCATCTACCAAATTGGCTTAGAAAGCAAGTCCACATGTGAGCAACAAAAGAGGTTCTCTGGGGGTGAATGTTAGACACAATTATAAGTAGCATTAGCCTCTCCTTTGCAGTAAAAATCTTCATAAGGGAAAACCCCAAGATCAAGGTTCTGCCTACTGAATTGATAGTCCCCAATGTTTGTGAAAATATAAGGAATTCCCCAGGTGGGTAAATTTAATATTTCCACATGTTTCTTCAGTCCCTCAAGGGAGATTTACAAATACTTTTTATCCTCTACCCACATTACTCTGAGAGATGTCAGGGCTTCACACTAACCTACAAACAAACCAGATCTCACTCCCTACTCAAGATTCCATGTAATCATGGTGTTTGAATTAACTGACCTTACATGAAAAACTTTATAGCATGCTATAGAAGGTAAAGATTTTCCACCAAACATCTCTACCTTCAGTCTCACATAGAAGTTGAAGATTTAAAACAGATCAATATCATCCTTTTCCCTATAGCCTGATTTACCTTAGTCCTAACAAAGGCCATTTATTTCATATCTCTAACTGAAGTCTGATCTCTTTTCCAGCTTCTTTAACATTTGCTGTATGGGGTAACGCTGCCATTCATAGCTATGAAACTCTTGCTTTGAGTCTCAGGAGTCACACAGATACCCAAAGTTCCAGGGACTGACCAAGTTATACACAAGAACTCAGCATCTCAGAAGCTAGAAATAACCATTATAACTTACAAATAGAGGTAACTGCTGTAAGAGCTTACCATCTAGGAAACATTACAATAAGCCTACACCTGATAAGCTATGCTCCCAGATTCAATTCTCAGAGTTTTCACATTTTAGTAAGTCCATATTAGTGAGGCATTATAATACCTATCTTTTAATTTCTGTCTTATTTCACACAATATTCCGTCTTCAAGGTTGATTTAACTAGTTGCATAGTTCACTTCATTTCCTCTTGTAGCCAATCAATATTCCATTGTATGTATATAACACAGTTCACCATTCCATTCATCAGTTGATGATGAATGGGCCACCTCCATCCATTCAGAACATTCAAGTGGTTCATCAAGCCATCTCCATCCATTACAAATCTTGAATGTTGCCACTGTAAACATCAGTGTGCAAATGTCCATTGGTGTTCCTTCTCTCAGTTCTTCAAAGTATATACATGATAACAGGGTTTCAGGACCATATGGCAACCCCATACTTAGCTTCTTATGGAACCATGACACTGCCCTCCAGATGGGCTACACCATTCTTCTTCCCCACTAGCAGTGATTAGGTGCATTTCTCACTCCACATTTTCTCCAGCCCTTGTATCTCTCCATTTATTTAGTAAATATTCAATCCTAATTAAATAAGCAGTGGTTCCCAGTATAATCACATATTTGTGCATTCTCTACCACAATCTATACACAGACATTTTCATTTCTGATATCTCTCTTCTTCAATTCAGCATCTGTATGGTCCTTCTCCTGTCAGTGCCCTCCCCCAGAGTTCCAAACAAGTTAGGATTACCCCCCCCTTTTGGTGAATATCTGAGGAGAAGCTTTTGGCAGCTGTTTATTTCACCATGTTGATCTATATACAGCATTTTGTTTATTCATCCATGTGTTGATAGTACTTGGGTTTTGTCCACTTTTTGACTATTGGACATAATGCTGCTGTGCACATTGTACAAGAATCTGTTTGAGTCCCTGTTGTCATTTCTTTTTGTTATATACCTAGGAGTGGGATTGCCTGTTCTATGCTTTTTGAGAAACTGCCAAGTGATATTCCACTTCTGCTTCCCCATTTTACATCCCACCAACAATGTACAATTGTTCAAATTTTTCCACTTCTTCACTGACATTTGTTATTTTCCATTTTTAAAATAATATTCATTACAGTGGTTAAGAAATGGTATCTCATCATGGCTTTAATTTGCATTTCCCTGATGACTAAAGATGTTGAGCATCTTTTCATTTGCTTATTGGCTGTTAAAGTGCATACATGATAATGGGGTTGCAGGACCATATGGCAACCCCATAATTAGCTTCTTGTGGAACCTTCTTTGAGAAATGTAGATTCATGACTTTTGCTCAACATTGTTTTGTTTGTTTTTGTTTTGTTGTACTTTAGTTGTATTCTTCATATACTCTGGATATTGAACCCTCACATATATAGGATTTGCAACTATTTTTCCCATTCTGTAGGTTTTTTGCTTTTTTATAATATCCTTTGATCCACAAAAATGCAATTTTGATTAATTCCAGTTATGTACACAAGATCAACTTTTGATTTTTTACTTTAATTTATCTCTTGTAAACTAAACTTAAACACTATAGGACAGATGATTGTTTTATTTGTGAGTATAATTCCCTCATTGGCACATCAGTGGCTCAAAGTGATCATGAATTCCCTCAAGACTGTTGCATAATAGCCAAGACAAAGGGTAACAAATCATGATTAACATAAAAATATAGTGCATAATTACCTAAAATACCTGTTTTTAAAAATATGCACTATAATTTTGTTTTCCAGAACAGTGAATTTTTAAGAGTAAATATTATAAAAAAGCATGTTGTGTTTCTAGGAATTAGTGCTTGTTGTCTAAAATATCTTATCTGTTGGGTTATAGTTATTCATAATATCCTCTTTTTTTCTGGTTTCAAACTTATAACACACGGTTTAAAAGGAAAGAAAGCAGAAAAAGAGAAAACTGATTATAGATTTGAAGGAATCTAGGAAAAGAAAAAAAAACAAAGAAATAAAGGGGGATAAGTTTGGAGAAAATCCAGTTTTCCAAAATCCCAGTCTCCCACCCAGAGCCCAGCCCTTGGAACAGGAGAAGAAAATTAGATCAGTTTTGTACAAGTGGCTTTTATAAATCAAATCACAAGAAAGCTGGCTTGGCTTCTCTTTGGTCCTCCCAGATCACCACATGTCTATCACTCTGGCCAGTCCTGCCTTTCCACATAGACCATTTCTTTTGCCTCTTCTAGACCTTGACTTGTGTCCCAGTTTGGGGTTTTCAGGGAGAGTGAACATGAAGTTAGAGTGAGGCTGCTTCAAATTCTGGCTCAAGCATCCATCCAGACTCCACTTGTAGGGCTCCTGGGGTAGAGAGGGGTGGGAGAGAAAGACTCTGCCCAGGCTGTCATCATCATTGGACAGGGGAGCAGACAGTATCCAAGGGCTTACCCTCCTTTCCCTCCCACCCCAACTCAGGTGGAGGAGGAGCAGCTATCACCAGAGCTTGTGTTAGTGAAGGTTTCAGCTCAGCACCAAACAAATGTCAATGGTGAACCTGAAAGCATCTACCATTGGAGAAGGTTGAAAAGGGCTGGGTCACTAGAGTCACTGAACTAGGACTTGATGGGAATGGCATTGCCTGGATGTTCTGTAGACCCCTGTCCCATAGACCCCTGCATTTATCCAGGATCACAGTGCTAGAGAGGTCACTGTGGACCACAGGGAGGTCTCTGATGTAAATGCCTAACTCCAAAGTGCAGTGTTGTCTATAGTATCTCCTCTTGAGTATCCTTCTGCCACAGCAGAGCAATTAATCTGCATGCTTGCTGTGAACACCACCAACTCATACCATTGGTTTACAGCTTCTAAGAAGAAATCCACATGGGTACCCTTACGTACAAAATACTGGACAGGATTTTTGTCTATTACCACCTCAAGGATGAAGTCAGGCCAAAACTGGCCTCCACCCCATCATGGTGGGATTGTTAAGTGTTTCATCCAGATCCAGCACTAGGATCTTTGTCTTCACCTGGCTCAGCTGATGCTGGGACACAGGAGATAAAGGAAGGATAGAATATCAATGAGTTTGGCACTGAATTTCTGTGGCTCTGACTCCATAAAAGGTAAAAGAAGCTCCAGAGCTTGGTGGCGAAGGCCACAGACATACACAGCCCCAGTAGACAGCTCTGCCTTGACCCTAAGGCAGCCCCTGCTCCCAGGAAGGTAAATGTGGAACCTGAATGGCAGGAAAGGCTGCACAGGTAGGCATGGAGAAGGGGCTGAGAAAGCTACCACAGCAAGAGGGAAGCCCAGCATAGCAGGAAGCTGGGGGACAGGTGGGGCAGCCCACACTAGGGGTGGATGAGACACATGGCATGGAGCAGCACCTATGGCTTTGTGGAGGTTGCAGGTTGAGACAGGTCAGGCAAGGATGAGCCCAGGAAGGAAGGGGATGAAGAAATAGGGGAGGAAGTAATGGGGCAGGGAGGAGAGGGAAGGGGCCTTAGTATTTGTTTATAACCCATCTTATTTCTGTAAGATTGGTAGTAATGTCACTTTCATTGCAAATTTTAGTGTAATTAATCTTCAGGTTTTTCACTTTTGTTGATCTGTTCAAAGAACCAACTATTTGTTTCTATTATCTAATTCATCTCTGCTCTAATTTCACTTTCTTCCTTCTACCAGCTTTGGGTTTAATTTGCTCATTTTTTGCATTTCCTTAAGATGTAAAATTATGTTATTGATTTGAGAGTTATTCCTTTTTAATATAGGTGTCTTTTCTATAGACTTCTCTACTAGCAACGTTTTCTGTGCATCCTTTAAGTTTTGATGTTCTTTCATTTCTGTTTATCTCAAAGTGTTTTCTAATTTCTCTTGTGATTTCATCTCTAACACATTGGTTAAGAGTGTGCTGTTCAATTTCCATGTATTTGTGAACTTTCCAGTTTCTCTTCTGTAACTGATTTCTGGTGTCATTCCACTTTAGTCAAAGAAGATACTTAGAGTTTCAGTGTTTCTGTATATGTTGTGGGGTAACATATGGTCTATCCTGGGAATGCTCCATGTGCAGTTGAGAGGAATGTGTATCCTGCTCAATCTAGTTGGTTTATAGTGTTCAGGTTCTCAATTTCTATATAAACATAAGTCAAATTTTTCTGTGCATTTGTGAAAGTGGGAAATTGAAATATCCAAATATTATTGTAGAGCTGTCTATTTCTCCCTTCAAATCTGTCATTTTTTCATCCATATTACTTTGGTGCTCTGTTGTTCCTTGTACATATATTTATAATTATTACATATTCTTGATGGTTGTCCCATATATATACTTCTTTGACTTTTGTAAAAATGCTTGATTTAATTTCGTCTGATATAACTAGCCAGCCTGGCTTTCTTTGGGTTGCTATTTGCTTTTAGTGTTGCAGTATTGTTTTGCATTCTTTCATTTTCAACCTCTTTAGGCCTTTGGCTCTAAACTGGGTCCTTATAGACAATAAATGTTTACATCATCTTTTATCCATTATCCCAGACTTTGCTCTAATTAAGTAATTACTTTAGGTGAAAATATATTAAACTATTTAAGCAGAGATTGGCATAATGGATAATATTACTTGTAAGTAAGAACTTCTTCCATTTTATTTGTTTTCTATATGCAATTTATTTGATTTCTATATGTATTTTCTTTCCTTCAATAGTGCTTTCTTTTTGATACTTTGTAGTGTACAATTTTAATTCTCTTCTAATTGTCCCTTTTCTCTGTTTTTCTTTAAACAGATTTTGAAGTAGTTTCAAACTTATAGAACAATTTCAAAGATAAGGAATGCCAACATACACCACTGTATCTGACACTCAGATCCACCAATTTTAACATTTTGCCACATTTTCTGAATCATTGTATCCATCCATCCATCCATTCATCTATTTATCTATTTTCTAAACTTTTGAGAGTAGATTGGATAAACCATGCTCTGTTCCCTGAGCACAATACTTCCATGTACATTTTCTAAGAACATGGATATTCACTAATATATCTGCCTGAAGTATAGTTAAGTTTAAAAAATTTAGTATTGCTGAAATGCATAATCTATATCCCAATTTTTTCTTAATATCCTATAATATCCTTTTGAGTCATTTCATCTACTTTGTTAGATCCCATCTAGGGCCATGCACTGCATTCAATTGTCTTTGATTCTTTTGCTGTTCTTTTATTAGTTGTGAACTTTCCAGTTTCTCTTCTGTAACTGATTTCTGGTGTCATTCCACTTTAGTCAAAGAAGATACTTTGTATATATACAAAGTAGATTTTCTCAGCTCAACCACTCCGAAGCATCCCATTCAGTGTGATGAATATATTCAGAATGCTTTGCTAATCTCACTGCCATCCATTACTAGAAATTTCCCATCGGCCTAAACAGAAACTGTATACCCATTATGCATTCACTTCCCATTGCTCCTCCACTGTGCAGCAGGTAAACTCTTACCTACTTTCTCTCTCTGAACTTGCATATTCAAGTTCTAACCCATAAGCAAAATCATACAATATCTGTCTCTATGTGTCTGACTTATTTCAGTCAATGAGATGTATTCTCATTCATCCGCATTGTACCATATATCAGAGCTTCATTCTTTTTACAGCTGAATAATAGTCCATTGGGAGTTTACCACATTTTGTTTATCAATCCATCTGTTAATGAACACTCGGGTTGCTTTCACCTTTTTTCTACTTTGAACAATGTTGCTCTAAACATTGGTGTTCCAATATATATCTAAGCCCTGCCTTCAATTTTTTAGGGAATATTGCAGGAAGTGGGATTGCTGCATCATATGGTAATCCTGTTTTCAACTTTCTGAGGAAGCATGTAACTGGTTTTCGTTGTGTTTACACCATAGTACAATGCTAATGATAATATATAAGGATTCCTATTTCACTGTATTCTTGCCAACACTATTTGTTGTTTTGATAGTAAGAACAAACTTGTGGTTGTGAGATGGTATCTCATTGTGGTTTTGATTTGCATTTCTCTGATAATTAATGAAGTTCAGCATCTTTTAATATACTATTGGCTATTTATATAACTTGTTGGGCATTATGTCTTCTTAAGTCACAAGTGAAACCATATGGCCCTAAATTTTACTTCTTTGGGAGGTTTTTGATACAGATTGAATCTTTATTTCTGTTTGGTCTTTTGAAATGTTCTATTCTTGTTCAGTTTAGGCAATTAGTGTGTTTCTGGGAATTTGTCCATTTCATTTAAGTTATTGAATTTTTTAGCATACAAGTTTGTGCTGGTTGGATATAGTACATCCATGACAGTACCATGGAAGTTGAGGACTGGAGTCAAGAAATCTCAAGCAAGGAGAGCAGAGAAATGCTTGCACATGGAAAGAGTAAGTCCACCCAGAGGCAGAGGGTGGGCTTTGTGCCTTGATTCTCAGGCAGAGTGCTGCTGCCTCAGACCATAGAGAGGGTGGAGCACATTCCCAAGTAATTTGGGAGAGCTTGGCCACCATCCAACTCTTTGGACAGGGGAAAGCCTTTGACCAGAGAGACAGAGTCTGGGTGGAACCCCAGGCTTGATTTGGGTGGGACCAAGAAGAAGGTGGTCTCCCCAATGCATGGAAATGTTGGAGCATGCACCCTAACATTTGAAGGGAGAAGGGCTTCCAAGCAGGCCATTGGAAAGGGCTGGACTCCTGCTCTCTCAAGCCCCAAGGATACATCATTCTAAAAATGACTCAGACATTGAAATCTAATGGAGTTTGCCCTATGGGTTTTTGGAAGTGTTTTGGTCCCATGAGCCCTGTTTTCCTTTCAGTTTCTCCTTAATACAATGGCAATGTTTATCCTATGACTGTCCCTCCTTTGTATATTGGAAACAGAGAACTTATTCTGAGTTTCACAGGTCCACAGCCAAAGGGGAATTTTGCCTTAGGACTAACCATGCCTGTGACTGATTTTGAGAAGATCTTGTGTTTAGCTATTGTTACTGAAATGATTTAAGTTTCTGTGATACTGTGATAGGAGGAATGTATTTTGTATTTGGAAAGAACATGTCCTTTTGGTGTGAAGGCAGTGGAAGTTGCCAGTTTGGATATATTATGTACCCCAGAAAAAAATGTTCTTTAATGCATTCTTGTGGGGGCAGACATATTAGTGTTGATTATGCTGGAACATTTTCAGTAGCTTGTTTTCATGGAGATGTGGCCCCACCCATTCATCAGGGTTCTTGATTAGTTTACTGGACACCTATAAGATTTCAAACAGAAGGAGCTCAGTGTTGCAGCTGAGAGATATTTTGGAGACAGCTGCTAAAAGCAGACTTTTGCTGATGCCTTGGAGATGCCAGCCCAGACTTTGTTTCAGAGAAGTTAAGACAGGTCAAAATGCCCCAAGAGCAGCATTTTGGAGAATGCCATCTTGAAACACAACCTGGGAGTAAAGGAAGAAGACACCAGCCATGTGCTTTCCCAGCTGACAGATGTGTTCCAGATGTCATTGGCCATTCTTCAGTGAAGTTACCCTATTTTTCATGCCTTAGTTTGGAAAATTTTATAGCCTGAAGACTGTAACTTTGTAACCAAATAAAACCCCCTTTTCTGGTTTGCTGATGCTGCTGTTTTGCAAAATACCAGAAATAGATTGGCTTTTATAAAGCAGATTTATCATGTTACAAATTTGCAGTTCAAAGACCATAAACTCTCCAAACTAAAGCATCAACAAGAAGATACCATCATTGAAAATGGCTGATGGTGTCTGAAACACCTCTGTCAGCTGGGAAAGCATGTGGCTGGCATCTGCCAGTCCTTTCCTCCCAGGTTCTGGTTCCAAAATGGCTTTCTCTACAATTTCTCTGGGATTCTGTCTCTCCTAGCTTTTCTCAGCTCCTGTGCATCCTTGCCTGTTTCCCAAGGCATTTCTCTCTAAGCATCTGGGAGTCCTCTCTCAGCTTCTCTGGGGCAAACTCTGGGCTTCATCTCTTAGCTTAGCATTTCTAAATGTCTGTCTGAATTTCCAATTTTCTGTGTCTGTGTCAGCCCCTGGGCTCTCTTAAGGACTCCAGTAAACTAATCAAGACCACCTTGAATGGGCAGGGACACCCATCCATGGAAATAATCTAATCAAAATGACTCACCCACAGTTGCATGGCTCACATCTCCATGGAAATAACCTAATCAAAATATCCCATCCATAATAAGTCTGCAAACACAAGATTGCATTAAAAGAACATGGCTGGGAGACAGGGAAGATGGTGGCATAGAAAGGAGTGGAAGCTAAGTAGTCCCCCTGGAACAACTAAAAAAATCAGAAACAACTATTAAATAATCCAGAATAACTGTGGGGGGGGGTGGGCAAATGAGACTTTCCACTCATCATACACCAACCTGAATTGGGAGGAATGCCCAAGAACACAGCATAAAATCTGTAAGTAAAACCTGTAGATCCAAGTCATGAGACCCCTCCCCCATAGCCCAAGCTGCAAAGTCTCATGGTGCCAGAGAGAAGCTCTCTCCCAGCAAGAAAATATAGCTCAGCTGAGCTCCAACTGAGGTTTTAAGTAGCGAGTGTGAACTGCCCACTACAGGTACGAATCCCCAAAAACAGACAGAGGCTTTGGGTGACAACTGGCCTTGGAGAGCTGGAGGGTTGCCTTGGACTAGGTCTGAAGGGGACTGTCTGTTTCTTTATCAGTTCAGTGGAGAAAGCCCCAGCCATTACAGTTCCCAGTGCTGGGACTCAAAGATGGGTGGAGATAGCACAAGAAGAGAGAGAGAGACCATTGAAATGCTAATGACCTCCCCCTAGGGGCTCTATCTTCTCTAAGAGGAAAGGGGTGGGACACTTTCCATTCAGAACCAGACCACAGAGCCTGGGGGAACACAGCCATACCTCCTCACACAGGTCAAGAATTATAGGCTAACAGGCACCACCTGCTGGGCAGAAAAGCACAGTGACCTGAGGCATCACAGGAACCAATTTTCTGCAAGACACCCTCAGGTAAACCAGATCTGAATATTTCTTCCCTCTGGGACCTGAGCCTGTTCTGGTCTGGGAAAACCTGATTGGGGTAACCAAGGAAACCATGCCTAGACAACAGAAAATTACAATCTACACTAAGAAAAACAAAGTTATGGCTAAGTCAAAGGAACAAATGTACACTTCAACTGAGATAAAGGAATTTAAACAACTAATGCTAAATCAATTCAAAAAGTTTAGAGAAGATATCTCAAAAGAGATAGAGGCTGTAAAGAGAACAATGGGCATACATAAGGCAGAAATCAAAAGTTCAAAAAAACAACTAGTAGAATCTATGGAAATGAAAGGCACTACACAAGAGATGAAAGATACAATGGAAACATACAACAGCAAATCTCAAGAGGCAGAAGAAAACACTCAAGAACTGGAGAACAAAACACCTGAAAGGCTACACACAAAGGAGCAGATGGAGGAAAGAATGAAAAAAATATGAGCAATGTCTCTGGGAACTTAAAGATGAAACAAAGTACAACAATGTACGTATCATTGGTGTCCCAGAAGGAGAAGAGAAGGGAAAAGGGGCAGAAGCAATAATAGAGGAAATAATTAATGAAAATTTCCCATCTCTTATGAAAGACATAAAATTACAGATCCAAGAAGTGCAGTGTACTCCAAACAGAATAGATCTGAATAGACCTATGCCAAGACACTTAATAATCAGATTATCAAATGTCAAAGACAAAGAGAGAATCTTGAAAGCAGCAAAAGAAAAGCAATCCATTACATACAAAGGAAGCTTAATAAGTCTATGTGTGGCTCTCTCAGCAGAAACCATGGAGGCAAGAAGGAAGTGGTGTGATATATGTAAGATACTGAAAGAGGAAAACCACCAACCAAGAATCCTATATCCAGCAAAGCTGTCCTTCAAATATGAGGGAGAGCTCAAAATATTTTCTGACAAACAGACAATGAAAGACTTTGTGAATAAGACACCTGCCCTACAGGAAATACTAAAGGGAGCACTACAGAGTGATAGGAGAAGACAGGAGTACATGGTTCAGAACACAATTTTGGGAGATGGTAACACAGCAATGTAAGTACACTGAACAAAAATAACTATGAATACAGTTGAGAGAGGAAGGTTGGGAGCATGTGAGACACCAGAAGAAAGGAGGAAAGATAAAGACCTGGACTGTGTAACTTGGTGAAATCTAGAGAGTTCAACAATTGGGATAAAATGTACAAATATGTTCTTTTATGAGGGAGAAAAAGCAAATGTCAACTTTGCAAGGTGTTAGAAATGGGGAGATATTAGGGGAGGGATGCAATCAATGTAAACTAGAAACTGTAACTAACAGAATCATTGTATTATGCTTCCTTTGATGTAACAAAGGCAATATACCAAGGTAAATGCAGATAAGAGGGGGGCATAGGGGAGGCATATTAGACAATTGACATTGGTGGGTGTTGTCTGACTCTTTACTCTGCTTTGATTTAAGGTTATTTTTCCTTTTGCTGCTTCATAGCTGTCATTTTTCTTCCTCTTTCTTTTGCTTCTCTACCTTCTTTGACTCTCCCTCCTGCCCTGTGGAAGAAATGTAGATGCCCTTATATAGATAGTGGTGAAGGTGGTGAACACATAAATATATGACCATACAGAGAACCATTGATTGTTTACTTAGGATGGAATGTACAGTGTGTGAAAAAAACATATTAAAAAAATGGGTTGATAACAAAACCTCGAGGGTAATATTCTGAGTGAAATAAGCTAGACACATAAGGACAAATATTGCAGGGTCTCACAGATAGGAACTAATTATAATATGTAAACTCATAGACGATGCTTAAGAATGGGGAGTGGTTGCTTAGTATGAGCAGAATATTCAACTAGGATGAACTTAAATGTTTGGAAATGAACAGAGGTGTCAGTAGCAAGATGTGAGAATAACTAACAGTGCTGAATGGTGCATGAATGAGGTGGAAATGAGAAGCTCAGAATCATATATGTCACCAGAAGGAAAGTTGGAGATCAAAAGATGGGAATTTATAAAACTGAATCCTATGGTAGGCAATGTCCATGATTAACTGTACAAATATTAGAAATCTTTTCCATGGACCAGAACAAATGTATGACAATACATTTAGAAGTTAATAACAGAGGGGAATATAGGGAAGAAATATATACCTATTGCAAACTATATACTACAGTTTGTAGTATTTCAACATTCTTTGATAAACAGTAACAAATGTACTATACCAACACTACGAGTCAACAATTAAGGGGGGGTTGGTTAGGGATGGGGAGGATTTGAGTTTCCTTTTCTTTTTTTTCTTTTTTCATCTTTTACTTTATTTCTTGTCTGGAGTAATGAAAAGCTTCTAAAAATTGAACAAAAATTGAGTGTGGCTATGGATGCACAGCTGTATGAGGGTACCAGGGGCAACTGACTGTACACTTTGGATCTTTGGATAATTGTATGGTATCTGAACAATCCCAATAAAAGTTTAAAAAATTAAAAAAATAAAGAACATGACTTTGTGGGGGACATAATAGATTCAAACCAGCACATTCCACCCTTTGGATCCCCAAAAGACATGTTCTTTTCCATATGCAAAATACATTCATTCCCTCACAATGTCATAAAAGCTTAAATCATTTCAGTAACAATATATAAGTACAAAGTCTTATTAAAATTAGTTGCAGGCATTATTTGTCCTTAGTCAAAATTCTCTGGCTGTGAATCTGTGAAACTTAGAACAAGTTATCTGCTTCCAATATACAAAGAAGGGAGGAGGGAAAATCAGGATAAACATTCACATTGTCATAGGGAGAAATTGAGAAGAAGACAGGGATGGCCAGGCCAAACAGATCTCAAAGTCCACAGGGCATACTTCATTAGGATTCAAAGTCTGAGAATCATTTACAGAATAACATTTTATCCTTGGGGTTGAGAGAGTGGAATTCCCACTATTTCCAAGAAACTTCTCAGCAGCACTGTTCTCTCCAAATGTTGGGGCTATTGCTCCAATGTATCTAGGCATTGGGGAGACATCCTTGTTTTTGGCCCCACATTCTTCAAGCATTGGGGCACTCTCTGGACTTGATAACATCTCTGGGCCCCAGGCTTTCCCCTCTCCAAACAGTGAGATGGTGGCCAGGCTCTCCACAGTCACCAGGGAATGTGTTCCACCCTCTCCGAGGCCTCACCAACACCTTTTCTGAACAACAGAGCTTCCAAACTCTCCTCTATTCCCCAGGCATTGGAGAACCTTAGGTGGCAGCAGTCTTAAACTCTGGGGCACTGTTAATCTCACTCTACCCACCTGCTTGGGTGGGTTCATTGTCCTGGTCAAAGGTTTCTTTACTCCAGACCTTAGTTTCCATGGTTCTGCCCTTGAAGTCATCCTTCCTGCAACTTGTCCCTTCCCCATCCTCTCCAGTCCAGACTGGCAGTGGTTGTTTATACAGATCTCACAAAAAAATTGTTGGCTTGGCATGCAGCATACAGGGGTCAACACCACCAGACAATAGGACTTTCCACAAATCCTTCCTGGATAATTCCATCTCCAATCCTGGCTAATACTGAAATGGCTAGCTGATCAAATACTCATGTGGGGCACTATCCTCCAGAGTCTCACTTTCTGGAAGTCCAGAATTTTCCAGACATGAATTTTTGGTTTTGTTGTACCCAAGAATTCAGTTCTTTGCTTATCTCTCTCCTCTTGTATTTTACTCTAAGCTTCAAGGAGAAGCCAGGCTGCATTTTCCACATTTAGTTTGGCAATCTCTTCAGCTAAGTATCCCATCTTGTCACTTTCAAATTCTGCCTTCCATCCAACATCACGACTCAATTTTGCCAAATTTTCTGCTACTTTAAAACAAGGATCATTTTTCTTCCAGTTGGCAATAATGCATGCATCATTTCTGTCTAAGTCCTCTTCAGAAGTATCTTTAGAGTCCACATTTCCATTAACAGTCTCCTCAAAGCGGTCTAGGTGTTGTCTATCAAGCTCCTCATGATTCTTCCAGAAGCTTCCCCTTATCCATTTAAAAGTCCGTTCCAAAATGTTTAGCATTTGCAAACTCAGCAGCACCCTACTTCTGTGGTAACAAAAGCTCTTCTGACTAGCTAAATCTGCCGTTATGCAAAATACCAGAAATAGATTGGCTTTTATAAAGGAAATATATTATGTTACAAATTCACAGTTCCAAGGCCATTAAGGTGTCCAAACTAAGGCATCAGTGAGAGAATACCTTCTCTGAGGGAAGGCTGATGGCCTCTGGAAAATCTCTGTCAGCTAGGAAGGCATGTGGCTGGCATCTGCAAGTCCTTTCCTCCAAAGTTCTGGTTTCAAAATGGCTTTCTCCAAAATGTCTCTGTGCTTCTGTCTCTCCTAGCTACTCTCTCTCAGCTCCTGTGCATCCTTGCTTCTCTTCCCAAGGCATTTCTCTCTAAGCATCTGGAAGTCCTCTCTCAGCTTCTCTGAGGCAAACTCTGAGCTTCATCTCTTAGCTTACCATCTCCAAGTGTCTTTCTGTCTGCATCACCAAGTGTCTGGAACTGTGTCAGCCCCTGAACTCTCTTAAGGACTCCAGTAAACCAATCAAGGCCCACCTTGAATGGACAGGGCCACATCTCCATGGAAATAATCTAATTGGAAGCTCCTACCCATAATATGTCTGCACCCAGAAAATTGGATTAAAGAACATGGCATTTGTGGGAGACATAATAGATTCAAACCAGCACAACTTACATGAACTAAAATTCACCTGTTTTAAAAAACAATTCATTGATTTTTTAAGGCAATAGCTTTACTTTTACTTTATCAAAAATTAAAAAATAATCAATTCAGACAAAACAAACCAAAAGAACATAAAAACAAATAACCTAAAATAACCCTATTGCTTCCAACATGTCCCTACCATACCCCAAGAAAATTAACATACCCTAATAAAACAAAGGAATAAGAAAAACAAATAGCCTAAAATAACCACATTGCTTCCAATATGATCCTACCACACCCAAGAAATAATCTAATCAGAAGATCTCACCCATAATAATTCTGCACCCAGAAGATTGGATTAAATGCATATGGCATTTGTGGGGACCATAATAGATGCAAACCAGCACAATTTACATGAGCTAAAATTCACCTGTTTTAAAATGCAATTTGTTGATTTTTAAAAAATAATTTTTTATTAGAGAAGTGGGTTTAGAGAATTCATGCATAAAATACAGGATTCCCTTACACCTCCCCAACACCAACACTTGCATTGGTTAGGAAAATTGGTTAAAATTGATAACACATTTTTTGTAATTCTATTTTTTGTTACAATTGATGAAAGATTATTGAAGTTGTACTATTAACTGTTTTCCATAATTTATGTAGTGGTTTTTTCCCATATTCCAAAACTATTTTTACGTCTTTATTTTATTACTCCTCTACCCACACACTTGATTAAGGGGTTGTCAGTTATGAGGATTTTACAATCACATGGTCACACAGTGAAAGCTACATAGTTATACAATCATTATCAAAGATCAAGGCTACAAGATTACATTTAAACAATGTCAGGTATATCCTTCAGGCTATTCTAATACATTAAAAAGAAATCTGTGTAATGAGTCAGTAGTCATAATTATTTGATAAATCCTAACTTCTCAGTTACAACTCCCCCCTCATATTTGATCATTCTGTCAATATTCAGGCATATTGAGCAATGATCATTCTAACTTCTATGCACTGAGGAGTGTTCTCAACATTATGGGGTAGAGGAGTAAAACTGGTTGTCATTCTTGGGGATAATTGAAACTCTTATTTCAGGCTTATATGGCATAGGAGCAATCTGGAAACCTGAAAATATAAAATTAGTAGGTAAAAATTTTAAAGGCTTTAGATAAAGGCAAGGGTATTCTTCAGGTTTTCCAGGAACACTGTTCATTGCGGCTTGGCATACTGTGGCAATTTGCAATATCTGGTTGAAGCTTGCATATAAGTAACCTCCAGAATGACCTCTTGATTCTGTTGAAAATATCTTAGTCACTGAAACTTTATTTTGTTTCATTTCTTTTACCATTTGGTTCAAGAAGTCATTGTTAATCCCATGATGCCAGAGATGGACACAATCCTGGGAGGCATGTACCAAATTTTCAGGAGAGAATTTCACCCCTGGGCATCATGTACAACATAGTGGGGTGGTTAGTGAGTTTATTTGCAGATTTTGACTTGGAGAGAGAAGCCACACCTCAGCAACAAAAGAGGTTCTCTGGGAGTGACTCTTAAGCATAATTCTAAGTAGGTTTAGCTTTGCCATTACAAAAATAAGTTTCATAAACTCAAGATCAAAGACTTGGCTTATTAAACTGAGTGTCCCTAATGCTTGAGAGGATATCAGGAATTCCCAGGTGGGGAAGTTTAATAGTTCTACACTATTTCTCCAGTTCCTCAAGGGACTCTGCACATACGTTTTTATTTTCTGCCCAGGATATGCTGGTGTGTGTCAGAGTATTACAGTAACCTGTACAGAATAACAAGATTTTATTCCCTATTCTAGTATCCATGTAATTAGGTTGTTTATATAAACTAACCAGACAGATTAAATTAAATAGTGTGCTAGAGAAAATTTAAGTTTTGGACAAAATAAACATCTCTTCCTTTGGTCTCATGGAGAAGTTGAAGTTTTAAAATATAGGCAATAACATCCTTTACCCAGTATTATGATTTACATTAATCCTAACCAGATCAGCTTCATTCATATGTCTAATTGAAGTATGATCTCTTTTTCAGCTTCTTTAACTGTTGCTCTATGGAATAATGTTGGTTTTCAGAGACACAGAACTCTAACTCTAGGTCTCAGGTGTCACACAGATATTCAAAATTCCAGGATAATAACTGGAAACTCTTATTTGTTATAAACAAAGAGCACAGCATCTCAGAATTTAGAGAGAGCAGTTAAAACCCAGTAATAAATATGATTGTTGTAAGAGCTTACAATTTAGAAACCTTTACAATGAGCCTTATAGAATATTCTGTACTCCCTAATTGATTGCCCAATATCTGCCCACTTTCTGTCTCCTTATAACCTTTGTTCTTGAATTTAATTCTCATTGTTTGCTCATTATAGTTAATTTATATTACTGAGACTATACAATAGTAGTCCTTTCATTTCTGGCTTATTTTTCTTAACCTATTGTCCTCAAGTTTCACTCACCTTATTGTATGATTCCTGACTTCATTTTTTCTGCTGTTGCACAATATTCCATCATACATATACACTACAGTTCATCCTTCTGCACATCAGTCACTATATCCGTGGGCCACCTCCATCCATTGACCATCATGAATAGTACTGCCATAAACCCTTGTATGCAAATATCTATTCATGTCCCTGATTTCAGTTCTTCTGAGTGGATACATAGTAACTGGGTTGCAATATCATATGGCAACCCTATACTTAGTCTCCTCTGGAACTGCCAAACTGATCTCCAGTGAGGCTGTACCATTCTACTTGGTACCAACAGTGAACAGGTATATTGCTATCTCCATAACTTTTTCAGCACTTGTATCTTTCTGTTTATTATTTTTTACATATATTTTTTGACTTTGCAGATTTTTTTGAGATTTATTTAATACCATATATTCCATCCAAAGTTTACAATCAATGTCTCTCAGTATCAACACTTAATAGTGCAATCAGATTCACACTCAATTTTAGAAAATTTTCATTGCTCCAAAGAGAAAAATAACACATACACACATACATACACACACACACACCAACCCCCCCCCAAAAAAAAAAACCCATATTCCTTACCCCTCTCCAATTATTTACCCCTTGTATTGGTGTGGTACACATTTTACTATTGATGAAAGAATATTAAGGTATTACTGTTAAATATAGTTAATAGCATGCAATAGGTAATTTCCCCCATATACCCCTCTATTATTAGGTCTTTGTAAAAGTGTCATACATTTTTGGTACTTCATTCAAGAACTTATTTATATTTGTAGTGTTAATTGGTGACATATATGACTTTAAACAACCCCTTTCAATTAAATTCATGTGCAATACAGTGCTATTACTTATAATCCCATAAATGAGCAATCATTGCCTCTACCCATTCCCAAACACTAAACTTCAACCTCATTAACAATTCTGCACACATTAGCTAACTGCTTCCCCTTCTCTAGCTTCCGTCTATCTCTAGCTCTCCTATATTCTACATTTTAAGACTCTGAGTTTACATTTTCTGGGTAGTTCATATTAGTGAAATCATACAATTATTGACCTTTTGTGTCCTGCATATTTCACTGAACATTCTGTCCTCAATGCTCATCCATGTTGTTGCATGCATCAGGAACTCATGCCTTCTTACTGTGGTATAATATTACATCATATGTATGTACCATATTTTGTTTATTCACTCTTCTCTTCATGAATACTTGGATTTTTTCCATCTTTTGGAAATTGTGATTAATGCCATTAAGAACAGTGTGCAAATGTTTGTTCTTGTCACTGCTTTCAGATCTTTCAGAGTGTACACTGAGAAGCAGAATTGCCAAGTCATTTTTTCATGCCTTTTAGCAAACTGGTGCCTTTACTTTTGCAGAAATTGAGACATGGCCACAACACAAACAAGTTCCTCTCACTTAGTTTTCTGAGCAACTGCAAAAATGTCTTCCATGGTGGCTGTACCATTTTATATTCCCACCAGTAGTGAATAATTCTTCTTATTTCTCCACCTCCTCTCTAACTTTTATAATTTCCTGTTTGTTTAATAGCAGCCATTTTATAGGTGTGAGAAGATATCTCTGTGGTTTTGATTTGCATGTCTCTAATAGCTAATGAAGATGAAAATCTTCTCATGTGTTTTTAGCCATTCATATTTCCTCTTTGGAAGAACGTCTATTCATATCTTTTGCCCATTTTATAATTGGGTTGTTTGTACTTTTGTTGCCAAATTGTAGGATTTCTTTATATACACTGGATATCAAACCTTATCAGATATATACTTTCCAATTATTCCTCCCATTGAGTTGGCTGCTTTTTCACTATTTTTACAAAGTTCTTTGAAGTACAGAAGGGTTCAATCTTGAAGAGTTCCATTTAGTTTTTCATTCATTGCTTGTTCATAGGGTGTAAGGTCTACGAAGCTACTTCCAATCACTAGGTCTTGAAGACATATCCCTATATTTTCTTCTAGTAGTTTTATGGTACTGGCTCTTATATTTAGGTCTTTGATCCACTTGGAGTTAATGTTTATATAAGGTATGAGTGATGGGTTCTCTTTAATTCCTTTGGATATGGATATCCAGTTCTCCCAGCCTCATTTATTGAAAAGACTCTTCTTTCCAAGTTCATGGATTTGGGGGAATTTTCAAAAATCACTTGACCACAGATCTGAGAGTTTACATCCAAACTCTTGGTTTGATTCCTTTTATCAATATGTCTATCTTTGTGCTAATGCAATGTTGATTTGACCATTTTCTCTTTATAATAAGCAGTCAAGTCACAAAGTGTAAGTCTTCCACTTCCTTTTTACTTTTTAAAGATTTTTTTGGCTATTGAAGCCCACTTTTCCTTCCATATAAATTGGATAACTCACTTTTCCAAGTGTGGAAAGTGATTGTTGGGATTTTGATTGGTATTTGTGCCAGTTTGGATATATTATGTCCCCCAAGAAAAACCACGATCTTTTAATCCAATCTCTTGGATGTTAAGATTAGGTTGTTTCCATGGAGATGTGACCCACCCAACTGTGAGTGACACCTTTTGTTAGGGTGTGACCTCTGATTGAATGTTTCCATGGAGGTGTGGCCCTGCTCATTCAGTGTGGGTCTTGATTAGTTCACTGGAGTCTTATAAAAGGGCTCACAAACAGAAGGACCTCACAGCTGCAGCTGAGAAAGACATTCTGCAGATGGCTGTTGAAAGCAGACTTTTGCTGACACTTTGCCCCAGAGAAGCTAAGAGAGGACAAACACCCCAAAAGCAACACTTTGGAGAATGCTATTTTGAAATGCAGCCTATGATCAAGCAGATGCCAGCCATGTGTCCTCCCGGTTAATAGAGGTTTTCCAGACACCATCAGTGTTATTCAGCGAAGTTACCCTATTGTTGATGTCTTACCTTGGACATGTTATGGCCATAATTCTGTAACTTTGAAACCAAATAATCCCTCTTTATAAAAGCCAATCCATTTCTGGTGTTTTGCAAAATGGCAGAATTAGCAAACCAGAACAATATTGCATCCAATATGTAGATCAATTTGGGTAGAATTGACAACTTAACAACAATTACCATTCTTATCCATTATCATGGAATGTTTTGCCACCTATTTAGGTCTTCTTTAATTTCTTTTATCAATGTTTTGTAGTTTTATGGGTACAGGTCCTTTACATCCTTGGTTAACTTTATTCCTACATACTTGGTTCTTTTAGTTGCTATTGTGGATGGAATTTTGTACTTATTCACCTCTCCATTTAGGTCATTAGTGGTATATAGAAACACTACTGATTTTTGCTAATTAATTTTGTATCCTACCACTTTGATGAATTTGTTTATTAGTTCAAATAGCTTTGTTGTAGATTTCTGAGTTTTCTACATACATAATCATGTCATCTGCAAATGAGTTTTACTTTTTCCTTTCTGATTTTGTATGTCTTTTCTTTCTTTTTCTTGCCTAATTGTTTTAGCTAGAACTTCAAGCACAATGTTGAAGAACAGTGGTGACAGTTGGCATCCTTGTCTCATTCCAATCTTATGGGGAAAGATTTCAGTCTCTCACCACTGAGTACAAAGCTCGATGTGGGTTTTTCATATATGCCCTTTATCGTATTGAGGAAGTTTCCTTCAATTCCCACCTTTTGAAGTGTTTTAATCAGGAAAGGATGCTGAATTTTGTCAAATGCCTTTTCAGTGTCAGTTGAGATGTTCATGTGGTTTTCCACTTTTGTTTGTTTAATGTGTTGCATTACATTGATTCTCTCATGTTGCAATGCACTTCCATGCTTGGAATATACCCCACTTGGTCATGGTGTATGTTCCTTTTAATGTGCTGTTCTATTCAATTTGCAAGTATCTTGTTAAGAATTTTTGCATCTATATTCACTAGGGAGATTTTTCTGAGGTTTTATGTTCTTGTAGTATTTGTATCAAGTTTTTATATTTGAGTGATGTTACCATCACAGAATGAGTAAGTGTTACTTTTTCTTCAAAATTTTTTGAAGAGTTTGAGCAGGAATGGTCTTAATTCTTTATGGAATGTTTGGTAAAATTACCCTCTGAAGCCTTCTGACCATGGGATTTTCTCTGCAGGAAGGTTTTTGATGACTAAATCTCTTTACTTGAAATTAGTTTGTTGAGGTCTTTTATTTCTTCTCTAGCCACGATAGGTTGTTCCTGTGTTTCTAGAAAATTGTCCATTTCATCTAAGTTGTCTAGTTTGTTGGTGAACAATTGTTAATAGTTTCCTCTTATGATTTTTTTTTTTTATTTCTTTGGCATCCATGGTAATGACCTCCTTCTCCTTTCTGATTTTATTTTCATCTTCTCTCTTTTTCACTTTGTCATTCTAACTAAAGATTTGTTAATCTTGTTGATCTTCTCAAATAAACAATTTTTAAATTCCCTATTGTTTTCATTCTCCAATTCATCTGTTTCTGCTTTTTGTTATTATTCCTTCTACTTGCTTTAGGGTTAGTTTCCTGCTCTTTCTCTAATTTTGTCAGTAGTTTAGCTGGGTCTTTGGTATTAGCTCTTTCTACCCTTTTAAGGTAGGCATTTACAGCTATAAATTTCTGTCTCAGCACCACTGTTGTGGTTTGCTAAAGCTGCTGTTATGTAAAATATGAGAAATAGGTTGGCTTTTATAAATGGGATTTATTAGTTTACAAATTTACAGATCTAAAGCTATAGTGTCCAAACTAAGGCATCCACAAGAGGATACCTTCACTGAAGAAAGGCCAGTGGCATCTGGAACACCTCTATCAGCTAGGAAGGCACATGGCTGGTGTCTGCCATTCCTTTGCTCCTAGGTTCTGGTTTCAAAATGGCTTTCTCCAATATGTCTCTGAGATTCTCTCTTAGCTTCTCTCTCTCAGCTCCTGTACATCCTTGCCTGTTCTCTCAGAGTGTTTCTCTTTAAGTATCTGGGGGTCCTCTCTTAGCTTCTGGGCTTCATCTCTCAGCTTAACCTCTCCAAATGTCTTTCTCTCTGCATCTGCAAGCATCTGGGTCTGTGTGAACCCCTGAGCTCTCTTAAGGACTCCAGTAAACTATATATTAATAAAAAGGACAATTCATCTTTTATGTGTGAGGTCATGCCTCCATGGAGATAATCTAATCAAAAATCTCACCCACAGTTCATTGGGTCACATCTCCATGGAAACAATACAAATATCCCACCCATGATAACTCTGCACCCACCAGAGTGGGTCAAAATAACAGTCTTTCCTGAGGTCCACAACAATCTCAAACTGGCACAACCACTTTCATGGCATACCATATAGATATATTGTATTCTCATTTTCATTTGTCCCCAGATATTTACTGTTTTCTCTTACAATTTCTTCCTTGACCTGTTGATTGTGTTGTTTAACCCCCATATATTTGTGAAAGATCCAGTTCTATGGTGACTATTGATTTCCAGCTTCATTCCATTATAATCAGAGAAAGTGCTTTGAATAATTTCAAACTTTTCAAATTTATTAAGTCATTTGTTGTGACCCAACATATGATCTATCCTGGAGAAGTCCCATGAGCACTTGAGAATATGTATCATGATGATTTGGGGTGCAGTGATCTATATATGTCTATTAAGTCTCATTCATTTATCATATTGTTTAAGCTCTCTATTTCCTTATTGATCCTGCCTCGTTGTTCAACCTATAGAAGAGAATGGTGTTTTGACGCCTCCAACTATTATTGTAGAAATGTGTATTTCTCCCTTCAGTTTTGCCAAAGTTTGCTTCATGTACTTTGAAGCTCCTTGATGGGGTGCATAAACATTTATGATTGTTATTTCTTCTTGGCAAATTGTCCTTTTTATTGATATATAGTGCCTTTAAAGTCTATTTTGTCTGATATTAGTTTAGCTACCCCTGCTTTCTTTTGATTACAACTTGCATAGAGTATCTTTCTCCATCCTTTTGCTTTCAATCTATTTGTATCCTTGTATCTAAGATGAGTCTCTTATAAATGGCATGTAGATGGAAAATTTTTTAATCCATTCTGCTAATCTGTATCTTTTAATTGGGGAATTTAGTCCATTAACATTCAAAGTTATTGTTGTAAATGCAGTTCTTGATTCAACCATCTTATTCTTTGATTTTTGTCAGATCTATTTTTTCTCTCTCTTTTTGTCCCTTAAGTTCCCCTTACTAATATTCTCCAATTCTGTGCCCCCTTCCAGACTGCTCCTGCCTTTTATTGTCAGCCAACAGAACTCCCTTTAGTATTTCTTACAGGGCAGGTCTCTTGTTATCAAATTCTCTCAGGATTTGTATATCTGTGAAAATTTGCATTCTTTCACACTTTTGAAGGACAGCTTTGCAGGATAAAGAGTTCTTGGCTGGCCATCTTTCTCTTTCAGAAACTTAAATATATTATACCACTTCCTTCATGCCTCCATGGTGCTTAATGGGTAGTCAGTGCTTAGTCTTATGTGGCTTCCCTTGAATGAAATGATTCACTTTTCTCTTGCTGTTTTCAGAACTTTCTCCTCATTAGCATTTGGCAGTCTGATTACTATGTGTCTCAGAATGGGTCTATTTAGATTTATTCTATTTGGAGTTCTTTGGGCATCTTTGATTTGCATATTTGTCTTTTAAAGGGGTTGGGAAATTTTCCCCAATTTTCTCCTCAAATACTCTTCCTAGGCCTTTACTCTTTTCTTCTCCTTCTGGGACACCAATGATTCTTATATTTGTGTGCTTTCTGTTTCCATTCTGTTCCCTGAGTTCCAATTCAAAGTTTTCTACCCTTATCCCCATTTGTTCTTTTGGGCATTCAAATTCAGTTGCTCTCTCCTCTAGCCCACCTATTCTTTCTTCTGCCTCTTTAAATCTGCTGTTACATGTCTCTAGTATATTTTTAATTTGATCTACAATAACTTTCATTTCCATAAGATGTGCTGTTTTTCATTTATTCTTTAAAAATATTGTTTATGCTCTTCTAGTGTCTTCTTGTTATCCTTTATGTCTTTAGCCAACCCATTGAATTTATTTAGGGTATTTGTTTGAACATCTTTTGTTAGTAGTTCCAAATTCTGTATCTCCTCTGGCTTTTAAACTTTGTCATTTGTCTTGGCCATATCTTCTTCTATCTTCTTTTGCTTTGTGATTTTTTGTTGGTTTCTCAGCATTTGTTTATCATGATAAGGTTATTTTGAAAATTTACTTCCCTCACTCATCTAGCTGCTTGGGTTTGCATTGATGGTCTCCTTTTGTGGTTGGTTTGTCAGTAATTCTCAAAACAAACCAGTGCTGGGGCTGACACAGGAGGTACAACCTCCTTGGAAGTCATTAGCATCAAGCAGAAAAGCAGTTTGCCAGACTGCACTTTTCCTGTCTTCCCAGCAGGTGGCTTTCTTGGGCCACCTCTTCTCCACAAGCCTGACTCTCCCCTACTGTGGCAACCCACTGGGTCAGGACCCAACTAGGCAACAATCCAGTCAAGGCTGCTGTTCTCTGGTTACACTAAAGCCCCCAAATCTGGGGTTAGGATATGGGCATAGTGAACCTTGGCTTCCCCCCCATTGGCACAAGGTGTCTGGTGATTCCCAGGCTCTCACATGGAAAGGCCTCAGGCTGCAGGACTGAGAGGTTCAACTTCCCCAGCCAGCAGCTGACCCAGAAGTGTTCTACTTTTCACCAACCAGCAAGACCAGGGTTTGTTTTAGGGCACTGCTTTAACAATTGAGTTGTCTTAATTTTACAGCTAAAATAGGGTCAAGTTCCCATGCAGGAGCTGTAGACCAATTCCAATAGTCCTGAGATAGGCTCTGGAGATCACTGAAAGCCCTGTAATTCCCCTGCCCTTTCCAGTCTGCCCAGCAGATGCTACTGTTCAGTGACATCCGTTCTCAAGCTGTCTGCCTCCTGTAGCTCAGAAAGTGTCTGACTAAGTGAAGCTGTAACTGCAGGGATCCTGTGCACTCACTTTGCCAGACAAATTATGGCTCAATGTGGGGCTGTGCCCCCTGCTGTACTTGTAGCAGAGGACTTCTCCAGCTGTCCCCCAGGCAAGTACTGGGCCTCCTGATGCTTTTATGGTCAACCATTGGTGATGGGTGGCAGGACCCATGGCTGGAAACCAATTCCCTGTCCACTTTTTCTTAGATTCTTCATCACTCACTGATCTGGTCCTTGAAATGTCCTCCCCTGTCTCCTGGGTCCCCAAAGAGTTGATTTGGGTAGTGTATGTCTGGCTGCTTGCTGCATTTAGGGAAGATTTTGTGGTCCCCTCCCTAGTCCTCCATTTTGGAAAATCCTCCTTATTTACCTTTTGTATTCTGCCCTCCCTAACAGCTAGGTCCTACTGGAGGTATTTATGGGCTTGGTTCTCTGTGTCTGGATATAAGTGGGGATCTATCTCACTTCTCTGAGAGATTTTATAGTCTGTGTCCCCAGTGGGCAGTATTATGGCTGCTGCCTCTGTGACTGGGGTACATGGAACAAAGTAAGGGGGAAGAGAGAGGACTGGCTGGTCTCAGACAGAAGTTTCCTACCTGATATTTTACTATTTCTTCAGTTCAGCATCTGTGGGATCCTTCTACAGTCTCTACCTTCCTCCAGAGTTCTAAACAAGTGAGAATCGTCCTTTTTGTCACTGAATCTCTGGGGAGAGGTTTTCAGTAGCTGTTCATATTGCCACATGGTGATGTCAACCTCCTAATTCATTGATTTTTTTTATTAAATTCAGTTTTATTGAAATACATTCACACACCATACAATCATCCATGATATACAATCCACTGTCCACAGTATGATAACATAGTTATGCGTTCATCACCACACTCTATCTCTGAACATTTTCTTTACATCAGAAAGAACCAGAACAAGAATAAAAAATAAGAGTGAAAAAAGAACACCCAAATCATCCCCCATCCCACCCCATTTGTCCTTTAGATTTTATCCCCATTCCTCCTTAACAGTGCAGAGTTAAGAAACCACTAACAAAATCCAATATTAAATCATTTTCATTATTCCAAAAAGTTCCCTTTAATCCTCTTCTAATTTGTTCCATCTGAATTTGACTCAGTTTCTCCCTTTTCCTTTTTTTATTAGAGAGCTTGTTGATTTACATGATGATACATAAACTACAGGGTTCCTACCTACCAACCTATTAATAATGCCTTGCATTGCCATGGAACATTTGTTACAACTGATGAAAGCACATGTTTATAATTGTACTATTAGCTATAGTACATCATAGAACAGTAGCATGACTTTTTTAAAAAATTTTATTCTCCTGCCATATATACCACCTAACATTTCCCCTTTTAACCACATGATACATTTCAGTGCTGTTAGTTGTTTTCAGTATGCTGCCAACACCAGCATCCATTATTAAAACTTTTGCATAGGAGAACCTAAGATGGTGGCTAGGTGAGACAGAGCAAAAAAACACCTCTCTGAAAAATACTAGATAAAAAACAGGAATTGACCCAGAACACCACTGCCAGTGATGCACCAGCCAGACAAACTCTGCTAAATCCACAGGGAATGTGCATTTGGTGAAACCAGGAGCGTGCATTCTGAAACAAGTGAGTGAGTCAACTGAAAGTCCCATGGTCATGCTGCAGTGTAGGGAAAGTGTGGGCTGGCACTTGGAGACAGACTAGTTCTTTAAAAAAAAATGACCTGGGAGTGGCTGCAGATACGATGGGGAGAGTCACACAGTGAAGCATGGCAGGAGCAGCTGGGCTAATGTCTCGGTGTCTGGCATGGAGAATACCCCTTCCCATACCTGCTGCTGATTGTATCGAGACCAGAGGAGCAGAGGGGAGCCAAAAGGACAAAAAAACTGCATTCCATGCAGCCATCTCCCCAGTGGGTGGGGGACACTCCTGCCCAGGGCCATTCCCACAGCCCAGAGCCACACCAAGAAGCCCAGTGTGATCAGCCATGGACAGTGGCCTTTAATACACCCATGGCTGATTGTCCTGGAGCTGGGAGGGTGGAGCTGTGCAAAAAGGGGGAAGTTAACTCATCCCATTCAACCATCTTTGAAGCAGGCAGGGAGTGCCCCTGCATGGCCAGCAACCCAGGGCTTCCCTGGTGGGCTGGCATGCACTGGTGATGTGGCATGGCCCTCCCTCAACAGAGGTCCTGGAAGAGCACAGTTGGGAAGGCAGAACCACTCAGAAATCTCAAGGATCCTACATGAATACCAAGGACTTGTGGGTCAGTGGCAGAGACAGTCTGTGGAATGACTGAAATGAAGGCTTAGGCTCCTGCAACAGCCTGAAATCTCCAGGAACAACTGGGAGGTTTGATTATTAAAGCTGCCCTGCCTGCCTAACCACCCAGACACACACTCCACATTCAGGGCAGACAGCAACAGCAACACACCCAAACTTGGTGCACCAATTGGACCCCACAAGAATCAGATCTCCACACACCACAAAGACAAAGTGGGGGAGAACTGACTTGAGGGGAATAGGTGACTCACAGACACCATCTGCTGGTTAGTTACAGAAAGCATATGCCACCAAGCTGCAGTTCTGTCAACTTAGGGATCAAGTAAAGCAAAAGCCAAGAGGCCAAAAACAACAGAAAATCTTAAAGCATATGATAAAACCAGACAATTTGGAGAATCCAAACCAAAACACCCAAATCAAAAGATCAGAAGACACACAGTACTTGGCACAATTAATCAAAGATTTACAGACAGGCAACAAGAGCATGGCTCAGGATATAAAGGACATGAAGAAGAGCATGGCACAGGATATAAAGGACATCAAGAAGACCCTAAAAGAGCATAAAGAAGAAATTGTAAAAGTAAATAAAAAAATAGAAGATCTTATGGAAATAAAAGAAACTGTTGGCCAAATTAAAAAGACTCTGGATACTCATAATACAAGATTAGAGGAACCTGAATAACAACTTAGCCTCCTCAAGGACCACAGAACAGACAATGACAGAACAAAAGAAAGAATGGAGAAAAAATTGAAAAAACCAAAATGGATCTCAGGGATATGATAGATAAAATAAAATGTCAAAATTTAAGACTCATTGGTGTCCCAGAAGGGGAAGAGAAGGGTAAAGGTCTAGAAAGAGTATTCAAAGAAGTTGTTGGGGAAAACTTCCCAAACCTTCTACACAATATAAATACACAAAGTATACATGCCCAGAAAACTCCAAATAGAATAAATCCAAATAAACCCACTACAAGAAATATTCTGATCAGACTGTCAAATACTGAAGAAAAGGAGCAAGTTCTGAAAGCAGCAAGAGAAAAGCAATTCACCACATACAAAGGAAATGACATAAGACTAAGTAGTGACTACTCAGTGGTCACCATGGAGGTGAGAAGGCAGTGGCTGACATATTTAAAACTCTGAGAAAGAAAAATTTCCAACAAAGAATACTTTATCCAGCAAAACTCTCCTTCAAATTTAAGGGAGAGCTTAAATTTTTCACAGACAAATGCTGAGAGATTTTGCTAATAAAAGGCCTGCCCTACTTCAGATACTAAAGGAGCCCTACTGACAGAGAAAAAAGCTGAGGGACTCCACCACCAGTGGATCAGTCCTATAAGAAATGCTGAAGGGAGTTGAGCAGGGTGAAAGGAAGGGACACTAAACAATTGACTGAAACTACATGAAGAAATAAAGCATACCACTAAAGATCACATGGTAAATATAAATACCAACACTACTGTATTTTTGATTTGTAACTCCACTAATTACTTCCTACAGGATCTAAAATACATAAACTGTAATGATAAATCAGTGGTTTTGGACTCAATGTAAAGTACATAAATTTTGACAAGAACTACGAACAAGTGGGGGAATGAGGGATTATAGGAACATAGTTTATGTGTCATATTGAAGTTAAGTTGGTATCAAAGAAAAACAAGATTGCTATAGATTTAAGATGTTAAATTTAAGCCCCATGGTAAACACAAAGAAAGTATCAGAGAATATGACCATAGAAATGAATAGTAGAGTAGGGGTTCTGAGAAGTGGGGGACGGGGCAATGGGGAGTTAAAAAATGAGCATAAGGTTTCTGTTTGGGGTGAAGGGAAACTTCTAGAAAGGGATAGTGGGAAGGTGGTAGCATTGCAACATTCTAAATGTGGTTAATCCCACTAATGGAATGTTAGGGAGGGGGTGGAATGGGATGGTTTAGGCTATATATACGTTTCCACAATTGAAAAAAAAAAAAAAAAGACAGTCTAAATAGATGGCAATTAAATGCCAAAGATGATCCTGGATGGGATCTGAGGGTAGAGGTTAGGAGGCTCAAAGGGACACAGATGGGACTTAAGTGAAAAAAAAAAAGGAAATATAGAATGTAAGCTTTGTATCAAGGCTGAATTTCTTGACCTTCTTAGCTGAATTTAATGGGATTGCAAAGAATGTTCTTGTTCATGGGAAATGTATATGTGAATTATATTGTTTTTTCAAGGATGTGTGCAGCTTCCTCTCATACGTTCAGAAGACAAATAGATGATGGATGATAGAGAGGGAGGGAAAGAAAGAAAGAAATGGTGGTGTGACAGGATGTTAAGTGTGGATCGGGGTATTGGGGTAGGGGGTAGGGGTATGCTGGAGTTCTATGTAAGGGGTTTGTACTGTTTTTGCAACTGTTCCTGTACGTTTGAATTTCTCTCAAAATAAAATTTATTAACAAAAAAAAGCATGCACCAAAAATCCATCAAACTGCATATCTGTACATCATTTCAATTATGTAAAACTGGTATTCAAGTGATCTTTTCTGAAATTTTAGAAGAAACAATAGCAAGGAAAACAAGACAAACAGATGCTCTGGAGGCGTAGCAAGCAATACACTTGTCATGGGTTCATCTCTTTATACCTCAAGCTAGTGATCACCTTTAGAAAAAGTCTAAACCTTATCTGTTTACAATTCAGTAAGCTTGGGCTTCAAGAAATCTTCCACTCAAATAAGATTATAGGGTGGGCAATAATTTTAAAGTAAAGAGCACTCAAGACAAGAATTCAAATTCTACATATATTTACTAAAGGAGCACTTAAGGTAAAAAGAACAGGTTTGCAAAGCACTTATAAATTAATACATTACCAAACCTGGGAAATCTAGTTTCTTCAGTTGCAGCTGAAAACAGAGTGTCCCTGTGCACTCTTAGCACAGGATATTTATATTGTAAGTGATAAAGATTGTGTCTGAAATCAATTGAAATTTTCTGGCTCTGGCATAGGGGGTTCTTACTTAAAACTTCAATCTTAATCATATCAGCCACACTTCTTTCTTTATATTTAGCAAGTAATAAAGTCTTAGTTCAACCTTAATCAAAAAAGCAAGTGTCCTGTGGCTCATACTAAAACTCGAATGAACTAAGATAATAGACAAATGTATTTCTGATTTAATCATTAGTCTTAAATAAAAACATTACCTCATTTTAGCAAACATGTAATTGGTTAATGTATTCATAAATGTTGAACTGCAACCCAGCAGCCTTGACTCTTTAAGATGATTATATAACTATATAGCTTACACTGTGTGACTGTGTGATTGTGAAAACCTTGTGACTCACACTCCCTTTATCCAATATATGGACAGATGAGTAGAAAATGGGGACAAAAGGTACATGAATAATGGGGAGAGACAGGGATGATGGGATGTTTGGGGTATTCTGTTTTACTTTAATTTTTATTCTTAGTCTCTTTTTCTGCAGTAATAAAAATGTTCAAAAATTGATTGTGGTGATGAATGCACAACTATATAATGGTATTGTGAACAATTGATTGTACACTTTGGATGATTATATGATATGTGAATATGCCTCAATAAAATTGAGTTTAAAAAACTTTTGCATAACTCAAAATAGGACCTCTTTACATTTTAAGCCTTAACTCTGCTTTCCCTACCCCATCTCATCCCTTCAAAACCTATACTCTAGATTCTAACTCCGAATTTCCTTATTCTACTTGTTGCAAATCATTTGGATCATACAATAGTTGTCCTTTTGTGCCTTCATTATTTCATCAGGATGTCAAGATCATCCATGTTGTCACATGTATCAGAACTTTTCCTTTTTTTGGCTGAATAATATTCAATTGTGTGTATATGTCATCTTTTGTTGATCCATACATCAGTTGATTGAGACTTGTGTTGCTTCCTTCTTTGGCAATTGTGAATAACACTACTGTGAACATCAGTGTGCAAACATCTGATCGTATCCCTGCTTTCAATTTTGGGGGGTATACACATGGGAATGGATTTTCTGGTTCATAAGGTAATTCTATATTAGCTTTCTTAGGAACTTCCAAACTATCTTTTATAGCAGCTGCACTGTTTCATGTTCCAAACAGCAATCATCTCCAGCACTTGTAATTTTCTGTTTGTTTGTTTGTTTTTTTTTTTTAATAATGATCATTCTGGTCTATGTGAATTGGTTTCTCGTTGTGGTTTTGATTTGCATTTCCCTTAAGGTTAATGACATTGAGCATCTTTTCATGTACTTTATGACTATTTATATATCTTTAGGAGATCTCTATTCAAGTCCTTTGTACATTTTCTAAACTGGGGTGTTTGTTCTTTTTGTTGTTGCATTGATGATTTCTTCATGTATTCTTGATGTTAAACCCTTATCAGATATGTTGATTCCAAATATTTTCTCCCATTTTGAGGTTGTCATTTTACTTTCATGATACATCCTTTGAGGCACAAAAGCTTTTACTTTTCATGAAGTCCTATTTATCTACTTTTTCATTTGTTGACTATGCATTGAGTGTAAAGTACAAGAAAGTATTGTCTAATACATGGTTCTGAAGATGCTTCTCTATGTTTTTGTCCAGTTTACTAATGCTGCCATTTTACAAAACACCAGAAATGGATTGGCTTTTATAAATGGGGCTTATTTGGTTACAAAGTTACAGTCTGAAGGCCATAAAGTGTCCAAGTTAAGGCATCAACAATAGGATACCTTCACTGAATGATGGCCATTGGCATCTGTAAAACCTCTGTTAGCTGGGAAGGCACATGGCTGGTGTTCACTTGCTCTCATGCTGTGTTTCAAATGGAATTCTCCAAAATACTGCTCTTGGGGCATTTTGTCCTTTCTTAGCAGCAGCTCCTCTTCAAAATTTCACTCTCAATTGCTCTGAGGTCCTTCTGTTTGTGAGCCCCTTTATAAGCCCCAGTGAACTAATCAAGGCTGATGCTAAATGGGTGGGGCCACACCTCCACGGAAAAATTCAATCAGTCATACCCTAATCAAAGCTGTCACTCACAGTTGGGTGGGTCACATCTCCATGGAAACAACCTTATCCGAATATCCCATGAGATTGGACTAAAAAAATCATGGCTTTTTCTTGTGGGACATAATATATCCAAACTGGCACAGTTTTCTTCTAGCATTTTGATAGTTCTACATCATATAATTAGATTTTTGATGTATTTTGAGTTGATTTTTGTGTATGTTGTGAGGTCAGGGCCCTCTTTCACTCTTTTGCAATTACAGATTAAGTTCTCCCAGCACTATCTGTTATTTCCTGATTGAGTCTTCTATGGTCCCTTATCAAAAATTAGTTGGCTATAAAGGTTAGGGCTTATTTCTGAGTTCTCACTTCAGTTCTGTTGGTCTATATGTATGGCCTTACGTGAATACCTGTTTTGATTGTTTTGGAATGGTAATAAGTTTTCCAATCAGGAAATACAAGCCCCCAACTTTGTTCTTCATGAATATGGCTTTGATCATTTGGGGCCACTTACCCTTCCATTTAAATTTGATTATTAGCTTTTTCATTTCTTTCAAAGAAGTTTGTTAGAATTTTTATTGAAATTGCATTGAATTTGTAAATTGCTTTGGTAATAATTGAAACTTTAACAATAATTTGTCTTCTAATTCATGATCATGAATGTCTTTCTATATATTTGTCTTCATTGATTTCTTGTAGCAATCTTTATAGTTTTCTGTGTACAAATCCTTTATATCCTTAGATTTATTAGTAGATTGTAATTCTCTTAGTTGCTATTATAGAATTTTTAATTGATTTCTGTTTTTTCTTATTGTGGGTGTATGTGTTTTTTTCCCTTGCAATTTTATTGAGATATGCCCAAAAACCATATGTGCAAATTTGGATATATTATATTCCCCAAAATGTCATGTTCTTTAATGCAATCTTGTTGAGGCAGATGCATTAGTGTTGATTAGGTTGGAATCTTTGGATTGGGTTGTTTCTATGGAGATGTGATCCACCCAACTGTGGGTAATGCATTTGATTAGATTATTTCCATGCAGGTGTGGAATTACAGATTAAGACCCATTCAGCTTGGGTCTTAATTAAATCAATGGAGCTCTATAAGAGCTCAGACAGAAGGAGCTCACTACTGCAGCTTAGAGAGATATTTTGTAGATGGTCCTTGAAAGCTGACACTAACATTTTGGAGAATGCCATTTTGAAATGCAACCTGGGAGCAAGCAGATGCCAGGCATGTGACTTCCAAGCTAACAGAGATTTTCTGGACACCAAAGGCCTTTCTCCAGTGAAGGTACACTCCAGTGATTTTATACTTGGTTTGGGCACTTTCATGGCTGTAGAACTTTAACTTTGCAACCAAATAAACCCCCTTTATAAAAGCCAATCCACTTCTGGTATTTTGCATAACAGCAGCATTAGCAAACTGGAACAGATTTTGGTACCAGAGAAGTGGGATGCTACTGTTGCTAAGCTTGCAAATACCAATCAAGTTGGAACATCTTTTTAAAAGAATAAGGGGTAGATTCTGGAAGAATTGTGATGAGCTTGATAGAAAAGGCCTATATGGCTTTGAAGAAACTGTTGATAGAAATAAGGACTCTAAGGATTCTTCTGATGAGGCCTTAGACAGTAATGATAAATGTGTCACTACAAAGTGGAAGGAAGGTGATCCTTGTTTTAAAGTGACAGAGAATTTGGCAAAATTGTGTCCTGATGTTGGATGGAAGGCAGAAATTGAAAGCAATGAGCTGGGATACTTAGCTGAAGAGATCTCCAGACTACACATGGAGCATGTAGCCTGGCTTTTCCTTGCAGCTTCTAGTAAAATGTAATGGGACAAAGATAAGCTGAGAATTGAACTTTTGGACACAGAGAAACCAGAAACTGATAGCTTGGACAATTCTGGGCTTCCAAAAAGTGAGACCCCAGAAGCTACAGCCCCACATATGGATTTAAACAATCATGAAACCTGACCAACATTTCAGTGAAAGTCAAGGTTGAAGATGGAGTTGTCTAGAAAGGATTTGTGGAAAATCCTATTGTCTGATGGTTTTGATCCCTGTATGCTTCATGTCAAGCCAACCAATTTTTGTGAGATCTTTATAAATGGAACCACTTTATAAATGGAAGGGACAGATAAGGAAAAAATTGTAGGAAAAATTTCTCCAGAGATGGAACCATGGAAATTGAGGTCTGGAGTCAAGAAATCTCAGGCAAGGAAAGCAGAAAAGCTCATGCATGTGGAAAGGGTGACTTTGCCCCAGAGGTTGAGGGTGGGCTCTCTGCCTTGACACACAGGAAGAGTGCTGCCACTCCAGGCCTCAGAGAGTGTGGAGCACATTCCCTGGGAATTGGGGAGAGCCTGGACACCACCCCACTGTTCTGAAGGGATTGAGCATGAGCCTTGGAGATGGAAGAGAGTCCAGGTGCCACCCCAAAGTTTGAGGAGTGTGGGTATGAAGAAGGTGGTTTCCCCAAAATGAGAATATGTTGGAGCACTCACCTCAGTGTTTGGAGAAAAAAGAGCTGCTGCAAAGGCCCTTGGAAGGGGTTGGACTTCTGCTCTCTCAAGCCCCAAATATAAAACTTTACTCTATAAATGACTTTCAGACTTTGAAATCTACTGGAGTTTGCCCTGCATGTTTTAGGAATGGTTTTGTCCCTTAAACCTTGTTTTCTTTTGAGTTGCTCCCTATGGCAGTGGGAACGTTTATCCTGACTGTCCCTCCTTTGTATTTTGGCAGCAGGTAAATTGTTCTAAGTTTCACAGGTCCACAGCTAGAGGGGAATTTTGCTTTAGGACAGACCATGCCTGTAACTGATTTTGATGAGATCTTTTACTTACCTATTGTTACTGAAAATATTTAAGTTTTTGTGATATTGCAAAGGAATGAATGAATTTTGTATATGGAAAGATCAAGTCATTTTGGGGTCCAGGGGGTGGAAAGTGCTGGTTTGGATGATTTATGTCTCCCAAAATGCTGTGTTCTTTAATGTAATCTCTTGGGAAAGATGTGCTGGTGTTGTTTAGGTTGGAATCTTTGGATTGGGTTGTTTCAATGGAGGTGTGACCCACCCAACTGTGGGTAGTATTTGATTAGATTATTTCCATGCAGGTGTGGCCCCATCCATTCAGCTTGGGTCTTAATTAAATCACTGGAGCCCTATAAGTGCTCAGACAGAAGGATCTCACTGCTGCAGCTTGGAGAAACATTTTGAAGATGGCTGTTGAAAGTTGCCACTGACATTTTGGAGAATGCCATTTTGAAATGCAACCTGGAAGCAAGCAGATGCCAGCCACGTGCCTTCCAAGCTTACAAAGGTTTTCTGGACACAAGTGGCCTTTCTCCAGTGAAAATATACCTATGTTTATGCCTTGGTTTTGACACTTTCATGACTGTAGAACTTTAACTTTGTAACCAAATAAACCCCCTTTATAAAAGTCAATCCATTTCTCATATTTTGCATATCTGCAGCATTAGCAAACCAGAATACAAAACCATATCCAATGCCTACAATCAGTTGTTCACAGTATCATCATATAGTTTTGCATTTATCATGACAATTTGAACATATTCATTACTCAAAAAAGTAATAAAAATAAAAATAGAAATAAAAATGAAAGGAAAAAACCCCCAAAACATCCCATCCCCATCCCCCCTTTTATAAATTTATTTTTCTCCCAATTTACTACTCATCTGTCCATACATTGGATAAAATGAGTGTGAGCCACAATGTTTTCACAATCATGAAGCCACAACCCATCAGATATATTGTTATACACTTGTCCTCAAGAATCAAGGCTACTGGGCTGCAATTCAACACTTTCAGGTATTTCCTTCTAGCTACACTAATATACTAAAAACCAAAAAGGGATATCTATATAATGCTTAAGAATTACTTCCAGAATGACCTCTCAACTTAATTTAAAATTTCTCAACCACTGAAACTTTATTTTGTTTCATTTTCTTCCCCATTTTGTTCAAGAAGTCCCTCAGTCCCACAATGCCATGCCCAGACTCATTGCTGGAAGGCATGGCCCACGTTGTCAAGGAAGCTTATACCCTTGGGAGTCATGTCCTATTTAGGGGGAGGGGAGAAATTCCACCTGCTGAGTTGGCTTAGAGTGAATGACATCTGAGCATAAGAGATTCTCTGGGGGTGATTCTTATACACAGTTATAAGTAAGCTTAACCTCTCCTTGCAATAACAAGCTTCATAAGGTTAAGCCTGGAAACCAAGGGCTTAGCCTGCTAAATTGGTAGTCTCCAATGTTTGTGAGAATATAAGGAATTCCCCACGTGATAAAATTTAATATTTCCACACTTTTCCCCATTCTCTCAAGGGGACTTTTCAGATACTTTTTTATCTTCTGCCCAAATTACCCTGTCCTGTATCAGGGCTTCACATTAACCTGTATAAACAAAACAGATCTCACTGCCTACTCAAGGTTCCATATAATTATGGTGTTTAAATAAACTGACCATCCAAGTTAAAATATAGCGTGCTACAGAAAATAAAGATTTTTCCACCAAACACCTCTACCTTTGGTCTCACACAGGTTGAAGTTTTGAAACACACTCAATAACATCCTTTACCCATTAGTCTGATTTACCTTACTCCTAATCAAGGCCATTTTGTTATATCTCTAATTGAAGTCTTATCAATTTTTCAGCTCCCTTAACTTTTGTTGTATGAGTTAATGTTAGCATTCATAGCTACTGGAACTCTAGCTCTGAGTCTCAGGTGTCACACAGGTACCTGAAGTTCTAGGGACCAACTAGGTTATTCACAAGGGCTCAGCATCTTAGAATCTAGAAATAACCATTATAACTCAGGAATAGATGTAACTTTTCTAAGCGTTTACAATATAGGGAATATTATCATAAGCCTTCCCCTGATAACCTCTGCTCTCAGTTTCAATTCTCAGAGTTTGCACATTATCATTAATCTATATTAGTAAGGCATTATAGTGTCTGTATTTTCATTTCTGGCTTATTTCAGTCAATGTACTGTCCTCATGGTCCATTTGCCCAGATGCATACCTCACAACTTCATTTCTTCTTGTAAAACTCAGTAATCCATTATATGTATACACCACAGTTCACCCTTCCATTCATGAGTCGATGTGCAGTTAGGCCACCCCCATTCATTTATAATCATGAATGCTTCCACCATAAACACCAGCATTTAAATGTCCATTCCTGTCCCTGTTCAGTTCTTCCAAGAATACACCCAATTATGGGATTTCAGGACCATATGGCAACCCCACACTTAGCTTTCTATGGAACCACCACACTGCCCTCCAAATGGGCTGTGCACCATTCTACTTCCCCATCAGCAGTGATCAAGTACATCCCTCCTTCACTTTTTCTCAGCACTTGAATCACTCTGTTTACTTTTTAAACATTCAATCCTAAATAAACAATCATTGGTTCCCTGTATAATCACCTAGTTGTGCATTCACCACCACAGTCTGTATGTGGGCATTTCCATTAATTCAACAAAAAAGATTAGGAAAAAGAAAAAAGAAAGAAAGGGAAACTGAAAATGAATAAAAAATAAAAGAAAAAATAAACTAAAATAAAAAGTTCAGACACCAACACTAACACCAAGTATCCCATACCCCTCCTTTTCTCCCCCTCTTATAGACATTTAGCTTTGGTATACTGACTTTGTTACAATTACTGGAGACATATTACAGTGTTACTGTTAACTATAGATGGTATTTTACATTGATGGTATTTTCTAGCAATATCATCCCATTCTCAAACCTTGCAAAATTGACATTCATTTGTTCTCCCTCACTTAAAAACATCCTTATATTTGTGCACTTAATCACCATCATTGACCACTCTAGGTTTCACTAAGTTATACAGCCCCAGTGTTTATCTTCTATCTTTCCTTCTGTTGTCCTACATGCCCCTAGCCTTCCTATTTCAATAGTTCTCACACTTGTCTTTCTTCAGAGTACTTAAAGTCTTGTGCTACCATCACACAGTTGTGTGCTGTTTCTGGGTCTATACAATCAATCCTATTAAACATTCTATACTCGTTCTGTATCAATTGCTCAATCTCTACCCTCTTCCTATCTCTTGATAACCTGTGTTCTCAACTTTAACTCAGAATTTGTTCATTAATTTTAGTCCATATTAGTGAGACCTTATAGTATTTGTCCTTTTTCTGGCTAATTTTGCTTGATAAAACATCCTCAACGTTCATCAATGGTGCTATATACTTTGTGACTTTATTCTGTCTTACAACTGAATAAAATTTCACCCTATGTATATACCACAGTTTGTTTATCCACCCATCCATTGATGGACATTGGGGCTCTTTCCATCTCTTGGCAATCATGAGTAATGCTGCTATAAACATTGCTGTGCAAATGTCCATGCATATCCTTACCTTGTTCCTCTGAATATATACCTAGTCATGTGATTGCTGAATCATAAGGCAAGTCTATGCTTAGCTTCCTATAGAAAAACCACACTACCTTCCAGAGTGGGTGCACCATTCTACATTCCCACCAATGGTGCATAAGTGTGCCTCTTTCTCCACATCCTCTCCAGCACTTGTAATTTTCTGATTTTTTTATAATGGTCATTCTATTAGGTGTGAGATGATATCTTACTGTGTATTTGATTTACATTTCCCTATTAGCCAGTGAAGTTGAGCATCTTTTCATATGTGTTTCAGCTATTTTTATTTCTCCTCAGAAAAGTGTCTGTCCATGTCTTTTGTCATTTTTAATTGGGTTTTTTCTCTTTTTGTTGATGAGTTATAGGATCTCTTTATATATTCTGGATATTAAGCCCTTATCTGATATGTGGTTCCCAAATATTGTCTCCCATTGGATAGGCTGCATTTTTACATTTCTGGCAAAGTCCTTTGATGCATAAAAGTGTTCAACTTTGAAGAGATACAATTTATCTATTTCTTCTTTCACTGCTCATGTTTTGGGTTTAAGATCTAGGAAACTACCTCCTATAAAAAAGATCTTTAAGATATTTTCTTACATTTTCTTCTAAAAGCTTTATTGTCATAGCTCTAATGTTTAGTTTTAATCAATTTCAAGTTAATTTTTTGTATAAGATGTGAGATAGGAGTCTTCTTTCATTTTTTTGGATATGGCTGTCCAGTTCTCCAAACACCAATTACTAAAGAGGCTGCTCTATCCCAGTTGTGTTTGCTTGACCACCTTATCAAAGATAAATTGTCCCTAGATGAAAGAGCATCTGTAAACATTCAATTCTATTTCATTTGTGAGTATATCTATCTTTATGCCAGTAGCATGATGTTTTGACCACTGTAACTTTGTAGTATGCTTTAAATTCAGGTAGCTTGAGACTGCCCATTTAATTCTTTTCTCAAGATATTTTTGGATATTTAGGGTACCCTTCTCTTCCAAATAAATGTGTTTATTCATTTTTCTATTTCTGCAAATAAGTCATTGGGATTTTAATAATAGGTATAGTTTTGAATCTATAAATCTATTTAGATAGAATTGACAGCTTAACTATATTTAGTCTTCCAATCCATCAACATTGTTCATTTACTTTCATTTCTTCCATTTACATAATTCATCTGTGATTTCTTTTAGAAATTTCTTGTACATTTTTGTGTATAGGTCTTTTGTGTCCTTGGTTAAATTTATTCCTAAATACTTGATTCTTTTGGTTCCTATTATAAATGGAATTTTTTCTTGATTTCCTCCTCAGATTGCTCCTTACTAGCGTACAGAGACACTATTGATTTTTGCCTGTTGATCTTATACCTTGCCACTTTGCTGTATTCATTTATTAATTCTAGCAGATTTTTCAGGATTTTGTACATATAAGATCATTTCATATGCAAAGAGTGAAAGTTTAATTTTTTCTCTCCAATTTGGATGCCTTTTATTTCTTTTTCTGGACTTAATGCTCTAGCTATAACTTCCAACAGAATGTTGAATACTAATGGTGACTGTGGACATCCTTGTTCTGGTTTGCTAATGCTGCCAGAATGCAAAATACCAGAAATGAATTGCCTTTTATAAAGGGGGTTTATGTTACAAAGATACAGTCTTAGGCCATAAAGTGTCCAAGGTAAGACATCAAAAATACAGTACCTTCACTGGAGAAAGGCCATTGGCATCCAGAAAACTTCTGTTAGCCAGGAAGGCACATGGCAGGCATCTGCTTGCTCCCAGGTTGCATTTCAAAATAGCATTCTCCAAAATGTAGGCAACTGCTTCCAACAGCAGTCTTCAAAGTGTCTGTCTCAGCTGTAGCAACAAGCTCCTTCTGTCTGAGCACTAATAAAGGAATCTAGTAAATTAATCAAGGCCCATGCTGAATGGGTGGGGCCACACCTCCAAGAAAATTATTTAATCAGAGTTATCACCTACAGTTGGGTGGGTCACATCTCCATGGAAACAATCTAATCCGAAGATTACAACCTAATCAACACTAATACTTCTGCCTCCACAAGATTTCATTAAAGAAAATGGCATATCAACACTAATATGTCTGCCCATCAAGACTGCATCAAAGAACATGGCTTTTTCTGGGGGATGTAATATAGCCATACTGACACACTTTTCTTGGTTCTGATCCTTGAGGGAAAGCATTCAGTCTTTCCCTATTGAATATGATGTTAGCTATGGTTTTTTCATAATTGCCTTAATCATATTCAAGAAGGTCCCTTCTATTCCTATCCTTTTCAGTGTTTTTATCAAGAAAGGATGTTGAATTTTGTCAAATGCCTTTTCTGCATCAATAGAGATGATCATGTGATGTTTCTGCTTTGATTTATTGATGTGGGGTATTACACTAATTGATTTTTTGTGTGTTGCACCAACGTTGCATGCCTGGAATAAATACCACTTGGTCATGGTGTATAATTATTTTAATGTGCTGCTGGATTAAATTTGCAACTATTTTGTAAGGGATTTTTGCTTCTATATTAAATAAAGAGATTGGTCTACAATTTTCCTTTCTTGTAGTATCTTCATCTGGCTTTGGTATTAGGGTGATGTTGGATTAATACGTGATTGACCTAGCTTTCCCTCCTCCATTTTTTGAAGGATTTGAGCAGGATTGGTAATAATTCATTATTGAATGCTTGGTAGAATTCCCATGTGCAGCCATCTGGTCCCAGACTTTTCATTTGGGGGGGGGGGGGGGTGCTATTTGATGACTGATTCAGTCTCCTTAGTTCTGATTTGTTTGCTGAAGTCATCTGTTTTTTCTTATGTCAGTTTATTGTTCATGCTTTTCTAGGAAGTTGTCCATTTCATCTACATTTCCTAGTTCTTTAGCTTATAATTGCTCATAGCATCCTTTCATTACCTCTTTTATTTCTGTGGCATCAGTGTTTATGTCCCTTTCCTATTTCTGACATTATTTATTTGCATCCTGTCTTTCTTTTATTAGCCTAGTTAAGGGTCCATTGATTTTATTGATTTTCTCAAAGAACCAGATTCTGGTTTTGTTGATTCTCTCTGTTGTTTACATGTTCTCAATTTCAATTATTGCGCTCTAATCTTTATTATGTCCTTTATTCTCTTTGCTTTGGGATTTGTTGCTGTTCTTTCTCTAGTTCCTCCAGGTGAACAGTTAATTCTTTTTTTGTGCTCTTTTTTCTTTTTTAATATAGGAATTTGGACAATAAATTTCCCTCTCAGCACCACCTTTGATGCATCCCATAAGTTTTGATATGTTGTATTTTCATTGTCATTGCCTCAAGATATTTACCAATTTCTCTTGTAATTTCCTCACTGACCCACTGTTTTAAGAGTATGTTGCTAAGCCCTCATATATTTGTGAATTTTCCAGACCTGCCCATTATTGATTTCCAACTTCATTTCATTATGATGTGAGAAACTGTTTTGTATGATATAGTTTATTAATTAGGGTTCTCTAAGGAAACAGAATCAATGAGAGGTATCTATGACTTTAAAATTTATAAAAGTGACTCACTCAGCTATGGGTATGTATGAGTCCAAATTCTGTAGGGCAGTCAGCAAACTGTCAACTCCAAGAAAGATGTCCGATGAACTCCTCAGGAAACTAACTGGCAACTTTGGCAAACTCCTCAGGAAATGAACTGGAATCTTCTATGAATGTGTTCAATGAACTCCTTAGGAAACGAACCAGCAACTTTGATGAACTACTCAGGAAATGCTTCACTGAGCAGCCAAAGAAATGAAGGTCCTCTATCTGTCTCACCTATAAGTCTTCATCTGATTAATTGGATTAAATCCAGCCAATTGCATTCTCTCATTGTGGAAGACACGCCCTTTGGTGAGTCATCAGTCACAGCTGAAGCCAATTGACTGATAATTTAATAAACCAGCTGGTTGTTTTATTAACCAGCCACAAACATCCTCACAGCAATTGGTAGGCCAGTGCTTGCTTGACCAGACAGCTGGGTCCTATCACCTGGCCAAGTTGACACATGAACCTAACCATCACATACAGTATTTTCAAATTTATTGAAACTTGCTTTGTAATCTAACATATGGTCTATCATGAAGAATGTTCCATGTGCACTTGAGAAAACCATGCATCCTGCTGTTTTGGTGTGTACTGTTCTATAAATATCTGTTAAATCTAGTTAATTTATCATTCTATCCAACATCTCTTTTTCCTTATTGTTCCTCTGTCTAGATGTTCTATCCATTGATGAGAGTGGCATATTGAAGACTCCAACTTCTATTGTAGAGGTATCCACTTCTCTCTTCAGTTTTGTCAATGTGTTCCTCATGTATTTTGGGACATTCTGGCATGGTGCATAAATATTTATGATTGTTATGTCATCTTCATTAATTGTCCCTTTTATTAATATATAGTTTCCTTCTTTGTCTCTTAATTGTTTTGCATATGATGTCTAATTGTGTGATATTAGTATAGCTATCCCCACTCATTTCTGGTTAATGGTCACATGAAATATCTTTTTCCAACCTTTCACTTTCAACCAATTTTTGTCCTTGTGTCTAAAGTGAGTCTCTTGTAGAGAGCATATAGATAGGATGCTTTTTAATCCATTCTGCCAGTCTATGTCTTTTTATTGGGAATTTAATCAATTAACATTTAACATTATTTCTGTAATGGCAGCACTTTCTTCTACCATTTTGTCTTTTGGATTCAATATGTCATATCTTATTATTTTTCTCTCTTTTACCCTCATTGTCTTCATTTGTACTCTTCTCCACACCTCTCCCTCTATCTTTTCATATCAGCCTGTAACATTCCCTTAATATTTCTTATAAATCAGGTCTCTTGTTCACAAACTCTTTCAGTGTCTGTTGTCTGAAAATATTTTAAACTCTCCATCAGTTTTGAAGGACAGTTTTGCAAGATACGGAATTCTTGATTGGGTTTTCTTTTTCAGAATCTTAAATATATCATATCACTGCCTTCTAACCTCCATAGATTCTACTGAGAAATCCACACATGTTCTTATTGAGCTTCCCTTGTATGTGAAGGATTGCTTTTCTCTTGCTGCTTTCAGAATTCTCTCTTTGTCTTTGACATTTGACAGTCTGATTAGTAAGTGTCTTGAAGGAGGTCTATTTGGGTCTATTCTGTTTGGGGTATGCTGTGATTTCTGGATATGTAATTTTATGTGTTTCATAAAACATGGGACATTTTCAGTGATTATTTCCTCTATTATTCTTTCTATACCTTTTCCCTTCTCTTCTTCTGAGACACCCATGACAGGTATATTCATGCACCCCATGTTGTCATTCAAGTTACTGAGACCCTGCTCATATTTTTCCATTCTTTTCCCTCTCTGTTCCTCTGTGTGTAGGATTTCAGACATCCTGTCCTCTAGTTCACTAATCCTATTTTCTGCCTTTTCAAACATGCTGTTGTAAATCTCTATTGTGTTTTTCATCTCTTCTATTTTGTCTTTCATTCCCATATGTTCTGCCATTTGTTTTTTCAAACTTTTAATTCCTTCCTTTTATTTGCCCAATATCTTCTTTATGTCCTTCATCTCTTTTGACATATTTTCCCTTGACACATTGCTTGATTTCTGAATTCATTTAGCATGTTTGTTTGAGTATCTTTAATTAGTTGTTTCAACTTCTGTATCTTGTTTAAAGTGTTAGTTTTCTCTTTTGACTGGGCCATATTTTTGTTTTTCCTTGTGTGACTCATAATTTTTTGTTGGTTGGTGTCCAGGCATCTGGTTACCTTGTTTAATTAATTCTAGAGATTGTTTTCACACTTTTATTTCAGGCTTTCTTGTTGGTTGACTTTGTTCTCTACCTGTTCTTTTCCATTCAGTTTTCTTACTCTAGACCTCTAATTAGCTTTTGTTTAACTGATCAGAATTATTTAGCTCTTTTTATTCTTGTTCTTGCCCTACCAATTAGCCTCTCTCACTGGCCAGTTTTCAGATTAGCTCTGCCTCCCATCTTCCTCTATAATCAGGTGCCTGGAAGCCAGCTTCATGGGGGTAGGCACTAGGTACCACAGCAAAATCTCTGTGTGGGTAAAACAAGCCTGCTTGTTCCCAGTGGTTTTTTTCTGCTGGTCAGCAAGCCCTGAATTGTTTTAGATCACTGCTTTAACTGTTGGGACATCCATATTTCTCAACTTAAATAGGGCCAATTTCCCATGTACAGTGTGTAGACCAGCTCCACTAGGCCTGGGATAAAGTTTGGAGGGTTTCTGAGAAGTCCTAAAATTCTCTTGCACTTTCTGGTCTGCCCAGCAGATGGCGCTCTTTGGAGACTTAATTGTCCTCAGAAGGTGTTTATTTTCTGGATCTGAGGCTGTGTCTGACCAGACAAGGCTGAATTACCTCTTGGAGCCTGGATCAGTCCAACTCATCAGGTTTGAATTACCTCTTAGAGCTCAGCTGAGTCTGGCTTGTTGGGACTGAATTATCACTTGAAGCCTGACTGAGTCTGGTTTGGCTGGTCTGAATTGCCTCCTGGTGCCCCCATTGGACTTGACAGGGCTGAAGCTGTGGGTTTTCTGCACCCTCACTTTACTGGGTATAGTCTGCCTCAATGTGGGGCTGTGTTTGCCACCCTGTGGCAGAGGACTCCCACAGCTGCCACAGTTTTCTGCCATCTCCAGGCAAGCATCAGGCAGCTGGCTACTATGCTCCATAAGGGTGGGAGAAGGGCTGTCATATCCAGGGCTGGAAAGAGTCTCTGCCGATGTTCTGTCAGACTCTTCATCCCTCACTTATCTGAGCCATGAAATGTCCTCCACTATCCCCCAATCTCCAAGAAATGGGGATCTGTCTCACTGCTATGGGTTATTTTATAGTCTGTGTTCCTGGTGGGGGGTGAGAAGAATCCTAACTGCTTGTTATTTTTTCCTTCTGTAATGCATGAGACTGAATGAGGGGGAGGGGGAGGACATACTGGCCTGAAATGGAGTTCTCTTACCTGATAGCTCTCTTCTTCAATTTGGCATCTGTAGGGTCCTTCTGCTGTCCATACCCTCTTCCTGAGTTCTGGAAAAGTCAGGGTTATTCTCCTTTTTGGCCAAATATCTGGGGAGAAGTTTTCCATGGCTGTTTATGTTGTCATGTTGATGATGTTACCCCCCTTTAATTTCTTCTTCTGATTTTTCATTGTTTGTAGATATAATACTGATTTTTGTATGTTGATTTTTTCCTGCCAGTTTCATTTATAAGCCCTAGGATATTTGTTGTGGATTTTTCAAGAATTTCTGAGTGTAGAATCATGTAATCTGCAAATAGGGAAATTTTACCTCTTCCTTTCCAATTCAGATACCTTATATTACTTTTTCTCACCTAATTGCTCTGGGTAGAACTTCCAGTACAAAGTTGAATGACCATGGTGACAGTGGGCATTTTTTCTTTTTCCAGAACTTAGATTGAAAGCTTTCAGTCTTTGGCAATTAAGAATGATGTAAGTCATGGGTTTTTCAAATATGCCCTTTTTCACATTGAGGACATTTTCTTCTAATCCTAGTGTTTCAAATGTTTTTTCCCAGAAGGTGCTGAATTTTGACAAATGAATTTTCTGCATCAATTACAATGATTGTGGGTTTTTTCCTTCATTCTGTTAATCTGATGTTTTATATTAATTGATTTGCTTAGGTTGGTCCACACTTGCATGCCTGGAATGAGTGCCATTTGATTATGTTGTATAATTCTTCTGATGTGCTGTTGGATCTACTTGTCTTATATTTATGTGGCTTTGGTATTGTATTGGCAATCATGAATAATACCACTATAAACTTTGGAGTACAATGTCTTTTCCTGTCCCTCCTTTCCATTCTTTTGAGTGTATACCTAGTAATAGGATTACCCGATCATATGGCAATTCTATAGTTAGCTTCCTGAAGAACCACCAAACTGCCTTCAGAGCAGATGCACCATTCTAAATTCCCAACAACAGTGAATAAGTGTACCTATTTCTCCACATCCTCTCCAGCACTTGTATTTTCTTTTAACAGCCATTCTCATAGGTGTGAAATGGTATCTCATTCTGGTTTTGGTTTTCATTTGCTTAATAGCTAGTGAAGTTTAGCATCTTTTCATATGTTTCTTAGCCATTTCTAGTTTGTGTTTGGAAAACTGTCTGCCCATGTCTTTTGCCTATTTTTTAATTGGGTTCTTTGTTTTTTGTTTTTGATTTGTACGATGTCTTTATTTATTCTGGATATTAAAACCATATTAGGCCACTGGGACTGTGTCCATCCCATGAGCACAGGCCTCCTGCTGTTCCATCACCACCACCAGTTTATGCCCATCACCTCAAAGCTCACCACGGATAAATACCTCATTGCTCTCATGGTCAACAATGGCTCCAGCATGTGCAAGGTGGGCTTTGCAGGTGATGATTCACCCCAGGCCACCTTTCCATCCATTATGGGGCATCCCCAGCACCTGTACATAATGATGGGCATGGGCCAGGAGGACTTCTATGTGGGTGATGAGGTCCAGAGGAAAAGATGTGTCCTGACCCTCAAGTACCCCATTAAGCAAGGCATCATTACCAACTGGGATGACATGAAGAAAATCTGGCACCATACCTTCTACAAGCTGCATGTTGCCTCAGAGGAGTACCCAGTGCTGCTGACTGAGGCCCCCTGAACATGAAGACCAACTGTGAGATCACCCAGGCCACCTGTGAGACTTTCAACACCCCTGCCATGTATGTGGCCATCCAGGCTCTGCTGTCCCTGTATGCCTCTGGTCACAGCATGGGCATTGTCATGGACTCTGGTTATGGGGACACCCACACTGTGCCCCTATACAAGGGCTATGCCCTGCCCCAGATCATTCTGCATCTGGGCCTGGCTGGCTGTGACCTGACAGACTACCTCATGAAGATCCTCAGGGAGTCTTGCTACAGATATACCACCATGGCTGAGAGGGAGATTATGTATGACATCAAGGAGAAGCTCTGCTATGTTGTCCTGGACTTTGAGCAGGAGATGGCCACCACTGCCTCATCCTCCTTCCTGGAAAAGAGCTATGAGCTTCCTGATGGGAAGTTCATCTCCATTTGCAGTGAGCAATTCTGCTGCCTTGTTGCCCTCTTCCAGCCTTCCTTCCTGGTCATGGAATCCTGTGGCATCCATGGAACTACCTTCAACTCCATCATGAAGTGTGATGTGGACATCCACAAGGCTCTCTATGCCAACATGGTCCTGTCTGGTGGGACCACTATGTTTCCAGGCATTACTGACAGGATGCACAAGGAGATCACAATGCTGGTGCCCAGCATGAAGAAGATCAAGTTCATTGCCCCCCTGAACACAAGTACTCTGTGTGGATTGGTGGCTTCATACTGGCCTCACTGCCAAAATTCCAGCAGATGTGGATCAGCAAGCAGGAATATTATGAGTTCACCCCTCCATTATCCACCAGAAATGCTCCTAGAGAGATTGTTAATTAGTTGTGTTACACCCTTTCTTGACAAAATCTAACCTAAATGAGATGAGATGGGCATGGCTTCATTTGGTTTTACATTAAAACCTAAAAGGTGTTATCTGTATGGTGCCTAAGAATGTCCACAAAGTAACCTCTTGACTCCATTTGAAATCTCTCAGACACTGAAGTTTTATTTCATTTCATTTCACATCCCCCTTTTGATCAAGAAGATGTTCTCAATCCCATGATGTCAGGTCAAAATTGTAATTAGTCCATATTGGTGAGGCATTATACTGTTTGTCTTTGTTTCTGGCATATTTCACTCAAAATGCTGTCTATGGGATCTATTCACCTCCTTGCATGTCTCCCAGCTTCACTTCTTCTGATGGTTGCTCAATATTCCATTGTATGCATACACCACAGTTCACCATTCTTTTCCTCACTTAGTGTACCCTTAGGCCACCTCCAGCCACTGCAAACCATGGATACTGCCTCCATAAACACAAGCGTGTAAATGTCCATTCATGTCTCTTCTCTCAGGTCTTCCAAGGACATACCCCATAATGAAGTTGCATGACCTTATTGCCCACACATACTTAGCTTTTGTGGAACCACCACACTGACCTCCAGAAAGGACACATCATTTTGCCTCATCAACAGTAAATATGTACATCACTGTCTCCATGTTTTCTCCAGCACTTTTACTCCTATTTATATTTTTTCTGCAATTTTTTAGAGATATATTCATATACCATACAATTATCTACAGTGTACAATCAGTTGTTCACAATATCATCATATAGTTGAATAATTATCACCACAGTCAGGACTTGAGCATATTGATTACTATGAAAAACTGTTATTTTTGGTGAATAGTAAAAAAAGATAATAAAGATAAAAATAAAATGTCATACAATACAATAGTAAGGACAGAAAACAACCCCACTACCAAGAATCCCATAGCCCCCCCTTATATACCCCTCTCATACACATTTATCTTTTATATATTGCCTCTGTTACCTTTAATGAAAGCATATTACAATGTTACTGTTGACCATAGACTCCAGTTTGCTTTGATTATATTTTTTCCCAAATACCATTCCATTTTTAACACTCTGCATTGCTGACATTAATTTGTTCTCCCACATGTAAAAACATTTTTATATTTGTACATTTAGTAAGAGTGGCCACTGCAGTTTTTGCAAAGTTGTACATTCCCAGTCTTTTTCAACTATCTTTACCTCTGGTGTCATATATTCCCCTTTCCCACCTCTTTCAGCTTTATTCACAGACATCTTTTTTCAGTGTACTTACAATATTGTTCTACTTTCACACTAAATTATGTTATTGTATTCTGGATCTATACAACATGGCTGAACATTCTGTAGTCCTTCAGCATCAAATGCCTGATCTCTACCCACTTTCTGTCTCCTGCTAGCTTGTGTTTTCAGATTTTAACTCTCAATGTTTGCTCATTAATATTAGTTCATATTAGTAAGACCATACAGTATTTGTCTTTTTGTTTCTGGCTAACTTCACTCAACATAATTTCCTCAAGTTGATCCAAGTTATTATACATTCTGTCTTTGTTCTGTCTTACAGCTGCATAACATTCCATCATGTGTATATGCCACACTGTGTTTATCCACTCGTTCATTGGCGGACATTTGGGCTGATTCCATGTCTTGGCATTTGTGAATAATGCTGCAATAAACATTGATTTACAAATGTCTTTTTATGTCTTAACTTTTCAGTTCCTGTGAGTATATACCTAGCAATGGAATAGCTGGGTCATATGGCAAATCTATGCTTAGCTTCCTGCGGAACATCCACACTGTCTTCCAGAATGGTTGCACTACTCTACATTCCCACCAGCAATGAATAAGTGTGATTCTTCCTCCACATCCTATCCATACTCCTAATTTTCTGTTTTTTGTATAATGGCCATTCTGGTACGTATGAGATGATATCTCATTGTGGTTTTGATTTGCATTTCCCTAATAGCCAATGGAGTTGAGCATTTTTTCAACTGTTTTTCAGCCATTTGTATTTCCTTTTCAGAAAATTGTCTGTCCATTTCTTTTGCCCATTATTTAATTGAGTTGTTTGTCTTTCTGTTGTTGAGTTGTAGGATCACTTTATATATTTGGGATATTAAACCCTTATCAGTATGTGGTTTCCAAATATTGTCTCTCATTGTGTAGGCTTTTTGCTTTTCTAACAAAGTCCCTTGATGTACAAAAATGTTTGATTTTGAGTAGATTCCATCTGTCTGTTTGTTCTTTGGGTGCTCATGCTTTGGTTTTAAGGTCTAGGAAACCACCTCCTATCACACAATCTTTAAGATATTGCCCTATGTTTTCTTCAAAGAGACTTATAGTCTTAGGGCTTATGTATAGGTTCTTGATCCAATTGGAGTTAATTTTTGTATAAGTTGTGAGGTAGGAGTCCTCTTTCTTTCTTTTGGAAATGGATATACAGTTCTCCAAACACCATTTATTGAAGAGGCTTCTCTGCCCCTGTTGCTATGGCTTGACCTCTTTATCACAGTTCAATAGTCCATAGATGTGAGAGTCTATTTCTGAACACTCAATCTCTTTCCTTATGTCAGTACCATGGTGTTTTGAGCACTGTAGCTTTGTAATATGCTTTAAAGTCAGGTAGTGTGAGACCTCCCACTTTGTTCATCTTTCTAAAGATATTTTTAGCTATTTGGGGCACCTTGCCATTGCAAATAAATTCGGTTATTGGTTTTTCTATTTCTGCAAATAAGTTGTTGTGATTTTAATTAGTAGTGCATTGAATCTATAAATCAATTTAGGTAGAGTTGACATCTTACTTATATTTAGTCTTCCAATCCATGAGCAAAGCATTTTCTTCCATTTTTTTAGGTCCTGTTCAATATGTTTTAGTAGTTTTTTGTAGTTTTTTAAAATACATCTTCAGTGGCCTTCCTTAAATTTATTCCTAAATATTTGATTTTTTGGTTGAAAGTGTAAATGGATTTTTTTAAATTTCTCCCTCTTGTTGCACATTACTCATGTATAAGAACACTACATATTTTTGTGTGTTGAACTTGTAGCCTGCCACTTTGCTGTATTCATTGATTAGCTCTAATAACTTTGCTGTAGATTTTTCTGGATTTTCTACATCTAGAATCATGTTATCTGCAAACAGTGAAAGTTTTACTTCTTTCTTTCCAATTTGGATGCCTTTCATTTCTTTTTCCTGCCCTATTGCTCTAGCTAAAACTTCCAACAAAATGTTGAATAACAATGGTGACAGTGAGCATCCCTGTCTTGTTCCAGATCTTAGAGGGAAAGATTTCAGTCACTCCCCATTGAGTACAATGTTAGCTGTGGTTTTTGCATATATCGCCTTTATCATATTGAGATAATTCCCTTCTATTACTATCCTTTGAATTGTTTTCATCAAGAAAGGATGCTAAATTTTGTCAAATGTCTTTTCTGCATCAATTGAGATGATGATGTGGTTCTTTTGCTTTGATTTATTGATGTGTTGTATTACATTAATTGATTATCTTGTGTTAAACCAGCCTTGCATACCTTGAATAAACCCCACCAGGTCATCATGTATAATTCTTTTAATATGCAGCTGGATTCAATTTGTGAGTACTGTGTTGAGGATTTTTGCATCTATATTCTTTAAAGAGATAGGTCTATAACTTTTTTTGCAGTATCTTTATCTGATTTTGGTATTAGGGTGATGTTGGCTTCATAGAACGAGTTGGGCAGCTTTCCCTATCATCAGTTATTTGAAGAGTTTGAGCATATTGGTATTCTTTCTTCAATGCTTGGTAGAATTCACAGGTGAAGCCATCTGGTCCCGGGCTTTTCTTTTTGGGGGAGCTTTTTGATGACTGACTCAATCTCTTGTGATTGGTTTGCTGAGGTCATCTGTATCTTCTCTTGTCAGTGTTGATTATTTATGCTTTTCTAGGAAGCTGTCCACTTCATGTAAGTTTTCCAGTTTATTAGCATATATTTGCTTATAGTATCTTCTCATTTTCTCCCTTATTTCTCCAGGGTCAGTAGTTATGTTTCCTTTCCCAGTTCTGATTGCATTTATTTGCATTTGCTCTCATTTTTTTATCCTAGCTAGGGGTCCATCAATTTTGTTGATTTTCTTGAAGAACCAATTTCTGGTTTTGTTGATTCTCTCTATTGTTTTCCTGTTCTCAGTGTCATTTATCTCTGCTCTAATCTTTGTTATTTCTTTCCTTCTGTTTGCTTTCGGTTATTTTGCTGTTCTTTCTCTAGTTCCTCCAGGTGGACAGCTAATTCCTCAATTTTTACTTTCTCTTCCCTTTTAATACAGGCATTAATGGCAATAAATTTCTCTCTGCACACTGTCCTTGCTGCATCTCAAAGTTTTGATATGTTGTGTTTTCATTGTCATTTGCCTCAAGGTATTCATTAATTTCTCTTTTAATTTCTTCCTTTACCCACTGGTTTACTAAGGGTGTGCTGTTTAGTCTCCATATATTTGTGAATTTTACAATCTTCTGACTTTTATTTATTTCCTTCTTTGTTCCAATATGATGTGAGATAGTGTTTTTTATAATATCAGTATTTTTAAATTTGTTGAGACTTGCTTTGTGATCCAGCATGTGGTCTATCCTACACAATGTTCCACGAGCACTTGAGAAAAATTTGTGTCCTGCTGTTGTAGGGTGTAGTGTTCTATAAATGACAGTCAAGTCTAACTCATTTATCATAAAATTCAACATCTCTGTTTCCTTGTGGATCCTCTGTCTAGTTGTTCTACACATTGATGATAGATGTGTATCAGTCTCCAACTATTCTTGTGGCGTTATCTACTTCTCCTTTCAGTGTTCTCAGTGTTTGCCTCATGAATTTTGGGGCACTCTGGCTTGAAGCATAAATATCCATGATTGTTACATTTTCTTGATGAATTGACACTTTTATAAATATACAGTTTCCTTCTTTGTCTCTTTTAATGATTTACCTTTCAATGCCTACTTTGTCTGATATTAATATAGCTACTCATGCTTTCTCTGGTTACTGTTTACATGAAATATCTTTTTCTAACCTTTCAATTTCAGCCTATTTTTGTCCATGTGTCTAAAGTAAGTTTCTTGTAGACAGCATATAGATGGGTCCTGTTTTTCAATCCATTCCACCTGTCTTTTTATTGGGGATAGTAATCCATTAACATTTAGCATTATTACTGTAAGGGCAGTATTTTCTTCTATCATTTCATCTTTTGGATTTTATATATCATGTCTTATTTTCCTCTCTCTCTTTTTACCCTTCCTGATAATCTTCATTTCTACACTCTTCTCCAAACCAAAACTCTCCACTCCTGTGCACCTACCTTGACAGTTTGCTGGGGTGGTGATTCTCCACAGCTAGATGGCAGGGAGCTCCTGTGAGGGAACCCAGCAGGCAGCATTTTCTCTTCCACCACAGAAGTACAGGGGGTGCAATGGTGAGAAGTGGCAAAGGGAGAGGCACCATATGGATGATCAGGAGGCCCTCTCACACAAGGGAGACTCACAGGTGCATGGCAGGCAGGGAGTGGGCAGACAAGGCTCATGTTCCATCAGCAGGGGAATCCCAGCCTGCTTGCTGAGGCCCACATTGCAGCCCCAAGACACAACAGTCCCCAATGCACACAGAGATCCAGTGCACTGATTGGTACCCCACCCTATTTGGATTCCACCCACCACAAAGGAGAAGTTTGGAAAGACCTACTTGAGAGTGCCACCTACTGGTAAGTTAGGGAAACTGCACCCCAGCAAGATGTACCTCAAAAGCACCACCTGATGGTAGGATTGGGAAACTCACTCCAGCAAGCTATAGCTTTACCAAATTACCTAAAAATACTCAAATAATTCTGCATTTCCAAAATAACCCTATCAAGACAAGCAAATGCCCCAAAGTCAACAGAAATATACAAAGCACTTGGAGGATATGGACAGGCCAAATGAACAAACTGAAAAACCAGAAGAGACCCAAAATTTGGATCAATTAATTAAAGAAGAACAACTCTCCAAAAATACTTCAACAAGATGGCTAAAGACATAAAGAAAGAAGACTCTAAAAGAGCATAAAGAAAAATTTGAAAGAGTAAATTTTAAAATAGCAGAACTTATGGAAATAAATGACACTGTGGAGCAAATTCAAAATATGCTAGAGACACACAATAGCAGATTTGAAGAGGCAAAAGAAATAAGTGAACTTGATGACAGAGTAATTGAATGTGAACACACAAAAGAACAAATGGGAAAAAAATTACAAATTTGAAATGGATCTCAGAGAAATGATGGACAACATGAAGCAAAGAAATATAAGAATCTTTGGTGTCACAGAAGGAGAAGGGCAAAGGGCAAGAAAGAGTGTTTCAAGACATAGTAGAGGAAAACATCCCAAACTTTCTAAATGATGTAAATATACAAATCAAAGATAGCCAATGAACTCCAAATAGAATAAATCCAAATACACCTACTGTGAAACATATACTGATTAGATTGCCAAATGCTGAAGAGAAGAAACTTCTGAAGCAGCAGGAGAGAAGTGATTCACTACATACATGGGAACAACATAAGAATAACTACTGAATACTCAGCAGGCATCATGGATGTGAGAAGGCAGTGGTATGACACTTAAAACTCTGAAACAGAAAAATTGAGAGCCAATAATTCTTTATCCAGCAAAGCTCTCCTTCAAAATAGAGCAAGAGTTTAAAATGTTCACAAACAGATGCTGAGAGAATTTGTTAACAAGAGACCTGACCTACAAGAAATACTAAGGGTAGCTCTACCAGCTGAGAAAAAAAAAAAGAAGAGAGACTTCTGGAGAAGAGCATAGAAATGAGGAGTATTAGTAAGGGTAACTTAAAGGAAAAATAAGAGGGAAATTCCAGAACTCCCTTCACAGTTATAACTTTGAATGGGAATGGATTAAATTCTCCAATTAAAAGATACATTGATAGAATGCATTAAAAAGTATGACCCATCAATATGCTGTTTACAAGAGACTTATCTTAGACACTGCAACACAAAGAGACTGAAAGAGAAAGGATGGAAAAATATTCTAGGCAAATTGCAACCAAAAGAAAGCTGGCATAGCTATACTAATATTGGACAAGTAGTCTTCAACTGCAAAGACATTATAAGAGACAAAGAAGATATTCAACAAATGAGGTTGGGAGAGTTGGATATCCATATCCAAAAGAATGAAAGAGGACACCTACCTCACACCCTACACAAAAATTAACTCAAAATGGACCAAAGATCTCAATATAAAAGAAAGTACCATAAAACTCCTAGAAGATAATGTAGGAAAACATCTTCAAGACCTTGTATTAGGCAGACATTTCCAGACTTTACATCCAAAGCACAAGCAACAAAAGAAAAAATAGATAAATGGGAACTCCTCAAGCTTAGAAGTTTCTGTACCTCAAAGGAATTTGTCAAAAAGGTAAAGAGGCAGCCAACTCAATGGGAAAAAATTTTTGGAAACCATGTATCTGGCAAAAGACTGATATCTTGCATATATAAAGAAATCCTACAACTCAATGATGATACTTCGGACAGCCAATTATAAAATGGGCAAAAGACATGAAAAGACAGTTCTCTGAAGAGGAAATACAAATGGCCAAGAAACACATGAAAAAATGTTCAGCTTCACTAGCTATTAGAGAGATGCAAATTAAGACCACAATGAGATACCATCTAACACCGATTAGAATGGCTGCCATTAAACAAACAGGAAACTACAAATGCTGGAGGGGATGTGGAGAAATTGGAACTCTTATTCATTGTTGGTGGGACTGTATAATGGTTCAGCCACTCTGGAAGTCAGTCTGGCACTTCCTTAGAAAGCTAGATATAGAGTTACCTTCGATCCAGCAATTGCACTTCTTGGTATATAACCAGAAGATCGAAAAGCAGTGACATGAACAGATATCTGCACGCCAATGTTCATAGCAGCATTATTCACAATTGCCAAGAGATGGAAACAACCCAAATGTCCTTCAACAGATGAGTGGATAAAGAAAATGTGGTATATACACACGATGGAATACTACACGGCAGTAAAAAGGAGTGATGTGAAACATATGACAACATGGAAGAACGTTGAAGACACAGTGCTGAGCTAAATAAGCCAGGCACAAAAAGAGAAATATTATATGCTACCACTAATGTGAACTTTGAAAAATGTGAAACAAATGGTTTATAATGTAGAATTTAGGGAACTAGCTTTAGAGAGCAATTAAGGAAGGGGGAACAATAATCCAATAAGAACAGATAAGCTATCATGGGTAAATTTAACATTCTGGGAATGCCCAGGAATGACTATGGCCTGCTAATTTCTGATGGGTATAGTAGGAACAAGTTCACAGAAATGTTGCTATATTAGGTAATTTTCTTGGGGTAGAGTAGGAACATGTTGGAAGTAAAGTAGTTATCTCAGGTTAGTTGTCTTTTTCTTACTCCCTTGTTATGGTCTCTTTGAAATGTTCTTTTATTGTGTTTTTTTTTAATTTTTTTTATGTTTTTTTATTTTTCATACAGTTGATTAAAAAAAGTTAAAAAAAAAAAAAGGAAAAGATATGTAGAGCCCCCTTGAGGAGCCTGTGGAGAATGCAGGGATATTGGCCTGCCCCACTGTGATGGTTGCTAACATGCTCACAGACATAAGGGACTGGTGGTTTGATGGATTGAGCCCTCTACCACAGGATTTACCCTTGGGAAGACTGTTGCTGCAAAGGAGAGGCTAGGCCTCCCTATATTTGTGCCTAAGAGCCTCCTCCCAAATGCCTCTTTGTTGCTCAGATGTGGTCCTCTCTCTCTAGCTAAGCCAACTTGTCAGGTGAAACCACTGCCCTCTCCCCTATGTGGGATCAGACACCCAGGGGAGTGAATCTCCCTGGCAACATGGAATATGAATCCCAGGGAGGAATGTAGACCCAGCATCATGGGATGGAGAATATCTTCTTGACCAAAAGGGGCATGTGAATGGAAATGAAATAAACTTAGTGGCAGAGAGATTCCAAAAGGAGCCCAGAGGTCACTCTGGTGGGCACTCTTATGCACTATATGCAACCCTTTTTAGGTTCTAATGAATTGGGGTAGCTGGTGGTGGATGCCTGAAACTATCAAACTACAACCCAGAACCCATGAATCTTGAAGACCATTGTATAAAAATGTAGCTTATGAGGGGTGACAATGGGATTGGGAAAGCCATTAGGACCACACTCCCCTTTCTCTAGTTTATGGATGGATGAGTAGAAAAATAGGGGAAGGAAACAAACAAAGAAACAGACAAAGGTACCCAGTGTTCTTTTTTACTTCAATTGCTCTTTTTCACTTTAATTATTATTCTTATTATTTTTGTGTGTGTGCTAATGAAGGTGTCAGGGATTGATTTAGGTGATGAATGTACAACTATGTAATGGTACTGTGAACAATCGAATGTACGATTTGTTTTGTATGACTGCGTGATATGTGAATATATCTCAATAAAATGAAGATAAAAAAAGGGAATGGATGGTGGGTGTGTGTGGGGGGGGGAGGTTTCTCTTATGGTGGTTGTAAAATTAATAATAATCATGGCTACAGTGCATTGAGAACCCCCGTGTTCTGGGAACTGAATGGGAGCTGTGTATGCATCATCCTCAAAACATGACTTGAGTGGTGGGCGCCATTGTCCTCCTCTTACAGATACGTACTGAGGATCAGAGAGGCTTAGTGACTTGCCCAAGCTTCCACAGTTGGTAAATGGTAAAGTCAGGTTTGTAGGGCTTCGGAACATGTACCCCCAAGTCAATCCATTGTTGAACAGTAAAAAGACCTTTTCTGGATCAGACCAGAACTAAGCAAAAGTTGGAAGTAGACATATGATTATGCTCAATTAGTTTCTACTATGGATTTCATGCTCTGACAGTTCTAGATGGAAGGCTCATCCCATTTTATAGACAGTGAAACTGAGCTCAAAGAGTATCTGTAAATTGTCCGAGGTCATCTAACTTCTTAGCGTCTGACTCCAAAGCTTTTTATCCTCCACAGAACACCAAAATGATGACGGTGTAAGTTAGTATTCTCCTTCCATCCCTTAATTCATGCCTCCGAGTTCTCTCCAACACACACATATCCTTCTTGTAAACTATCTTCCAGTGCCCCAGCCCTTCCTTCATGGTTTCTAGGGTGTCATTTACCCCTGACCCGGCATTGCTGGCTGAGCCCCTCATGTCAAGGCCTATGCTTGGTACTTTCCCAAAATGTAACCTGTCTAGACAGCAGAGAGTTTTACTAAACACAAAAACAAAACAAAAGCTTTGAGAAGTAGCAATGTTTGAACCCCAAAGGCCATATCCCAAGCACTATGGATCTCTGACACAGAGCTGGTTATGGGAGATGAATTTTAGGGGAAGGGTCTAAAGGCTGCCCTCACTTTCACACTACCTCTATGGGAGGTCAATTCCCTTTTATAAAAGAAGAGGTCTGTCCTTATTTGAGGGTCTCTACCCTGTGCAATTCTGTAACCTAGCACCTGGCATGTGGGCATTCAGTTAGGATCCTTGAATGCTCTCTGCATGGATAGGAACATCTGGGTCACCACTGCTTGTGGCCAAGACCCTACCTGGGGTGTGGGCAGAACTGCTCCATCCATCCAGAGTAACAGGTAGTGCCAGAAACATCCATCAGTGGACTCATCAAAGCTAGACTCTTCTGAGAAACATTCTCTATCCAACAATGAGCATCAACTCTTCCCTTTTCCATATGCCTTAGAACTGGCTTTCATGAATAATATAGCAGCATAGCAACAGAAGAAAGTTATGAGCTTTGGCAGCAATTGGATCTAGTTTTGTGTCTTTGTCCTGTGACTTGGAAGCTGTGTGACCTTGGGAAAGGCAACTAACCTCTCTGAAGTTCTGATTCTTCTTTGTAAAATAGAATTGTTTAAAGGATTAAAGATAAAACAACCTAAAAGATGGCCTGATGAGGGAGACACATGGTCCCAGTATTTGGCACAAAGTGGTTTTTCAGGCCTAATCTGACTACCTTATTTCACACCCCCCCACACACAAACACACAAGAGTAGGCTGTGAACCAAGGACTTTTTGAGCACAGAATCTGCTTTCCAATTGTCTCCAGCCTTGGGATTTAGCATAGTGTGTGACCCAGTCTTACAGGAATAATGGCTTGGGCTGGCAAATTTTCTCCCATGGACCCATCCCATTGCACTTTAAGAGGCTCTGTTAAATCCAATTCTTCAATTATTTTCTTCACTCTAGTATCTCTTTGTAAGCAATTACTTCTGTTTTCATCCTTAGCTTTTACCTTTTTCCTGGTTATACCCTCTTCTAGCTCTAAACATGTCTCCCTCCCAGGGGTTCATGTTAAACTCTGTGCTACAGATATTATATCACCAGCACAGACTTACATAATATTTGCCAAAGTGATGTCAGGGGACCTCAGCCTGTGTACAGTATCTTTAAGGTACTTCCTGGGCAAACTGAAGATGGAGAACCAGAAAAGCTATTCTGGAAGGAAAGAAAAATTCTAATGAAGGATGGTAACAAAAGCAAAAATCTGAGACTATAATGGCCCCAAACAAACAAACAAACAAAAAATTGTTGAAAGAAGACATTCAGCATAGGAGACGGTAAAGATGATGTGGAAAAGAGAGGAAGCTAGGTAGAAATAAATGAAGAAATGGATGACAGACTGAATTCAGTACATTCACTTATTATTTCAATCAATAATTATGGAGTACCTTATGGGTATCAGTCACCATGCTAGGGGTAGAGAGATCTGGGTAAGTGAGGCTGGCTTAGTCCCTGCCCTCTTAGGTCTTACAGTCTAGAGGGGAGCCAGGCATGAATGAAATAGTTACCTGAGTATATCATTGATATTTGATGAGAAATGTAAGTGTATGACAGGAAGTTCAGGGAATGGTCAGAGAAGATCTCACTGAAGAGGTCATTTTTAAGTTGGCATTTCAAGACGGGGAGCAATTAACTAGGAAAGGGGAGAGTTTAAGAAAATACCCCAGGGAAAGGGATATTATGTGTCAAGCCTCTGTTTCAGGAAAGAATGTGAAAGGAAACCAAATGGCTGGAGCAAGGAGGCAGGAGAGGTTTGAGAAGAAGCTAGAGAGATGGATAAGGATTGCATATTAAAGAGAAATGTTACCATAAGAAGAATGGGAAGCTGAGAGAGGGGTTTAAGCCAAGGAGTGATAGGAACACAATTTCATTTTTCAAGTTCATTCGGGTTAATATATAAGGAATGATTTGGATGGTATAAATAGGAAAAATAGGATGTCCAGCTAGGCAGCAACTGCAGAAGTTCAAATAAGAGATTACAGGGAAGGAAGAATACGGGTACATTTGGGGGGAATTTCATATATCATATGGACAGGAGTTGGGGATAGGTATGCCGTGGAGGTGAGGGAAGGTCCCAGCATGGTGCCTGGGTTTCTGGATTGTGCAGCTGGATGGCTAGGGCTGCTGCCCACCAGGATACAGAGCCACTGGGTGAGACTGGGTGGGCATGGAGGGCTTGGCTTCATCCCTTTTTAGCCCTGAAAATTTCTGTCCTTAGCTTCACCTCTCAAACCTGACGTTCCTCAGTTGCAAAGTAAGAATAACACCCAATCATCAAGCTGTTGTAGGAACAAGATGAGACAAAATACATAAAGTGTATAATGCAGTGCCTGGCTCCAAGTCTGCATTACCACTTCATGAACACAGGCCAGGTAATTAACCCTTTTTTGAATTTCAGTTTTCTCCTCTGCAGAATGGAAATAATAACAGTAAGTACCCTGCACTTGACTGTGAAGGACAATGCATAAACAGTGCCTGTAACATAGTAGGTGCTCAATAGGCACTGCGTATTATCATTAAAGCACCAGAAATGTAACAGTTTTTCTTCTTGGCAGATAGAGGTAGGAGAAAACTGTGTGAAGGAATAAATGATCCATAAGTCAAATTAACAAATTTGCCTGTTCTTGTTACTGTCTGCCTTTGCTAGATCTAGATATCTACTTTCCAATCCATGAAACGGGGATAAAGTTGGTTTCCACATTCTCTCTCCAAAACCGTGGAGGTCACTGAAGAGAGGACCCCCAAACACCAGGGGGAAGTTTGTGCGGTTAGGGGCATGACAGGTATTGCTTCTAAGCACACTGGCTGAGAGGGGACATGCTCTTTCAAAAACCTCAGAGAGAGCATCTCAGCCTCCAAGGAGGCCAGAGCAGCGAAGCCAGGAGATAATGAAAGATAGAGGCACGTGGACCAAGGCGTAGCCTGGAGCTAACTGTAAAAGACAGCCTGCCTGCCTCTGTCCACCCCTTTGCAGTAATGTCAAGTCAGGGCCCATCAACGCTGATAAGAAATCAGATATAGGGACTGTGAGAGGGAACATTCCAAAGAGTAATTTATCTCTTGAGGCTGCACCTAAGCAATGTCCTTACTGATCTGGGGCTCCTGGGTTATGAAGCCCGCCATCAGGGATGAGTTGTATTTTCAATAAGTCATTCTGGTTAATGAGGCCCTCTTATCAGAATGGCTAAAGATGAGGACAGGATGAACTGCTCTACCACTTCTGGGCGGGGGCTCTGGATGAGGAGAGAACACTTGACAAGGGCTTCCTGCCCCAAAAGGATGCTGTCACCACCCCTCCCCTTGGAACCGGCACAGAGGGAGACACAGACTGTGCAGGCACAGGAAGCTGACGGGATCTGCATTTGATAAGGTTATGATTAAATCAAGGTTTTTGCTCTAATTACACTGCATTTAAATAAATGCAGCCTAGTAAGTAATTGTAATTGATGTGCAATTAAACATGTATTTATATCACCGTTGCCTTTCCCAGCACAGCTGTCTATTCCTGCTTCCCATTGTGGCTGGGGACAGTGAAGGCTGCCTGATGCTCAGGAGGGGGGAGCTCCAGTTCTCTCACGTGGTGGAGGGTGCCTAGTTTCAGTGGGAAAGTGGGAGATCTGGGTGCACAGGGTTGTTTATCCCCCTGACTCTTCGGGTAAGGTCAATGGAGAAGACCAGCATGCATCATCCAGGCCCTGGAACTCCAGGGACACGCAGAGAAATGCCACTCTCTTCATGAGCATATGCTCCTCTGGTTCTCCTTGGCTTAATACTAATTCACTTGAGCCTTTTATTCATCACACGCTTATCATGTTAATCCCTAGCGCCTGGCACTGTGTCTCACACATAATAAGTACCCAACGAATACTTGTGGGAACAAACTTTAAACATGATGGGGAAATCTTCCACTGATGTCATAATTCCTTCTTCTTAAATCTGACTGGGGCTGTCACAATATAAAGAGGTTGATCTTTGCTTCTGAAGCAAGAGCTAGACATTGACCTGTTATTGTGCAAATAGATGGAGAAGACACAGTAACAAGCGCATCAAGACACCATGCCCTTCTTTCCTATTTAACCCTGCCCCCATGTGTGTTTGACCTCTGGATGCAAGACACGTTTCTTATCTTCCCTGCATGCTGGATGGACCATTAGACCAGAGCAAAGGGCAAATCACAACTACTTGAGATTGACTGGGAGCCATCAAAAAGCTGTGATGAATCTAAAAGGAGATACTAGAGGGACAGTCTGTGAGAATTTCTAGGTGTTTCAGCCATATGGAAAGCAAGACCCAAGCATTGCAAGAAGAAGAAAGAGGGACAGGTAATTAACTGCATGAAGATTCATCTGTATTTATATTTCAGTGAGCATTTATCAATGCTAATAGCTGGAATAAATTACAAGGCCAAAGAAGACATGGCAAGATGCTCATAGACTAAGCTATATGAAAGGGGAAAACCAGCTCAGGAAAAGGATTAAAACAATGGAAATAAAAGCAGGTTTGGTCCATGAAATACTGAGCTCAAAGTTGACTGTTTATTTGGGATCTAGATGAATATCATCATCCTTTGGCCTCATTTCCTAGCATCTGTGATGGAACACATCTCAGTTGGGCCTCTCTCGTCATCTATCAGAATGCTAATTAAGTGGCCAGAGAAATACCACTGTCCACCTCATCTGCTTGTGTTCTCCTGCTGAAAGGACACCATGCATCTCCCTGACAGCTGGTCATTACAGGAGCATACGGGTACCCCAGGCTTCTGCCAGGGATGGCTAAGCCCCCTTAAGAACCCAAGCAGAGCTCCAAACCACACTGGCCTATATATCAGCTGCCACCTCTGAGCCAAGGAGGGGTGGACACCATCACCAATGAAGATGGCTGCTGCAGGTTTTGAACTCCCAAAGGACCTCAGTGGGCTGAAAGTGTTGGTGGAGGAGAAAAATGAGGAGGGAGAAACAAAAATCTAGCCTCGTGTTATTGCAACTCTCTTTAAGTTCAGTTACAGATCCAAAGAACTTGGAAGGTGCAAATGATTTTTAGCATATTAAAAGAAAAACAACAGCAGCACTTTCCACTCTCAGCTCTTCTTAGTTACCTCGCACTTCCCTATGCATTATTCTATTTGACCTTTATCCCATGGCAGGAATTATCATTTCTAAGTGACTAATTTAAAAAGAAAAACAAAACAATAACAACAACAAAAAAAAGACAAAAAACTGAAACTCAGAGAGGTTAAAGAATTCAAGATCAGAGGACTATATAAATGACAGGGTTGGGACTAGAATCCAAGTTTTCAGGTTTCTAGTCCAATGTTGTTTAAAAAGCAGTCAAGCAAATGGACATGATGGATCTTTTCAGGGTGATGGAAATGTTTTCACACTGGATGCAGTGATGATTACTGAGCTTTGTAAATTTTCTAACAATCATTGTAAAGATAAAATAGGTGAATTTTACAATATGTAAATTATACTTGAATACTGTATTAAAAAAACAACAACGAGGCAGCCAAGTATAGTTAGCAGGGCCTGGTTCATATCCTGATTCCAGCTCTAATGCTCTGGGCAACCTCGGAAACTTACTTCCTTCATGGAGCAGCAATTTCCTCAACTGTAAAATGGGAATAATAGTATCTATTTCTCAAGTACGCTGTAAGGACCTGGCACTAGAGCAATTATAGCTGATTTTTCCCCCTATTATTTCCAAGGCCTAGGAATCATAATATAAGAAATAAAGCAACTCCCTACCTTGCTTAACCCTTAATGCTTATTTGTATCAAGACTGGATTTTGCATGAACATCAGGCATGTGATATTATTTTGGTAAAAGTCCTAAATCAGTGCTTTTAACAGGCATTCTACTAGCCAATAACAATGTCATGGGCATAACAAGAGCACACACCTCCTCACTTTTTCCTACCTACTGGTCCTCAAACTTGGGTGCTCATCAGAATCTTCTGGGGAGTATAAAAATAACCAATGCCTGGGCCTCACCCCAGAAATTTGGGTTTAATTGGTCTGGGGTGTGACCTGGACTTTGGGATTTTTGAAAGCTCCCCTGCGATTCTAATTCCAGCAAAGTTGGAGAACCACAACTCACTGGCTTTCAATTCTCACTACAATATAATCAATGATTTAAAAAAAAGAGTTAAAAAAAAACAAGGAAAAAAATATGTAAAGCCCCCTTGAGGAGCCTGTGGAGAATGCAGGGTTATTGGCCTACCCCACCTGGATGGTTGCTAACATGATGACAGACATAGGGGACTGGTGGTTTGATGGGTTGAGCCCTCTACCACAGGATTTACCCTTGGGAAGACTGTTGCTGCAAAGGAGAGGCTAGGCCTCCCTATAATTTTGCCTAAGAGCCTCCTCCTGAATGCCTCTTTGTTGCTCAGATGTGACCCTCTCTCTCTACCTAAGCCAACTTGAAAGGTGAAATTATTGCCCACCCCCATATGTGGGATCAGACTCCCAAGGGAGTGAATCTCGCTGGCAACATGGAATATGACTCCCCGGGAGGAATATAGACCTGGCATCATGGGATGGAGAACATCTTCTTGACCAAAAGGGGGTTGTGAAAAGAAATGAAATAAGCTTCAGTGGCAGAGAGATTCCAAAAGGAGCCGAGAGGTCACTCTGGTGGGCACTCTTATGCACACTTTAGACAACCCTTTTTAGGTTCTAAAGAATTGGGGTAGCTGGTGGTGGATACCTGAAACTATCAAACTACAACCCAGAACCCATGAATCTCGAAGAGAGTTGTATTAAAATGTAGCTTATGAGGGGTGACAATGGGATTGCGAAAGCCATAAGGACCACACTCCACTTTGTCTAGTTTATGGATGGATGAGTAGAAAAATAGGGGAAGGAAACAAACAGACAAAGGTACCCAGTGTTCTTTTTTACTTCAATTGCTCTTTTTCACTTTAATTATTATTCTTGTTATTTTTGTGTGTGTGCTAATGAAGGTGTCATGGATTGATTTAGGTGATGAATGTACAACTATGTAATGGTACTGTGAACAATCGAATGTACGATTTGTTTTGTATGACTGCATGGTATGTGAATATATCTCAATAAAATGAAGATAAAAAAAAAAAAAGAAAGTGACTTATCCAAGTTTCTGCAGGTGAGGCTGTCTCTGCCTTTTTTTATGAAATATTTTGCCATGCTCCTGTACAATTTGAAGTTGTGTGTCACTATGTCCTTATAGGGAGTCTTCTCTCTAATCTTTTTTAATTACCTGAATCTAACCCATTGGATGGTGTTAAAGTGCATTCTTATTAATTTAGGAAGGTGGATACTAATGATCCATCATGTCTGCAGAGTTGTGGCAGTTTCTCCAATATGCTGTTCTTAGTCCAATAATAGCCAATAATACACCAGTGGCACATGCCTAAGAGGTGATTGGAGAAGCAAAACTTAAGTGAGGGATTATGGAACTGAACTGAACGAGTGTATTTAACTCTACAGCTGCGGTCTCATTTGCATTTTACCTAACCCACATTTGCATACCAGACTGAACCTGCTTCAGCCTCCTCCCGGGAACCAGGGAGGTATCTTTGCAGAGCTGTCTTTCAACAGACTGAATCTCATTGCTTTAGGAGGCCTGGTACATGGATGCCACTTACTTAAGAAGCCCAATGGGTAATCTAGGCAGTTCCATATATCAGTGATGTACAGTGTTGGACACATTCCAGTAAAATTAATAGTAGCTAACACACATTAAGTGCTTGCTATGTCCCAGGCACTGTTCTAAGTGCTTTCTATGTATTTATTCATTAAAAAATTTAACCTTCTGTGCAAGTTTGAATGTATTATGTCCCCCAGAAAAAGCCATATTCTTTGATGTACTCTTGTGTCGGCAGACATTATCAGTGTTGATTAGATTGTAATTCTTTGAGTGTTTCTTTGGAATGCGCCCCACCCAGCTGTGGGTGATGACTCTGATTGGATAATTTCCATGGAGGTGTTGCTCTGCCCATTCAGGGTGGGTCTAAGTTGACCAGTGGAGCCATATAAATGAGCTAACATAACAGAAGGAACTCAGTGCACTTGTGAGTGACATTTTGAAGAGGAGCTACAGCCAAGAGGGACACTTTAATGAAAGTATAGGAGCTGCAGATGAGAGACAGTTTGAAGACAGCCGTTGAAAGCAGACTCTTGCTCCGGAGAAGCTAAGAGAGGACAAATACCCCAAGTGCAACTAAGAGTGACATTTTTGATGAACTGTAGCCTAGAGAGTTCTGGGAGAAAGCCATTTTGAAACCAGAACTTTGGAGCAGATGCCAGCCATGTGCCTTCCCAGCTAACAGAGGTCTTCCGGACACCATTGGCCATCCTCCAGTGAAGGTACCCAATTTCTGATGCATTACCTTGGACACTTTATGGCCTTAAGACTGTAACTGTGTAACCAAATAAACCCCCTTTTATAAAAGCCAAAAAAAAAATTTTGTTATTGAAACACAGTCACACCCACTTGTTTATGTGCTATGTTTGGCTGTATTCACACTAGAATGGCAGAGTTTTTGCAACAGAGACCTTATGGTCCACAGAGCCTAAAATATTTCTTTTCTGGCCTTTGAACAAAAAGTTTGCTTACCCATAATTGAGAACATAGCAATTGATAACTTAATGATGCAGTTTCTATTCATGAAACCATTGCAGTACTGTGTTATTTTGCTTGTAAGATAATTACATGATGGATTAATCCTCAATTATGCACATGCTTAGAGATGCTTTTGAGTGATATTCAGGGCATTTTACTAATCCAGCAGTGTTTATTGATCTAGTCACTTGAGGCCTATGGCAAATATCTACCTAAGGCCGATAAGGATTACAACTCCAGTCTGCAGCCCTAGAATGAAAAATTAGAGTTTTGTCAATAGCAGATGAAACCCATATGCATGCTATGCCAATGTGACTGACATTCAAGCAAAAACTGGTGTTTGTTGTAAATTGCAGTTAGGGTATGCCTAAAATGTCACACTGCAGAAGCAAGGCCTAGGGCCTGAGGCATACAAAAGTGTGCATAATTTTGCAAGGACTCAGAAGTTATCTTCCAGGATCTGACCAAAGGCCCGTCCTACTTTTGAACACGTAGGGTTTGAGCAACACAGATCTGCTGAGTTAACTCTTTCCTGACCACTTCTGAATCTACAAACATACCTGTATCCTCATATCTGACTATTTATGATACAATGGAAGTGATTCTCCTTGTGTTGTAATCTAATCTCTCCAATTGCATACTCTCATGCCCTCATCACATGCAGACTTTATTCATCCATGGTATCCCTGTTTCTTTAACTACCCTTTCTCTGTTATCTCTTCCCAATCCTAATTTGAAAAATGAAAAAATTCCAGTCAAATGAGGAGAATATGTATGTGTCTTCAGTCATGGCCCTATAGTCTTCCCTTTTTTTTTTTTTTTTTTTTTCCGGTTCTTAAAGGCAAACTTTTTTTTTTTTAATCTTCATTTTATTGAGATATATTCACATACCACGCAGTCATACAAAACAAATCGTACTTTCGATTGTTTACAGTACCATTACATAGTGGTACATTCATCACCCAAATCAATCCCTGACACCTTCATTAGCACACACACAAAAATAACAAGAATAATAATTAGAGTGAAAAAGAGCAATTGAAGTAAAAAAGAACACTGGGTACCTTTGTCTGTTTGTTTCCTTCCCCTATTTTTCTACTCATCCATCCATAAACTAGACAAAGTGGAGTGTGGTCCTTATGGCTTTCGCAATCCCATTGTCACCCCTCATAAGCTACATTTTCATACAACTCTCTTCGAGATTCATGGGTTCTGGGTTGTAGTTTGATAGTTTCAGGTATCCACCACCAGCTACCCCAATTCTTTAGAACCTAAAAAGAGTTGTCTAAAGTGTGCATAAGAGTGCCCACCAGAGTGACCTCTTGGCTCCTTTTGGAATCTCTCTGCCACTGAAGCTTATTTTATTTCCTTTCACATCCCCCTTTTGGTCAAGAAGATGTTCTCCGTCCCACGATGCCAGGTCTACATTCCTCCCTGGGAGTCATATTCCACGTTACCAGGGAGATTCACTCCCCTGGGTGTCTGATCCCATGTAGGGGGGAGGGCAGTGATTTCACCTTTCAGGTTGGCTTAGCTAGAGAGACAGGGCCACATCTGAGCAACAAAGAGGCACTCGGGAGGAGGCTCTTAGGCACAACCATAGGGAGGCCTAGCCTCTCCTTTGCAGCAACCGAATTCCCAAGGGTAAAACCTGTGGTAGAGGGCTCAACCCATCAAACCACCAGTCCCCTATGTCTGTGGTCATGTTAGCAACCATGGAGGTGGGGTAGGCGAATACCCCTGCATTCTCCACAGGCTCCTCAAGGGGGCACTACATCTTTTTTTTTTTTTCCTTGTTTTTCTTTTTTTTTTTTTTTTAACTTTCCCTTCTTTTTTAAATCAACTGTATGAAAAAAAAGTTAAAAAGAATACAAACATACAATAAAAGAACATTTCAAAGAGACCATAACAAGGGAGTAAGAAAAAGACAACTAACCTAAGATAACTGCTTAACTTCCAACATGTTCCTACTTTACCCCAAGAAAGTTACCTAATATAGCAACATTTCTGTGAACTTGCTCCTACTATATCCATCAGAAATTAACAGACCATAGTCATTCCTGGGCATCCCCAGAACGTTAAATAGCTTATCTGTTCTTCTTGGATTATTGTTCCCCCTTCCTTAATTGCTCTCTATTGCTAGTTCCCCTACATTCTACATTATAAACCATTTGTTTTACATTTTTCAAAGCTCACATTAGTGGTAGCATATAATATTTCTCTTTTTGTGCCTGGCTTATTTCGCTCAGCATTATGTCTTCAAGGTTCATCCGTGTTATCATATGTATCACAACATCGTTCCTTCTTACTGCCGTGTAGTATTCCATCGTGTGTATATACCACATTTTATTTATCCACTCATCTGTTGAAGGACATTTGGGTTGTTTCCATCTCTTGGCAATTGTGAATAATGCTGCTATGAACATTGGCGTGCAGATATCTGTTCGTGTCACTGCTTTCCGATCTTCCGGGTATATACCGAGAAGTGCAATCGCTGGATCAAATGGTAACTCTATATCTAGTTTTCTAAGGAACTGCCAGACTGACTTCCAGAGTGGCTGAACCATTATACAATCCCACCAACAATGAATAAGAGTTCCAATTTCTCCACATCCCCTCCAGCATTTGTAGTTTCCTGTTTGTTTAATGGCAGCCATTCTAACCGGTGTTAGATGGTATCTCATTGTGGTCTTAATTTGCATCTCTCTAATAGCTAGTGAAGCTGAACATTTTTTCATGTGTTTCTTGGCCATTTGTATTTCCTCTTCAGAGAACTGTCTTTTCATATCTTTTGCCCATTTTATAATTGGGCTGTCTGTACTATTGTCATTGAGTTGTAGGATTTCTTTATATATGCAAGATATCAGTCTTTTGTCAGATACATGGTTTCCAAAAATTTTTTCCCATTGAGTTGGCTGCCTCTTTACCTTTTTGAGAAATTCCTTTGAGGTGCAGAAACTTCTAAGCTTGAGGAGTTCCCATTTATCTATTTTCTCTTTTGTTGCTTGTGCTTTGGGTGTAAAGTCTAGGAAGTGGCCACCTAATACAAGGTCTTGAAGATGTTTTCCTACATTATCTTCTAGGAGTTTTATGGTACTTTCTTTTATATTGAGATCTTTGGTCCATTTTGAGTTAATTTTTGTGTAGGGGGTGAGGTAGGGGTCCTCTTTCATTCTTTTGCATATGGATATTCAACTCTCCCAGCCCCATTTGTTGAAAAGACCATTATGGCTCAGGTCAGTGACTTTGGGGGCCTTATCAAAGATCAGTTGGCCATAGATCTGAGGGTCTATCTCTGAATTCTCAATTTGATTCCATTGATCTATATGTCTATCTTTGTGCCAGTACCATGTTGTTTTGGCAACTGTGGCTTTATAATAAGCTTCAAATTCAGGGAGTATAAGTCCTTCCACTTCGTTTTTCTTTTTTAGAGTGTCTTTAGCAATTCAAGGCATCTTCCCTTTCCAAATAAATTTGATAACTAGCTTTTCCAAGTCTGCAAAGTAGGTTGTTGGAATTTTGATTGGGATTGCATTGAATCTGTAGATGAGTTTGGGTAGAATTGACATCTTAATGACATTTAGTCTTCCTATCCATGAACATGGAATATTTTTCCATCTTTTAAGGTCCCCTTCTATTTCTTTTAGTAGAGTTATGTAGTTTTCTTTGTATAGGTCTTTTACATCTTTGGTTAAGTTTATTCCTAGGTACTTGATTTTTTTAGTTGCTATTGAAAATGGTATCTTTTTCTTGAGTGTCTCTTCAGTTTGTTCATTTCTAGCATATAGAAACATTACTGACTTATGTGCATTAACCTTGTATCCCGCTACTTTGCTAAATTTGTTTATTAGCTCTAGTAGGTGTATCGTCGATTTCTCAGGGTTTTCTAGATATAAGATCATATCATCTGCAAACAATGACAGTTTTACTTCTTCTTTTCCAATTTGGATGCCTTTTATTTCTTTGTCTTGCCGGATTGCCCTGGCTAGCACTTCCAGCACAATGTTAAATAACAGTGGTGACAGCGGGCATCCTTGTCTTGTTCCTGATCTTAGAGGGAAGGCTTTTAGTCTCTCACCATTGAGTACTATGCTGGCTGTGGGTTTTTCATATATGCTCTTTATCATGTTGAGGAAGTTTCCTTCAATTCCTACCTTTTGAAGTGTTTTTAATCAAAAATGGATGTTGGATTTTGTCAAATGCTTTTTCAGCATCTATTGAGATGATCAATTGATTTTTCCCTTTTGACTTGTTAATGTGTTGTAACACATTGATTGATTTTCTTATGTTGAACCATCCTTGCATGCCTGGAATAAACCCCACTTGGTCATGGTGTATGATTTTTTTAATGTGTCTTTGGATTCGATTTGCAAGTATTTTGTTGAGGATTTTTGCATCTATATTCATTAGGGAGATTGGCCGGTAGTTTTCCTTTTTTGTAGCATCTTTGCCTGGTTTTGGTATTAGATTGATGTTAGCTTCATAAAATGAGTTAGGTAGCGTTCCATTTTCTTCAATGTTTTGAAAGAGTTTGAGTAAGATTGGTGTCAGTTCTTTCTAGAAAGTTTGGTAGAATTCCCCTGTGAAGCCATCTGGTCCTGGGCATTTATTTGTGGGAAGATTTTTGATGACTGATTGGATCTCTTTGCTTGTGATGGGTTGGTTGAGGTCTTCTACTTCTTCTCTGGTCAGTCTAGGTTGTTCATATGTTTCCAGGAAATTGTCCATTTCTTCTACATTATCCAGTTTGTTGCCATACAGTTGTTCATAGTATCCTCTTATAAGTTTTTTAATTTCTTCAGGATCTGCAGTTATGTCACCTTTTTCATTCATTATTTTGTTTATATGGGTCTTCTCTCTTTTTGATTTTGTCAGTCTAGCTAGGGGCTTGTCAATCTTGTTGATCTTCTCAAAGAACCAACTTTTGGTGATATTTATCCTCTCTATTGTTTTTTTGTTCTCTATATCATTTATTTCTGCTTTAATCCTTGTTATTTCTTTTCTTGTACTTGGTTTAGGATTGGTTTGCTGTTCATTTTCTAGCTTCTTCAGTTGATCCATTAGTTCTTTGATTTTGGCTCTTTCTTCCTTTTTAATATATGCGTTTAGTGCTATAAATTTCCCCCTTAGCACTGCTTTTGCTGCATCCCATAGGTTTTGGTATGTTGTGTTCTCATTTTCATTCGTCTCTATACATTTAGCAATTTCTCTTCCTATTTCTTCTTTAACCCACTGATTGTTTAGGAGTGTGTTGTTTAACCTCCAGGTATTTGTGAATTTCCTAAGTCTCTGATGGTTATTGACTTCTAATTGTATTCCATTGTGGTCAGAGAATGTGCTTTGAATAATTTCAATCTTTTTAAATTTATTGAGGCTTGTTTTATGTCCCAGCATATGATCTATTCTGGAGAAAGTTCCATGAGCACTAGAAAAGTATGTGTATCCTGGTGATTTGGGATGTAATGTCCTGTAGATGTCTGTTAAATCTAATTCATTTATCAGATTGTTTAGGTTTTCAATTTCCTTATTGGTCTTCTGTCTGGTTGATCTATCTATAGGAGAGAGTGATGTGTTGAAGTCTCCCACAATTATTGTGGAAACATCAATTGCTTCCTTTAGTTTTGCCAGTGTTTCTCTCATGTATTTTGTGGCACCTTGATTGGGTGCATAGACATTTACGATTGTTATTTCTTCTTGCTGAATTGCCCCTTTTATTAGTAGTAGTGGCCTTCTTTGTCTCTCAAAACATCCCTGCATTTGAAGTCTATTTTATCTGAGATTAATATTGCTACACCTGCTTTCTTTTGGCTGTAGCTGGCATGAAATATTTTTTTCCATCCTTTCACTTTCAGTTTCTTTGTGTCCCTGTGTCTAAGATGAGTCTTTTGTATGCAACATATTGATGGTTCATTTTTTTTGATCCATTCTGCGAATCTATATCTTTTAATTGGGGAGTTTAATCCATTTACATTCAACGTTATAACCATGAAGGCATTTCTTGAATCAGCCATCTTATCCTTTGGTTTATGTTTGTCATATTTTTCCCCTCTGTCTATTAATATCCTTTATTGTACCCATACCGAATCTCTTTAGTACTGAACCTTTCTCCAAGTCTCTCTGTCCTTTCTTTGTTTCTCTGTCTGTAGGGCTCCCTTTAGTATCTCCAGTAGGGCAGGTCTCTTGTTAGCAAATTCTCTCAGCATTTGTTTGTCTGTGAAAAATTTAAGCTCTCCCTCAAATTTGAAGGAGAGCTTTGCTGGATAAAGTATTCTTGGTTGGAAATTTTTCTCACTCAGAATTTTAAATATATTGTGCCACTGCCTTCTCGCCTCCATGGTGGCTGCTGAGTCAGTCTTATGCTGTTTCCTTTGTATGTGGTCAATTGCTTTTCTCTTGCTGCTTTCAGAACTTGCTCCTTCGCTTCTGTGTTTGACAGTGTGATCAGTATATGTCTCGGATTGGGTTTATTTGGATTTATTCTATTTGGGGTTCGCTGAGCATTTATGATTTGTGTATTTATGTTGTTTAGAAGATTTGGGAAGTTTTCCCCAACAATTTCTTTGAATACTCTTCCTAGACCTTTACCCTTTTCTTCCCCTTCTGGGACACCAATGAGTCTTATATTTGGATGTTTCATATTATCTATCATATCCCTGAGGTCCATTTCGATTTTTTCAATTTTTTTCCCCATTCTTTCTTTTATGCTTTCATTTTCCATTCTGTCATCTTCGAGGTCACTGATTCGTTGTTCAACTTCCTCTAGTCTTGTACTATGAGTGTCCAGAATCTTTTTAATTTGGTCAACAGTTTCTTTAATTTCCATAAGATCATCCATTTTTCTTATTTAGTCTTGCAATGTCTTCTTTATGCTCTTCTAGGGTCTTCTTGATTTCCTTTGTCGACCGCACTATGGTCTCATTGTTCATCTTTAGTTCTTTGAGTAGCTGCTCTAGGTGCTGTGTCTCTTCTGATCTTTTGATTTGGGTGCTTGGGCTTGGGTTATCCATATCATCTGTTTTTTTCATATGCTTTATAATTTTCTGTTGTTTTTGGCCTCGTGGCATTTGCTGAACTTGATAGGGTTCTTTTAGGATTTGTAGACCAATTGAAGTCCTTATCTTTAATTTATCAGATCTACAGCTTCGTGGAGTACACTTTCTCTAACTAACCAGCAGGTGGCGTCCACGAGCCACCTGTTCTCCACAAGCCAGTTCTCCCCTGCTTAGCCTTTGTGGTGAGTGGGGGAGTGAGTCTTGTGGGGTCCAATTGGTGTACCAAGCTTGCGTGTGTAGTTGGTGTTGCCTGCCCTGTGTATGGGGCGTGTTTCTGGGCAGTCAGGGAGGGGGCGGTGGCTCTAACAATCAAATCTCCCTGGTGATCCTAGAGTTTTAAAGCTGCTGCAATAGTCTAATCCTTCAGTTCAGTCCTGCCACAGTTTGTCTCTGCCACTGACCCACAAGTCCTTGGTATTGGCGTATGGCTCCTGAGACTTGCAAGTGGGCCCCTCTTCCAGGCCGTGCACCCCGGGTCCTCTGTTGAGGGATGACTGTGCTATGTCACAGGTGAGTGCCGTCCCCCCAGGGCAGTTCTGGGCTGCTGGGCTGTGTAGGGAGGCTCCCAGTCTGCTGAAATGATGGCTGAATGGGGCTTTGTTAATTCACACTGCTCCACCTTCCCAACTCTGGGACAATCAGCTGATGTTGCAGGGAAGGCTAATGTCCACGCCCCGTTTTGTGGTGTGTGCCTGTTATTTGAAGCACTTCCATCACAGTGGGTTGTCTGGGGCAGTTCTGGACTATCGGGCTGGCAATGGGCAGGAGTGTTTCCTGTCCACCAGGATGATGGCTGTGAGCAGACACCCCCCTTTTCTTGGGAAGTTGTGGTGTTTAGTGAATTTTCTCAGCCACTGGATTATTGCGTTTTGTCTCAGAGCTCTCCTAGTTCTGCTCTTGACTTGACCTGCCCAAATTGCAAGTCTTTGAAGCTTTCTGTATTGGGCTTCTTAGAGTAATTGTTTTAGAAAAAGAAAAAAGGATTAAAAAAAAAAAAAAAGGGGGGCCCTCCTCAGAGATCTAATGGGTTATTGAAATGCTAAGAGACAAAGCAACCAGGGCCATTAAGGAAAGGTCCACAGGGCAGAGAGATCAGCTTTCTTCGGGATTTGCATATGCGCCTCAGGGCCTGAGCTCGGGCCTGAGCTCTGCCCTTCCCCCTTCTATGTTCACCAGAACTCCAAACTCCTCCGCTTTTATTTTGGAGTTTTTCGTGTTGTTTTTTTTCTATGCCTGTCTCCTCTCTGCTGGGCTGGCTGCTCTCAGATTCTCTGGTGTCTGGTCTCCATCTATCTATGGTTGGAGTTTGGATCAGCAGGATGAGTTCCCGATAAGAGCTGCCACTGCAGTTCTCCCTTCTCCTTCCCGGAGCTGACAGCCCCTCCTCCCACGGGACTGAGCCTGGCAGGGAGGGGCGCGGGTCCCCTGGCTGCAAACACTTACAGATTTTGCTGATCTCAGCAGTTCCACGTTTTCATGAGTGTTGTATGAAGTATGCCCAAAGTCAGATTGCTCTGTGGTGTCCAGTCCACGCAGTTCCTGGCTTTCTACCTACTTTCCTGGAGGAGTAACTAAAACATACAGCTCACCAGTCTGCCATCTTGCCCCCTCCCGGTTTATTTCTTGAAATGTGTTTTCATACTAGGCCTTTTTTTCTGTCATGAATAACTCATTTCCCATTTATCAACCTCACCTATGGCTCAATCAATAATATTCTATGGAACTTACCAGTGATCTCTTGTTTCTTAACCTAAGTAAAAATATTTCAGGCCTTTACTTGTATAGGTGAATTTTGAAGTGTTAGCCACTTCCAGCATTGAAAGTTTCTTTCATTGGATTCTATGATAATAATTGCAATAATGACATTTATCCTTTCATTCAAAAACACTACCTTTCTGTGTCATATACTTTTCTAGTATCTAAGGATAGAATGTCCAATAAACAATATCCCTATGCTGAGGTGTCTGACAACCACCACCACCAGTGTGTATATATATCCAGAACTTATGGTGAGCAAAAATGGAGCATGAATTATATGAATACTCTTTAAGTTCCAGAATGTCCCATAAGAAAATCACTATTATCATCATCATTTTACAGAGGAGTAAACTTGAGTTAAAGAAAACTTAACTTGACTAAGGTTTAACAATTATTACAACTTAGGAAGTGAATTAAGGTTTATCTAATACCAAAATCCATAACTTTAATTTTCTTTTAAAAGCTTTTACTCATTACTCATTTTTCTTATTCCAGTCATGGAAAAAGACTTGCATGCAGCGTGCCTGTGTCTATTTTCCCTATTTGGTATGTGCTATTTCTGCTATCTAAAATATTGTTTCCCAAACTATATATTAGCTTAGTTTTTTATTGTGATTTTTCACATACCATACAATTATACAAAGATCCAAAGTGTACAATCAATTGCCCCTGGCACTGTCATACAGCTGTTCATTCATCACCACAATTAATTTTTGTTCACTTTTTAGAATATTTTAATTACTCCAGAAAAGAAATAAAGACAAAAAAGGAAACTCAAATCCTCCCTTACCTTAACTGACCCCCTCCATTGTTGACTCACTCATGTATTGGTATAGTACATTTGTTACTGCTTATGAAAGAATGTTAAAATAATACTAACTGTAGTATACAGTTTGCAATAGGTATATATTTTTTCCTATATGCTCCTCTATTATTAACTTCTAGTTGTTGTGTCATACATTTTTTCTGGTTCATGGAAGAGATTTCTAATATTTGTACAGTTTATCTCTGATGTTGACCACCACATGGTTCACTGTTTTATACATTCCCATCTTTTAATATCCAACTTTCCTTCTCATGACATACATGACTCTGAGCTTCCCCTTTCCACCACATTCATGCACCATTCAGCACTGGTACTCTCACAAGGTGCTACCATCACCTCTGTTCATTTCCAAACATTTAAGTTAAACCTAGTAGAACATTCTGCTCTTACTAAGCAACCACTCCACATTCTTTATCCTTGGTAACTTATATTTCATATCTATGAGTTTACATGTTATAATTAGTTCCTATCAGTGAGACTCTGCAATATTTGTCCTTATGTGTCTGGCTTATTTCATTCAGTACATTGCCCTAAAGGATTTGTCATCAACCCATTTTTTAGGATGGTTTTGTTCACATCCCATGCATTCATCCTAAGTAAACAATCAATTGTTTCTTGTACAGGCACATATTTATGGGCTCACCACCCTCACCACTATCTATATACGGACATCTACATTTCTTCCAAAAAGCAGGAGGAAGAGTCAAAGGAGGTAGAAAGACAAAAGAAAAAGAAAAATGAACAAAACAAACATGACAGCTAGGAAGCAGCCAAAGGAAAGATAACATTAGATCAAAGTAGAATAAAGAGTCAGACAACATCACCAATGCCAAGAGTCTCACACCCCTCCCCTATGTCCTACTCTTATCTGCATTTACCTTGGTATATTGTCTTTGCTACATTAAAGGAAGCATAAAAAATGATTCTGTTAATTATAGTCTCTAGTTTATCTTGATTGTATATTCCCCCAATGCCTCCCTATTTTTAATGCCTTGCAAGGTTGACATTCATTTGTTCTCCCTTGTGAAAAAACATATTGGCACATTTCATCAGAATTATTCAACACTCTAGGTTTCTCTGAGTTATGCAGTCCCAGTCTTTACCTTTCCTCTTGTTTTCTGTGTCCCACATGCTCCTAACCTTCCTCTTTCAACCATATTCATAGTTATTTGTGTTAAGTGTACTTATATTGCTGTGCTATCATCATCCAAAATTGTGTTCCAAACCTCTCACTCCTGTCTTTTCCTATCAGTCTGTAGTGCTCCCTTTAGTATTTCTTGTAGAGCAGGTGTCTTGTTCACAATCTCTCTCATTGTCTGTTTGTCAGAGAATATTTTGAACTCTCCCTCATTTTTGAAAGACAGTTTTTCCAGATATGGGATTCTTTGTTGACAGTTTTTCTCCTTCAGTATTTTAAATATATCACACCACTTCCTTCTTGCCTCCATGGTTTCTACTGAGAAATCTGCACATAGTCTTATTAAGCTTCCTTTTATGTGATGGATCACTTTTCTCTTGCTGCTTTCAGGATTCTCTCTTCATCTTTGATGTTTGATAATCTGATTATTAAGTGTCATGGGGTAGGTCTATTCAGATCTATTCTATTTGGAGTACACTGCACTTCTTGGATCTGTGATTTTATGTCTTTCATAAGCAATGGGATATTTTCATTGATTATTTCCTCTTTTATTGCTTCTGCCCCTTTTCCCTTCTCTTCTCCTTCTGGGACACCAATGATACATACATTCCTTATTTCAATTTGTCCTTAACTTCCCAGAGATATTGCACATATTTTTCCATTCTTTTATCTATCTGTTATTTTGTGTGCAGGCTTTCAGGTCCCTTGTTCTCCAGTTCCTAAGTGTTTTCTTCTGCCTCTTGAGATTTGCTGTTTTATGTCTCCATTGTGTCTTTCCTCTCTTGTTTGTCTCATTCATTTCCATAGATTCTGTGAGTTGTTTTTTTGAACACTTGATTTCTGTCACAGGTACACCCAGTGTTTTCTTTACAGCCTCTATCTCTTTTGCCATATCTTCTCTAAACTTTCTGAATTGATTTGGCATTAGTTGTTTAAATTCCTGTATCTCAGTTGAAGTGCTAGTTGGTTCCTTTTACTGGGCTATAACTTCATTTTTCTTAGTGTGGGTTGTAGTTTTCTATTGTCTAAGCATCTGACATCCTTGGCCACCCAGTCAGGTTTTCCCAGATGAGAACTTGCTCAGGTTCCAGAAGGAAGAAATATTCATTATTGGGTTTCCCTGATGGTGTGTCTTAGAGGATTGACACACCCTGTGCTTTTCTGCCCAGCAGGTGGCACCTGTCAGCCTGTCACTCCAGGCTGGTGTAAGATGTGTGGCCTGTGGCTGTTTCCCCCAGGCCCTGGGGTCTGTTTCTGAATGGAAGGCAGTTAGTAGAGCTGGGCCCCACCTCTCTCCTCTTGGGAAGATATGCCCCCTAGAGTTCATTTGCATATAGATAGATTCTTTGTTTCTCTGACTCTGCTATCTCCACCCTGGTCTGAGTCAGAGTGCTATGACTTTAAAATGGCTGAGGTTTACTCTACTGCAGAGCACTGCAAGCTCAAAGTGGTTGAGGCTTTCTCCACTGAGCCACCCAGGTTGAGAGAGAGAGAAAGCATCAGAAAGCCCCTTTTCAGGGTCAGTTTATGGCCCCCAGATTCACCCATTGGCCAGAGATAGCACCCAATCCTTTGGGATCCCCATCCCAAGACAGATACATCACCTGACTCTCCAAGTTCAGTCATCACCAGAAGCCTCTGTCTGCTTGTTGGGGATTCATAGTTTGTATTGAGCAGTTAACATTAAAACCCCAGTTGGAGCTGGGCTGAGGTATATTTGCTTGTTCAGAGACTGCTGCTCTCTAGCACCAGGAGGTTTTCCAGTTTAGGCTGCCTTAAGGGAGGGGGCTGTGGGCTCAGATCTACAGTTTTTACCTACAGATTTTATGCTGTAATCACAGGCATTTCTCCTATTTCATACTGTTGCACAATGTATGGACAGTAATGGTCATCTCATAGCAGTTATTCCAGATCTTTTACTGGTTGTTCCTCATTTTTTATTCATTGCTCTGGGGGTACTAACTTCCACTATTTTCTATGCCACCATCTTCTCCTTCCTCTAGCTTAGTTTTTATAACATTTTTTATTGTGAAATATAACATATATACAGAAACATGATAACTTCCAAAGTATGGTTTAACAAGTAGTCATACAGCTAATTTCAAAGTGTTTTATGTATTACAGTTCCACAATTTCAATTGTTTCCTTCTAGATGTTATAATACATTAGAGACTAACAAAAATCTGTTTTGTGATTCAATAGGCATAATCCTTTGTTAAATCATATCCTGCCTGTTGCTATTCCTGACTTTCATTTGATCACTGTCTCAATATTCAGGGATATCTGGGCAGTGACAATATTAATTTTTCATATTGAGAAGGGGTGCCAATATTGAAGGGGGATGCAGCTGGTTGATATTCTTGAAGAGGCTGTTGCCTCTTGCTTTTCCCTTTTAATTCAGTTTTATTGAGATATATTCACATTCCATACAGTCATCCATGCTGTACAATCAACTGTTCACAGTACCATCATATAATCATGCATTCATCACCCCAATCAATTTCTGAATATTTTCCTTACTCTAAAAAGAATAAAAATAAAAATAAAAATAAAAATAAAAAAGAACACCAAAATCATTCCATCCCCCATCACACCCTATTTTTCATTTAGTTTTTGTCCCCATTTTTCTGCTCATCTGTCCATACACTGGAAAATGGAGTGTGAACCATAAGGTTTTCACAATCACACAGTCACACCATGTAAGCTACATAGTCATGCAATCATCAAGGCTACTGGGTTGCAGCTCAACAGTTTAAGGTATTTACTTTGAGCTATTCCGATGCACTAAAACTTAAAAGGGATATCTATATAGCACATAAGAATGCCTTCCAGAGTGACCTCTTGACTCCATTTGAAATCTCTCAGCCACTGAAACTTTATTTTGTTTCATTTTGCTTCCTCCTTTTGGTCAAGATTTTCTCAATCCCAGGATATCAGGTCCAGGCTCATCTCCTGGAAGTCATGTCCCATGTAGAGGGGAGGGCAGTGAGTTCTCCTGCTTCATGGGCTTAGGCAGAGAGAGAGGGGGTCACAAATGAGCAACAGAGTTTCTCTGGGGGAAACACTTAGGCATGAAATATAAGTCAGCTTAGGGCCTCTCCTTTGCAGTAACTAGCTTCATAAGGGCAAGCCCCAAGATAGAGAGATCATCCTACTAAATTGTTCATCCTCAGTGTCTGTGAGAATATCAGCAATAACACAGATGGGGAAGCCCAACATTTCTGCATTTTTCCCCAGTTCCTCAGGGGTTCCCTGCACATATATTTTTATTCTCTACCCAAATTACTTTGGGATGTATCAGGATTTCACACTAACCTATACAAATGTACCATATCTCACTTCCTATTCATTGTTCCATGTAATTTTGGTGTTTGAATACACTGACCATAGAAGTTAAATTATTTAGCGTGCTGCAGAAAATGTAAATCCTACACCAAATAAACATCTCTTCCCTTGGTCTCACACAGAAGTTGAAGTTCTAAAACACAGTCAATGTCATCCTTTACCCTGTGGCCTGATTTGCTTTAGTCCTAACCAGATCCACTTCATTCATACCTCTAATTGAAGTCTGAAATCCTTTTCATCTTTTTTAACAGTTGATGTATGTGCTAATACTGTCATTCATAGCTGCTGAGCTCTAGCTCTGAGTTTCAGATGTCACAAATATACCCAAAAATCCAGAGACTGTCTTGGTTGTACACAAAGAGCCCAGCATCTCAAAATTTAGAGATAAACATTGCAACTCAGGAATAGATGTGACTGCTATAGGAGCTTATAATCTAGAGACCATTACAATAAGTATTCCCCTGATAAACTGTGCTCTAAGACTCAAATCTTAGAGTATACACATTATAGTAACTCCATATTAGTGAGGCATTATGTTTGTCTTTTTTTTTTCTGGTGTACTTGACTCAAAATGCTGTTTTCAAGATCCATTCACCTATTTGTGTTTCTCACAGATTCATTCCTCATGCAGCTGTTCAATATTCTGTTGTATGCATACACCATAGTACACCATTCTGTTCATTCATTGATGTACCCTCAGCCCACCTCCATCTACGGCAAACTGCAAGTAGTGCCATCATAAACACCAGTGTGCAAATGTCCATTTGTGTCCCCCTCTCAGATCTTCCAAGTGTATATCCAATAATGAGGTTGCAGGAATTATGGCACCCATATACTTAGCTTCTTGTGTAACCACCACACTGTCCTCCAGTTTGGCTACACCATTCTACTCCCCAACCTACAATAATAGGTACATCCCTCTTTCCATTTTTTCCCCAGGACTTGTATCCCTCTGTTTATATGTTTCCCTGCAGTTTTATGGAGATATATTCACATATCATACAATCATCCACAGTGTACAATCAATTGTTCATAGTATCATCATATAGTTGTAAATTTATCACACAATCCAGACATATCCATTACTCCAAAAACATTTTTAAGGAATAATAAAAAATATTAATAAAACTAAAATACCATACAATACAATACAGTAATAAGGTCATGCAACACCACCACTACCAAGAATTCCATACCCCTTCATTATATCCCCCTCTCATAGACATTTAGCTTTGGTATATTGCCTTTGTTACATTTAATGGAAGCATATTGCAATATGACTATTAACCATAGATTCCATTTTGCTTGATTATATTTTCCCCCAATACCATTCCTTTTTCAACATCTTTCAAGATGGATACTTATTTGTTGTCCCACATGTAAAAACATTTTTATATTTGTACATTTAGACACCATTGTTAACCACTCAATCTTTCTCTAAGTTATATGGTCCCAGTATTTATCATCTGTCTTTCTTTCTGGTGATATACTTGCGCCCAGCACTCCTCTTTCAGCTTAACTCACAGATATCTTTATTCCATGTACTTACAATATTGTGGTACCATCACATAGTGTTATGCTATACATTTCTGGATTGATACAACCAATCCAATTGAACATACTATACTCCTTCAGCACCAAATGTCCAATCTCTCCCTCTATCTTCTAATAGCATGTGTTCTCAGATTTTGACTCTCAAAGACTGCTCATTAATGTTAGTTCATATTAGTGAGACCATACAGTATTTGTCCTTTTGTTTCTGGCTGAATTTGCTCAACAAAACATCCTCAAGGATCATCCAAATTATTATATGTTCCATGAATTTGTTCTGTCTTCCAGCTTCATAATATTCCATCATGTATGTATACCACAATTTGTTTATCCACACATCCATTGATGAACATTTGGGCTGTTTCCATCTCTTGTCAATTATGAATGGTGCCACTACAAACATTGGTTTACAAATGTCCATTCGTGTCATAGCTTTCAGCTCCTCTGAGTACATACTTAGGAATGGAATTGCTGGATCATATGGTAATTCTGTACTTAGCTTCCTGAGGAACCACCACACTGCCTTCCAGAGTGGCTGCACCATTGTACATTCCTAAGAACAGTGAATAAGTGTGCCTCCTTCTCCACATCCTCTCCAGAACTTGTAATTTTCTGTTTTCTTTATAATGGCCATTCTAGTAGGTGGGAGATGATATCTCATTGTGATTTGATTTGTATTTCCCTAGTAGCCAGTGAAGTTCAGCATCTTTTCAAATGTTTTTAAGCCATTTGTATTTCCTCTTAAGAACAGTGTTTATCCAAGTCTTTTGCCCATTTTTCATTGGGTTGTTTGTCTTTCTCTTGTTGAGTTGTAGGACCCTTTATATATTCAGGATATTAAACCCTTATTTGATACGTGGTTTTCAAATATTGTCTCCATTGTGTAGGCTGCCTTTTTACTTTTCTGACAAAGTCCTTTGATGTATGAAAGTGTTAATATTCAGGAGATCCTATTTGTCTATTTATTCTTTTGTTGCTTGCACTTTGGATGTAAGATCTAGGAAACCACCTCCTACCACAAGATCTTTAAGATATTCCCTACATTTTCTACTAAAAGTCTTATGGTCTTAATGCTAATATTTAGGTCTTTGACCCATTTTGAGTTCATTTTTTGTATAAGGTGTGAAATAGGAGTTCCCTTGCATTCTTTTGGAAATGGATATCCAGTTCTCCAAACACCTTCTATTGAAAAGGCTGCTCTCTTTCAGTTGCTTAGGCTTGACTGCCTTATCAAAGATTAATTGTCCTTAGATGAAAGGGTCTACTTCTGAACACTCAATTTGATTCCATTGGATGGTATATCTGTCTTTATGCAGTATCGTGCTGTTTTGACCACTATAGCTTTGTAGAATGGTTTAAAATCAGGTAATGTGAGACCACCCCACTTTGTTCCTCTTTCTCAAGATATTTTTGGCTATTCAGGGCATGCTGCCCTTCCAAATAAATTCAGTTATTGGTTTTTCTATTTCTGCAGAGTAAGTTGTTGTGAACTTAATTGTTATTGCATTGAATCTTTAAATCATTTTAGGTAGAATTGACATCTTAACTATAGTTAGTCACCCAATCCATCAACATGGAATTTTCTTCCATTTTGTTTAGGTCCTGTTTGATTTCTTTTAACACTTTCTTGTAGTTTTATCTGTATAGGTCTTTTCTGGCCTAGGTTAAGTTTCTAACTACATACTTGATTATTTTGGTTGCTATCATAAATGGAGAGTTTTAAAATTTCCTCCCCGTGCTGCTCATTACTTGTATGTAGGAATGCTACTGATTTTTTGTGTTGACTTTGTAGCCTGTCACTTTGCTGTATGCATTGATTAGCTCTAATAGCTTTGCTGTAGATTTTTCTAGATTTTCTACATATAGGATAATGCCATCTACAAACAGTGACAATTTCACTTCTTCCTTTACAGTTTGGATGTGTTTTATCTCTTTTTCTTCCCTAATTGCTCTAGATAGAACTCCAGCACAATTTTGAATAACAATGGGCTTCCATATCTTGTTCTTGAACTTACAGGAAAAGCTTTCAGACTTTCCCCATTGAGTATGATGTTAGCTGTGGATTTTTCATATACTGCCTTTATCTTATTGAGAAATTTCCCTTCTCTTCCTATCCTTTGAAGTGTTTTCATCAATAAAGGATCTTGAATTTTGCCAAATGGCTTTTCTGCAATGATCAAGATGATCATATGGTTCTTCCACTTGGATTTATTGATATAATATTACATTAATTGATTTTCTTGTGTTGAACCAGCCTTGCATACCTGGAATAAATCCCCCCTGGCTGTCGTGTATAATTCTTTTAATGTGCTGCTGTATTCAGTTTGTAAGTATTTTGCTGAGGATTTTTGCATCTATAGTCATTAAAGAGATTGCTCTATAAATTTTTTTCTTTGTGGTATCTTTGGCTTTGTCATTAAAGTGATGTGGGCTTCATAGAATGAGTTAGGTAGCTTTCCCTCCTCTTCAAATTTTTTAAGATTTTGAGCAGGATTGGTCCTAATTCTTTCTTGAATGCTGGGTAGAATTTACATGTGAAGCCATCTGGTCCTGGGCTTTTCTGTTTTGAAGCTTTTTGATGACTGACTCAATATCTTTAATTGCGATTGGTTTGTTGAGGTCATCTATTCTCAAGTCAGTGTTGGTTGTTCACATTTTTATAGAAGTTGTTGATTTCATCTAAATTATCTACTTTGTTAGTATATAGTTGCTTGTAGTATCTTCTCATTGTCTCTCTATTCTGCAGGGGCAGTAGTAATGTCCCCTTTCACATTTCTGTTTCTGTTAATTTGCATACACTCTCTTTTTTTGTTGTTAGCCTAGCTAAGTGTCCATCAGTTTTATTGACTTTCTGAAAGAACCAGCTTCCGGTTTTGTTGATTCTCTCCATTGTTTTCCAGCTCTCAATTTCATTTATTTCTGTTCTAATATGTGCTATTTCTTTCCTTCTGTTTTGCTTGGGGTTTGTTTGCTGTTCTTTCTCTAGTTCCTCCAGATGAACAGTTAACTTCTCAATTTTTAATCTCTCTTCTCTTTTAACATAGGCATTTATGGCAATAAATTCCCCTCTCAGCACTGCCTTTGAAGCATCCAATAAGTTTTGATATGTTATGCCTTCATTGTCATTTCCCTTGATGTTTTTGCTTATTTCTTCCTTTACCCACCTGTTGTCTAAGAATGTGTTATATAGCCTCCATATATTTGAATTTTTAACCTTCTGCCAGTTATTGATTTCAGCTTCATGTTTTTTTATAATATCAATATTTTTCAATTTGTTGAGACTTGCTTTGTGACCTAACATACTATCTATCCTACAGAATGATCCATGAGAAATTGGGAAAAATATGTATCTTGTTGTTGTGGTGTGTAGTGTTCTATAACTATCTGTCAAATCTAGTCCATTTATTGTACAATTCAACATCTCTGTTTCCTTATTGATCCTCTGTCTAGATGTTCCAACCATTGATGAGAGTAGTGTATTGAAGTCTCCAATTATTGTAGAGGTATCTATATCTCCCTTCAGTGATGTCAGTGTTTACCTCATGTACTTTGTCGCACTCTGGCTCGGTGCATAAATATTAATGACTATTTTGTTTTCTTGATGAATTGACCTTTTTATTAATATATGTTGTCCTTTGTCTCTTTTATTTGTTTTACCTTTGAAGTCTAATTTGTCTGATAGTAATATAGCTACTCCTGGTTTTTCCTGATTGTTGTTTGTGTGACATATCTTTTCCATCCTTTCACTTTCAGCCTGTTTTTGTCCTTGTGTTTTAAGTGAGTTTCTTGTAGGCAGCATATAGATGGCTTTTGTATTTTAATCCATTTTTCCAGTTTATGTCTTTTAATTGGGGGAGTTTAATCCATTGGCATTTAGTGTTATTATTTTAAGGACAGTACTTTCTTCTACCATTTTGTCTTTTGGATTTTATATGTCATATCTTAATTTTTTTTTCTCTCTCTTTTTACCCTTCCTGATAGTCTTTTTGCTCTCTTCTCCAAACCTCTCTCTCCTGACTTTTCCTCTCAGCCTGTAGCACTGCCTTTAATATTTCTTGTAGCACAGGTCTCTCATTCACAAACTCACTCAGTGTCTCTTTGTCTGAGAATATTTTAATATCTCCCTCATTACTGAAGGATGGTTTTCCTGGATGTAGAATTCTTGATTGGCAGTTTTTTCTCTTCCTGTGTCTTAAATAAACCAAAACCTGCCTTCAGCCTCTGTGGTTTTTGTGAAGAAATCTGTACATAGTCTTATTAAGCTTCCCTCCTATGTGATGGCTTGCTCTTCTCTTGCTTCTTTCAGGATTCTCTCTTTGTCTTTGATATTAGATAATCTGTTCAGTAAGGGTCTTGGAGAAGGTCTATTGGCACCTATTCTCTTTCAAATATGCTGCATTTCTTTAATCTGTAATTTTATGTCTTTCATAAGAGACAGGAAATTTTCAGTGATTATTTCCTCTATTATACCTTCTACCCCTTTTCCCTTCTGTTCTTCTTCTGGGACACACATAACACATGTATTTATGAATATCATGCTGTCATTCAGCTCCTGAAGACCCTGCTCATATTTTTCCATTCTTTTCCCTATCAGTTCTTTTGTATTTATGATTTCAAAGTTCCGGTATTCCCATTCATTTATCCTTTCTTCTGCCTCTTCAAATCTACTGCTGTACATCTCCATTGTGTTTTTCATCTCTTCTATTGTACCTTTCATTCCCATGAGTTCTGCTACTTGTTTTTTCAAGCTTAAAAATTCTTTATGGTCATCCTGTGTCTTCCTTATATCCTTAATCTCTTTTGCCATATTTTCCTTCAGCTCATTGATTTGATTTAGGAATTTTGTTTGAACATCTTTAATTAGTTGTTTCAATTCCTGTATCTCAGTTGAAGTGCTAGTTTGTTCCTTTGGCTGGCCAGATATTCATGTTTCCTGGTATGGCTCATTATTTTTGGATGTCTAGGCATCTGATTTTCTTGATTAGTTTATTCTGGAGCAGTTTTCACTCTTTTAGCTAGGGTTTTTTTGTTAGTTGGCTTTGTTCTCTATCTGTGGTTTGGCATTCAGATCAAGTTATTCTAGACCTCTAACAGATTCTGTTTAGTTGATCAGAATTTTTCACCTCTATTTTTCTGGTTCTTGCCATGCCTCTATATAATCTTTCTGTGAGAATGTTTCCACAGATATTATTGATGACATTCATTCAAATTTTTGCAGTCTCAGGAAAAGGGTATGAAGTTTCCCTGAGAATGAGACCCTGAGGTTGACAGACCCTCCTGTAAAGCCTCTAGACTCGGTGATTTTCCTATCTGGTCATCAGGTGCCACTTGTCAGCCTGCAGCTCCCCACCAGGGTAAAGATGTGCCACAGGTGCCTGTAATTCTCTTTAGACTCTGTCCCTAAAAGGAATGTGCCTAACTCAAGGTGGTTTCTGTTTTCCAGCCCTGGATTCTGAGTTCTTTGAAGGAGGGCCACCACTTGAGTGCCTCTATTCCTTCCCTTTTCTTAGGGAAGTTATGCCCTTTAGATATTGTCTCCCCCACTAGACTAATTGGTTTCTTCTCAGACCTCTCTTAGCTGCACCTCACTAGTTCCAGCGGCCAATTGAAAATATCTGAGGCTTTCTGTAAAGAGCTCCTTAGAATAGCTATTTTTAAAAATACTTTTACAAGGCCTTTCCCCAGCCCCCATGTTTTGTCAGTCCCAGTGGAGAATATTTAGAGGTTCTCTTTCAACTGAATAGTTACACTCGGACAACTTTAATTCCTCCCTTGCCTGGCATAGTGCCAAAGCAGGAGCTCTGATGGGTATTGAAAAGTACAAAGATAAAGGATCAGAGAGCAAGAAAAGAAAAGAAGAGAAAACCCTATTCAGAGCTGGATCTGAGCTCCCCAGGTTTGCAAATAAGAGCCCAAATTGGTGTGCATTTCCATGTACTCCTTTTTCTTGGAGCTCAGTCCTTTTCCAACATTCTGAAAAACTCCAACTCCAAAAGTCTGGTTGTTTTGTTTTGTTTTCTTTGTTTTTTTTATTTTTGTTGTTGTTGTTGTTTTGCTGTTATTAGCCCCACCTCCTCTCTGCTGGGTGGAATCCCCCAGGTGACTTTCATGCCTGCTCTAGGTTTATCTATGCTTGGAACTTTTATTCAGCAGTCTGAATTTCTCAATTAATTTTGTAGTTGGGACTGGATTGAGACCCATCCTTGCACCCACCATGGATGCTTTGCCCTCAGAGAACCAGCTCCAACACTGTCTGCTATGCCTGGGAAGAAGAGGCACCTGGCCCCTGGCCAAGGAAACTTACAGGTCTTTGCTTCAGTCTCAGCATTTCCACCTGTTCCAGGCTGGTGTGCAATGTGTGACCGGTCACAGAAGGCCCCAAAATGGCTGTTTCATAAAGTTCCTGGCCATTTACCAGCTGCTGTAGAGAAGTAATTAAATTCATACCTCACCACTCTGCTATCTTGCCCCACACCCTCACCTCTGGGTTTTGGGAATTACCTGGCATAGAAGCAATCTGGAGATTTTAAGTTACTGAAAAATTAATGTAGTGAAAGTTTTATGGAGTCTCACATAGGGACCTCCATATTCTTTAGGATTTGAGGGATTACTATTGATTAGAGATTGACACACTGTGGCCATTCAGAATATCTAGCTGAAGCTTGCATAAGATTAAACTCAAGGATAACCTCTCAACTCCATTTGAAATTGCTTAGCAGCTGGAACCTTATTTTCTTACATTTCTTTTCACCCTGTGGTCAAGTGGGAATTGTCAATCCCATGATGCTAGGGTGAGCCACATTCCTGGGAGTCATGTCCCACATCACCAGGGAAGCTCAATCCTGGATGTCATGTCCCATGTACAGGGGAGGATATTTTATTTGTAAATTTGGACTTGGAGAAATGCCACATCTGAGTAAGAAAAGGGGTTCTTTGGAAGTGACTCAGGTTTAATTATATGTAGGCTTAGCCTCCCCTTTACAGCAGTAAGTTCCATAAAAGCAAGCCCTAAAGATGGTCATTGAATGCAGACTTTTGTTCCAGAGAAGCTAAGAGAGGAAAAACACCCCAAGAGCAACTAGTAGTGACACTTTTTAGGAACTGCAGCCTAGAGAGCAATGCCTTGGGAGAAAACCATTTTGAAACCAGCCAGCCATGTGCCTTCCCAGCTAACAGAGGTTTTCCAGACACCATTGGCCATCCTCCAGTGAAGGTACCCAATTATTGATGCATTACCTTGGACACTTTATGGCCTTAAGACTGTAACTATGTAACCAAATAAACCCCCTTTTATAAAAGCCAATCATCCATTCTAGTGTTTTGCATTCCAGCAGCATTAGCAAAGTCGAACAAAGGCTCAGGACTAAGGGTGACACTAATTTCATATAGCATGATTTCTGTCCAAAATAAACAATCAATGTGTCACATTATCCTCACTTAGTTGTACAATCATCAATCGAATTTTTAAATAATTATAACCCAGAAGCTCTTATCTCCCCTTAATTTATTTAACTCTAGTATTAGTGTGGTACTATAAGGTATTCCTATTAAATGTAGTCCATAGTATGCAACAGGTAGTTTTTCCCATGTAATAATCTGTTGTTAACTCTTTTCAACAGTGTCATAACTTAGAAGCAGATCGTGCAAGAAATTACTTATGTTTGTAGTGCTTATCTGTGATATACATGACTTTAAACAATGCATTTTTATGTTCATTTTCAATGTGGCACAGATACCTGTAACCCCTTTAATGAAATATCATCACCCATATCTATTCCTATACCTTTAATTTTAACCTCCTTAACAAGTCTGTACATATTGGGTAAACATTCACCCTTCTCTAGCTTCTATCTCTCTTTCCCCTGTATTCTACATCTTAAGACACTGATTTTACATTACCTAGGGGATTCATATTAGTGACATCATACAATATCCTTCCTTCTGTGTCTGACCTATTTCACTCAGCATAATCTCAAGGTTCATCCATGTTGCCACATGTTTCAGGACCTCATTCCTTCTTACTGCTGCATAGTATTCCATTATATGTATATACCACATGTCATTTATCCACTCATATATTGAAGGACACTTGGATTGTATCCACACTTTGACAATTGTAAATAATGCCACTCTGAACATAGCTGGGCAAGTGTCTGTTCATGTCACTGCAGTCATAACTTCTGTATATATATATACAGTAGTAGAATTGCCAGGTTATAGGGTAACTTGATATTTAGTTTTCTCAGGAACCAAAACTGTCCTCCACACTGGCTGTACCATTATACATCCCCAGCAACAGTGGGTAAGAGTTTACATTTCTCAACATCCTTTTCAGCATTTCTAGATTCCTGTTTATTCAATGATAGTCATTCTTAGTGGTATGAGATGATACCTCATTGAGGCTTTGATTTGCATTTCCCTAATAGCTAGTGAAGTTGAACATTTTTTTCTTGTGCTTTTTTGACCATTTGTATTTCCTCTTCAGAAAAATGTTTTCATATCTGTGCTGGTTTGAATGTGTTGTGTCCCCCAAATGCCATTATCTTTGTAGTCTTCTGGGATAGACGTTTTGGTGTTGGTTGGATTTGCTTGGAATGTGCCCCACCCAGCTGTGGGTAATGATTCTGATGAGATGTTCCCATGGAGGCATGGCCCCGCCCATTCAGGGTGGGCCTTGATCAGTGGAGCTATATAAATGAGCTGATTCGAAGGGGAGGGAACTGAGAGCAGCTGGGAGTGATGTTTTGAAGAGGAGCAAGCTTGCTAGAGAGGAACGTCCTGGGAGAAAGCCGTTTTGAGGCCGGAGCTTTGGAGCAGACGCCAGCTGCCTTCCTAGCTAACAGAGGTTTTCCGGACGCCATTGGCCATCCTCCGGTGAAGGTACCCAATTGCTGAGGTGTTACCTTGGATGCTTTGTGGCCTTAAGACTGTAACTGTGTAGCGAAATATACCCCCATTTTATAAAAGCCTATCCATCTCTGGTGTTTTGCATTCTGCAGCATTAGCAAACTAAGACAATATCTTTTGCCAATTTTATAATTGAGCTGTTTGTACTATTGTCATTTAGTTGTAGGATTTCTTTATATATGCTGAATATCAATCTTTTGTCAAAAATATGAATTCCAAATACTTACTCCCATTGAGTTGAATGTCTCTTCACCTTTTTGATGTCCTCTGATTCACAGAAGCTTTTACTTTGAAAAGTTTCCATTTATCTATTTTTTCTTTCATTGCTTGTGCTTAGCATGTAAGGTCTAAGAAGGAACCTCCTATTCCTTGGTCTTGAAGATGTTTCCCTATGTTAACTTTTATGATAATATAAAATAGTTTTATGGCACTGTGCCAGTTTGAATGTATTGTGTCCCCCAAATGCCATTATCTTTGTGGTCTTGTGTGGGGCAGACGTTTTTGGTGTTGGTTAGATTTGCTTGGAGTGTGCCCCACCCAGCTGTGGGAGATAATTTTGATGAGATGTTCCCATGGAGGCGTGGTCCCACCCATTCGGGGTGGGCCTTGATCGGTGGAGCTATATAAATGAGCTGACTCAAAGAGAGAAAAGAGAGTGCAGCTGGGAGTGATGTTTTGAAGAGAAGCAAGCTTGCTAGAAAGGAACATCCTGGGAGAAAGCCGTTTTGAGGCCGGAGCTTTGGAGCAGACGACCACTGGCCGTCCTCCGGTGAAGGTACCCGATTGCTGAGGTGTTACCTTGGATGCTTTGTGGCCTTAAGACTGTAACTGTGTAGCGAAATAAATCCCCGTTTTATAAAAGCCAATCCATCTCTGGTGTTTTGCATTCTGCAGCATTAGCAAACTAGGACAGGCACTATCTCTTATATTGAGGTGTTTGATCCGCTTTGAGTTAATTTTCGTATAGGGTGTGAAGTAGGGGTCCTCTTTCTTTCTTTTGGATATGATCAACCTGTTTTCCCAGCCCCATTTGTTGAAAAGACAATTCAGTCCCTGTTCAGTGCACTTACAGGCAGGCCTTGTGAATCATAGAACTTGGTGTCTTTTTCTGAACTCTCAATTGATTCTACTGATCAATATGTGTATCTTTGTGCCAGTACCATGGTGTTTTGACCACTGTGTCTTTATAGTAGGCTTTAAAGTCATGAAGTGTAAGTCCTACCACTTTGTTCTTTTTTAGGATGCTCTGGCAATTCAAGGCCACTTTCCTTTCCAAAGAAATTTGATAACTACTTTTTCCACATCTGCAAAGTATTTTGTTGGAATTTTTATTGGAATTGCATTCAATCTGTAGATCAACTTGGGTAAAATTGACATCTTGATGATGTTTAGCCTTTCAATCCATGGACATGGAATATCTTTTCACTTATTTAGGCCCTCTTTGATTTCCTTTAGTAATGCTTTGCAATTTTATGTATAGAGGTCTTTTACATCCTAGATATTTACATCTAGTTAATTCCTAGATACTTGATTCTTTTTGTTGCTATTGTAAATGGAATTTTTTTCTTGACTGCCCCTTCAGTTGGGTCATGACTAGTGTATAGAAACATTAATGATTTTTGCACATTAATCCTGTATCCTCCCATTTTGCTGAATTTCTTTATTAGCTCAAGTAGCTTTGCCATTAACTTCTCAGATTTTCCAAATATATGATCATACTGTCTGCAAATAATGACAGTTTAATTCTTCCTTTCCAATTCAAATACTTTTATTTCTTTTTCTTGCCTAATTACATTACCTAGAACTTCTAGCATAATGTTGAATAATAGTGATGAGAGTGGGCATCCTTTTCTAATTCCTGATCTTAAGGGAATGCTTTCAGTGACCACTGTTGAGTACTATATTGACTGTGGGTTTTTCTTGTGTACCTTTTGTCTTATGGAGGAAGGTTCCTTCAATTCTTATTTTGTGGAGTGTTTTTATCAAGAAAGTATGATGAATTTTGTCAAATGCTTTTTCAGCATCTATTGAAGTGATCATTTGATTTTTAAAGGTTAAAAATGTAATGCTTTATTACATTGATTTCCTTATGTTGATCCACCCTTGCATTCCTGCAATGAACCCCACTTCATCATAGTGTATAATTCTTTTAATGTGCCTTTGGATTTGATTTGGAAGTATCTTGTTGAGAATTTTTGCATCTATATTCATTAGGGAAGTTGGTCTTTATTTATCCTTCTTGTAGTATCTTTATCTGGTTTTGGTATTCGAGTGATGTAAGCATCACAAAATGAGTTTATAGTGTTCCTTTTTCTTCAGTTTTTTGAAAGATTTTGAGCAGGAATGGGTCAGTTCTTTTTGAAATGTTTGGTAAAATTCCACTGTGAAGACATCTGGCCTGGGCTTCTATTTTTAGGAAGATTTTAATGACTGATTGGATCTCTTTGCTTCTGATTGGTTTGTTGAGGACTTCTATTTCTTCTCAAGTCAGTCTATGTTGTTCATGTTTTTCCAGGAAATTGTTCATTTCCTCTAAATTGTCTAATTTGTTGGTATAAAGTTGTTTATAGTATACTGTTAGGATGGTTTAAATTTCTTTGGGATCCATAGTAATGGCCCCCCTCTCATTTCTGATTTTGTTTATTTGGATCTTCTCTCTTCTTGACTTTGTCAGTCTAGCCAAGGGTTTGTCAATTTTGTTGATCTTCTCAAAGAATAAAACTTTTCTTTTATTTATTCTTTCTATTGATATTTTGTTCTTGAAAGGTACCTGTAATCACCAGAGAGGAGAAACAGCTGAGGAGTTCAGGCAAAGATATTTATTCTGAGAGTGGAAAGGGGCCTGCCTGGGCAGTGCACAAAGTTGCATCTGCACCAGCCATGGCAGGGAGAATATGCTACATAGGTAGGTTCACATACCTGGGAACCTGTGAAGGCAGGAGGAGAAGGAAAAACAGTTTGTAGCAAAAAGATTTTATTTGACACTAGTCCTGGATAGGGGGTTAATCTCTTATTGCTGCAGGCTGGTTTCCATCAAGGCCTCAGAGGCTGCTGTTATCTTTCTGCTGTGGGCTGTTTTTCTTCAAGACCTCAGAGGCTGCTATTATCTCTGCATTTCTTGAGGAGGCTGGACCTATCAGTTCTCCAGATCATTTATTTCTGCATTAATTTTGTTAATTCTTTTATTCTTCTTGCTTTAGAGTTAGTTTGCTGATCATTCTCTAGCTTCTTCAATTGTTCAGTTAGGTCTTTTGTTTAGCTTTTTTCCTTCTTAATGCATGCATTTAGAGCTATAAACTTACCTCTCATCAATCCTTTCATTGCATCCCATTGATTTTGATATGTCATGTTCTTGTTTTCATTCATCTCCAAATATTTACAGATTTCTCTTGCAATTTCTTCTTTGACTCAATGATTGTTTAAGAGAGTGTTAACTTCCACATATTTGTGAAATTTCAGGTTCTTTGGTGGTTATAGATTTATTTCCACTAGCATTCTATTATTTCAGTATTGTAAAATGTGTTGAGAATTGTTTTGTGAGCCAGTATGTGATCTATCCTGAAGAACGTTCCATGAGTGATAGAGAAGAATGTAAATCCTAGTATTTTGGGATGTAACAATATACGTGTGTCTGTTAAGTCTAATTCATTTTTCACATTTTTAGTTTCTCACTTTCTTTATTGGTCCTCTGTATAGTTGTTCTACCTAGCAAAGAGAGTGGTGTATTGAATTCTCCCAATTTTATTGTAGAAACATCTATTACTCCCTTCAGTTTGCCAGTTTTTGTCTTATGTACTTTGGCACTCCTTGATTGGGTGCATAGACATTCATGATTGTTATTTCTTCTTGGTGAATTTGCACTTTTATTAATATATAGTGTCCTTCTTTGTCTCTTATGACATCTTTGCATCTAAAGTCTATTTTGTCTGATATTAGTTTAGCTACCCCTACTTTCTTTTGGTTAAAGCTTGCATGGAATATTTTTTCCATCCTTTCACTTTCAATCTCTTTGTGTCTCTGGGTCTAAGGTGTGTTTCTTGTATACAGCATATTGATGGATGATACTGTGTAATCCATTCTGCCACTCAGTACCTTTTAACTTGGGAATTCAATCCATTCATATTTGAAGTTATTACTGTAAATGTAGTTGTTGAATCAATGACTTCCTTTGGTTTTTATTTGTTAGAACTATTTTTCCCTTACTCTCTTGTTTTCCTTTTAAGTTACCCTTACTAACAGTCTTCAGTTCTGTGCCATTCTCCAGAACTCTCACTCTTCATTTTTCCTCAGCTGGAAGTACCCCCTTTAGTATTGCTTGCAGGGAAGGTCTCTTGTTAACAAATTCTCACAGTGTTTGTCTGTGAAAATTTAAACTCTCCTTCAGCTTTGAAGGATAGCTTTGCTGGATAAAGAATTCTTGGCTGGCAATTTTTCTCTTTCAGAATCTTAAATATGTCATACCACTGCCTTCTTGCCTCCATGGTGCCTGCTGTGTAGTAAGTACTTAGTCTTATGTGGTTTCCCTTGTATGTGGTGAATCACTTCTCTCTTGCTGCTTTCAAGACTATCTCTTTTCTTCAGCATTTGACATTCTGATTAGTATTTGTCTTGGAGTGGATTTATGTAGATTTATTCTATATGGAGTTTCTTGGGCTTCTTTGATTTACATGTTTATGTCTGTTATAAGGGTTGGGATATTTTCACCATTTGTCTCCTCAAATACTTTTCCTAGACCTTTACTCCCCTCTTCTACTTATGGGACACCAATGAGCTTATATTATTGTGCTTCATGTTGTCCATCATTTCCCTGAGATCATTTCAAATATTTTAAATTTTTTCATCATTTGTTCTTTGTGCATTCACATTCAATTGCCCAGACTCTAGTTCACTTGTTCTTTCTTTGGCCTCTTCAAATCTGCTGTTGCATCACTAGTACATTTTAATTTTTTCTAGAGCAACTTTCATTTCCATAAGATCTGGTATTTTTCTATTTATTCTTTCAAATTCATCTTTTAGCCCTTCTAGTGTCTTCTTCATATCTTTTACATTTTAGACAACCCATTGAAGTTCTTTTGGATCTTTGTACTTGATTCTTTGAATAATTTGTCCAAGTTCTGTGTCTCCTCTGGCTTTTTAATTTGGTAATTTGTCTTGTCCATATCTTCTTGGATCTTTATATGCTTTCTGATTTTCTGTTGATTTCATGGCATTTGCTTATCTTGGTAAGTTTATTTTGGGAAATGCAGGTCTATTTGAAAATCTGTTTAAAATTTGGCAGAATTGCTATTTGTCAGTGTTGACTTTCCCTGTCTTCCCAGCAGAAGGCATTCTTGGCCCACTTCTTTCCCTCAAGTCTGCTATTCACTGAGTGCATGCATGCTTGGTGGAACCATGTGCAATTCCAGACAATGCAGCAGGTCTCCATGTACACTGGGGACTGCCAGCCCCAGGAGGTGGGGGATGGGCACTGTGCAGTTTAGTGGGGAATCTGTTTAAGGGCACAGTTTGTCTGGTGATTCTCAGGCCTCCAAGTGGATTAATCTTCAGCTGTGTGGCTGCGAGTTTCACCATCCCCAGCTCTCAGCCAGCTCTTAGATGTGCTTTTACCCTGCTCAGTGTCCCTGCCTATTGTGCACCCATGTGCCTCTGGGGTATGGGAGGGAATCCTGGTTTTCCCATTGGGGTACCCTCCCCTAAACCTGTCCCACCACCTATGTACACCATAAGCTTCCATAGAGGAAGAGAAAATGCAACTGAGCACAGACTGTATCTCTTGCCTGCTAATCATTGGATTGGCTCTGCTCAGCCTTGTATCCCCTCTCTTCCAGTAGGGCAAGCCCCACAGTCCTCCCAAGAGCCAGTCCTCAGCAGCAACCCACCTTAGGACTCAGGTGTTTTGCACCATATGCTGGAACATGTTTTATGTGTGCATCCAACACAAGCTGCTGGGAGCTCCTGGCTGTGGGGCTGTGAAGGGTTATCTCACCAGCTGTTTGCTGGGCTGGGAGTGCAGGCATGCAGAGCTCCTCCCTCTCCTGCTCCAGCTGGCCAGCTCATAGCTGCCTGCCCAAGCAGCAGTCACAATTGAGGAAATTCACCCCATTTTCTCAGAAGTAATTTTTCCACTTTTTAATCCAGGTCCCCAAAATATATTGAAAAAGTCCTTTTCTGTCCACTTGTACTCTGGAACTGCTGTTGTGGTCATCATTTTCCTTTTCTCTAGTTATTCCAAGGGGGATAAATTTGTCTGCCTCTCCTATTCCACCATCTTCCTTAGTTTTAATTTACTTATCCCTTCTGGGTATCTTAAAATAGTGAATATCTCTGTTGTCTCAAGCTATTCCAAAGAACTTATGAAGAATTTATCATTGCACAATGCAACATTGTCTGTTCATTAGTCAATATTCCTACATAAACTGCAATATATTTGAGTACTATAATAACTGACCCAATATACAGTAACTTTTTTTCAATGAGTGAATTAGTGAATGGTTATACTTTTGTGCTTGTATTTTATTCCAAATAATACAATTATCCAACATTGTCAAAAAAACTTCTTAGCTGAATTTTCTTCTTCCCTAACCTAGTCTACCTACAAACCATGTCTCCAATAACAGGTAAATAAGTCCCTATGCACTTATGTGTGTGACATAAAGCTTTCTTTATTCTCTTACACAAAATGTTCCTCCTATACAGGTCCATCTCTTGAATTCCTTAAACTTTCAAACTCTTCCCTGACATTAAGTAGTCTGTGAATAACTCAGTTACTCTCCTTTGTCTGTGCAGCCTATAACATGTTATGGTTTAGACTTCATTGTTCTGCTTCACTTTCTAAAGAGGAAAGTCTTGTATTATTCACCCTTAAGTAACTAAAGTCCTTATGGTAATCATTGAAATAATTTCTTTATAAATGGTAGCCATTATTAACTACCAACTTTAAAACACAGATGAGTACTAAATACATATCTTTTAATAATCTACAGTTAATTATGTATTTAAAATTTATCCAAGGTCATTTTAAAAATTGTGAATTCAAAATCAAGTCTGAGAGGCTATTAATAAATACAACTGCCCTTTGCCATACATTCCACACATCCTTGTATGTCATTCTATAGGCAACCACATTTATATTTTTAGGAGAGTTCTTTTATATTCATTTTATCTAATTCCACAGGGATTTTCTTTTTTATCATTAACTTTTATTTTTATTTCTTATTTGATACTTAGAGACATAAATCTCTCACTCAAATTATTACTCTAATTTTTTGACTGAAACAATTATTTCTCCCAAATATTTTTAAATTCTCTCTAGGCTTCCATTTAATTCATTTAAAAAATGGCAATGATTAATTTCTTCCTATTTTTAAAGTCAGTTTTAAATCATTATTAGACATGTGAAAAGACAATTTATCCTGTTGCAGAAACCATTGGTAATTAGTAAACATTGACCACTTTTCCTAAGATTGATGGATGATTTAGAGTTTTTCAGAGAAGCAATACAAGCAGCAATATCTGAGCCAATGGAATAAGTGACCCATATATAAATAAATGCAAACACATTTTGTGAAATATTTGGTCACTTTCAGCACAGGTACACATCCACTGTTGTTTTATAAACAATTTTGCATTTATTTATTTATTTGTTTGCTTGATAAACACATTTTTATTGAGCTATATTCACATAAATACAATCACTTAACATACATTTTTTTTAAAAAAGAATATTCACAGTGATTTGAAATTAAAGATAACTTGCCTGGACCATATTCCTTATTTCAATATAAGTTCCATTATGCAGGAAGTTGGAAGTTTTAGTAGGCAATCTGTCACATCCTATATTTGTTTAGCTCAATTAAAAGCTTTATTATTGAATATGATATTTTTTCACAAGTTGTGAAAAATAAACTTAATTCACTTTCTGCTTGTTTGTAGAAGAGTCATTTAGGAATATTTTAGGGGTTTGCATAGGGAGGATAACAATGATAAATTTGTGGAGGCATGTAATATAAGGAGTTTTGGAATCAGAAACTTTTGTTTCAAATCCCAACTCTGCAATATACTGAGTGATGCTTAAGTAATTTTATTTAATTTTAAAATTAAAAATGCATCTTTTTCTTTACATATAACATATACATAGGAAATCTAGATTGAATTGCTTCATTTTATTCTACTAACACCATAATGAACTAGCTTTTACTAGTACCCAGTAACAAGTTCTTAAACATATTAGGTATTATTACAATTACAATTTTATTACTCTTGTTACTAATGTGAGAATTTGCATTTATGCTTCAATGAAAGGCCTCTGGTTGTATTTTTTAAATTTTTATTTTGAAATAAATTTAAACTTACAGTAACAGTTGCAAAAATAATACAACCCCATACACAGAACTCCAGCATACCCCAACACCCTCCATCAATACCCCAAACTACCAACTTTAATATTTTGTCACTTTACCATTTCTTTCTTTCCCTCCCTCCCTTCCTATCATCCATCATCTATTTCTCTGTCTTCTGAACATATAAGAGCAAGTTGTGCATATCCTTGAACAAATAATATAATTCGCATATACATTTCCTATGAACATAAATATTCATTTATGTTATCACATTAAGTGCAGTTAAGAAGTTCAAGAAATTTAACTTTGATATAAAGCTTACCTTCTATACTTCATTTTTTTCTTATATCCCAATTGTGTACTTTTGAGCCTTATCTCCTCTATTCTTAGATCTCATCCAGGATGATCTATGGCATATAACTGTCATTATCTATTCACATTGTCTTTTTTTTCAATTGTGGAAACATGTATACAGCATAAATCTTCCCATTCCAACCCCTTCCAATCATTCCACAATGTTGCAATGCCATCACCTTCCCACCATCCATTACTAGAAATTTCCCTTCACCCCAAACAGAAACCCTACACTCATTTCTTATTAACTCCCCATTTCCCCTTCCCCCATTTCTCATAACCCATACTCTACTTTTCATCCCTTTAATCATATTCTCTGATACTTTCTTTGTGTTTACCATGGGGCTTAAATTTAACATCCTAAGTCTATAACAATCTTGTTTTCTTTGACACCAACTTAACTTCAACAGGACACATAAACTATCTTCCTATACTCCTCCATTTCCTCACCTTTATGTAGTTCTTGTCAAAAATTACATCTTTTACATTGAGTTCAAAACCACTGATTTATCATTACACTTTATGTATTTTAGATCCTGTAGGAAGTAAATAGTGGAGTTAGAAATAAAAAATACAGTAATATTGGTATTTATATTTACCATGTGATCTTTACTGGAAATCTTTATTTCTTCATGTGGTTTCAGTCAATTGTTTAGTGTCCCTTCCTTTCAGCCTGCAAAATTTCCTTTAGCATTTCTTATAGGACTGATCTACTGGTGATGAAGTCTCTCAGCTTTTGATTATCTGGGAATGTTTTCATCTACCCCTCATTTTTAACCTCCAGGTGTTTGTGAATTTTCTAAGTCTCTGATGGTTATTGACTTCTATTTGTATTCCATTGTGGTCAGAGAATGTGCTTTGAATAATTTCAATTTTTTTAAAATTTATTGAGGCTTGTTTTATGTACCAGACTATGGACTATTCTGGAGAAAGCTCCATGATCATTGGAGAAGAATGTGTATCCTGGTAATTTGGGATGTAATGTTCTATATATGTCTGTTAAATTTCTCTATATCTCTCTCACCTTTCTTTGTTTCTCTGTTGGTAGGGCTCCCTTTAGCATCTGAAGTAGGGCAGGTCTTTTATTAGAAAAGTCTCTCAACATTTGTTTCTCTGTGAAAAATTTAAGCTTTCCCTCAAATTTGAAGGAGAGTTTTGCTGAATAAAGTATTCTTGGTTGGAAATTTTTCTCTCTCAGAACTTTAAATATGTCATGCCACTGCCTTCTCACCTCCATGGTGGCCACTGAGTAGTCACTGTTTAGTCTTATGTTGTTTCCTTTGTATGCAGTGAATTGCTTTTCTCTTGCTGCTTTCATAACTTTCTCCTTCTCGTCAGTATTTGACAGTCTGATCAGAATATGTCTTGGAGTGGGTTTATTTGGATTTATTCTATTTGGAGTTCACTGGGCATTTATGCTTTGTGTATTCTTATTGTGTAGAATGTTTGGGAAGCTTTCCTCCAAAATTTCTTTGAATACTCTTTCTAGGCCTTTACCCTTCTCTTCCCCTTCTGGGACACCAATGAGTCTTATATTTGGATGTTTTATTTTAACTAACATATCCCTGAGATCTATTTTGATTTTTTTCAATTTTTCCCCATTCCTTCTTTTGTTCTTTCATTTTCCATTCTGTGGTTCTCAAGGTCACTGAGTCATTGTTCAGCTTCCTCTAGTCTTGTACTGTGAGTATCCAGAATCTTTTTAATTTGGTCAACAGTTTCTTTTATTTACATAAGAGCATCTTTTTTTTTTAATTTACTCTTGAAATTTCTTCTTTATGTTGTTCTAAGGTCTTCTTCATGTCCTTTGTATTCTGTGCCATGCTCTTCTTTGTGTCCTTTATATCCTGTGCCATGCTCTCATTGTTTGTCTTTGGTTCTTTTATTAATTGCTCCAAGTACTTTGTCTCCTCTGATCTTTAGATTTGGGTGTTTGGGTTTGGGTTATCCATATCATCTGGTTTTTTCATATGCTTTAAAATTTTTCTGTTGGTTTTGGCCTCTTGGCATTTGCTTTACTTGATAGGGTCCTTTTAGGATATGAAGGATTATTCAGACACCAATCTCTAATTTGTCACATCTACAGCTTGGTGGAGAACACTTTCTCTAACTAACCAGCAGATGGCATCCATGAGTCACCTATTCCCGTCAAGTCAGTTCTCCCCAAATTTGTCTTTGTGGTGTGGGGGCCTGGTTCTTGTGGTATCCAATTGGTGCACCAAGTTTGGGTGTGTTGTTGGTGCTGTCCTCCCTGAATGTGGGGCATGTGTCCGAGCAGTTAGGGAGGCAGGACAGCTTTAATAATCAAACCTCCCAGGTGTTCCTGGAGATTTAAGGCGGTGCAAGAGTCTAAACCTTCATTTCAGTCTCACCACAGATTGTCTCTGCCACTGACCCACAATTCCTTGGTATTGGCATAGGGTCCCTGGGATTTCCAGGTGGCTTCCTCTTCCCAGCCATGCCCTTCTAGGGTCTCTGCTGAGGGAAGGCTGTGCTACCTCACAAGTGCATGCTGTCCCTCAATGGAAGCCCTGGGCCACCTGACCATGCAGGGGCATTCCCAGCCTGCTTTAAAGATGGCTGAATGGGGTGTCATAATTTCCCCCTTTTCACCCAGCTCTGCCTTCCCAGCTCTGGCACAATTAGCTGTGGGTGTGTGAAAGGCTATCATCCATGCCCAATACTGTGGCATGTGCACAGTGTTGCCACAAACACTTCCCATTACACTGGGACTCTTGGCATGGCTCTGGGCTGTGGCTCTGGTGCCAGGCAAGAGCGTTCCCCGTCTGCCAGGAAGATGGCTGCAAAGGGTGTGGTTTTTTCCCCTTTTGGCTAACCTCTGCCCTCCTCACTCTGAGATAACTAGCAGTGGATGTGTGAAAGGCTATCTTCCATGCCAGATATTGAGGCATTCACACAGCCCATTCCTGCCACACTCCACTATGTGGTTCTCGCTGCTGTATCTGCAGCCACTTTTGGGTTTTTTTAAAAAAAGAACTAGTCTACCTCCAAATGCCAACCCACAGTTTCCCCACACAGCAGTGTAGCTGTTAGACATTCAGCAGGCTCACACACTCATTTCAGAATGCAGACTCCCAGTTTCACCAAGTGCATGGCCCCTGTGGATTTAGCAGACCTTGTCCAGCTGGTTCATCACAGGAACTGGTGTTCTGGGTGACTTTCTGGTGTCTATTTAGTATTTTTCATGGAGGTGTTTTTTTGCCCTGTCTCTCCTAGCTGCCATCTTAGGTTCTCCCCCTCTGATTGTATTTTATCCTCATTTATTAATACAAGTAATACAAAGGCAACCATAGATTATCCTCAGTTTGTGGTTGTAATCACTGCATTGAAATAGATGGAAGTAAACTTACCCATGATTTATTATATAAGATGTTATTAGGATGCAAGAATGAGGTAAAAATACATTCCTGAGTAGGTATATAACCAGAACTGTATATGAAGTTTGTTTTTTCATGTATTACTCAAACATTCTAAAGGTATCAATCAATAATATAAATATTTAAAATATGTAAAATATTCATGACCATGCACAATAATTCATATGGAGTTTATTTTTCTCAGTTTAAGAAGATAAAGATTGTCAGGGAGCTTCCTGTTTCAGCACTGAAATATAATGAGCTTAGAAGACATTACTCTCATCCTTGACAAAACAAAAATAAAAAATCAGGGGGCAGGGCAAGATGGTGGAGTGATGAGCTGTGGAATTTAGTCACTTCTCTAGGGAAGCTGGTAATTAGCCAAGAGCTGTATGAAACAGCATTCTCTGGCTCTCCAGTGACCAGCCACATATCATAAACTAGTCTGGGGTGGATGGAATAGCTATCCAGGGGCCTGGAACCCCTTCCCACCCATACCCCATGGTCTATATTACAGCTGGCTCACTAAAGGGCAAAGAAAACCAATGTGCTTGGAGCAAGTAGGGCTCAACCCAGCCTCAAATGCATAGTTAATTAACAAATTAATTAACTTTTGGAGTTGAGGGTTTTCACTGTGTTAGAGAAGGGTTAGGCTCTGTGAAAGGGAGGCACATAGAAGTGGGCACCCATTTCATAGCTACAAAAAGACATTTTTTTTTTTACATTTTGTCCATTTTCTTTTATATTGTCTCTCTCATTATCTTTTTTCATTATCTCAAGCCAGAAAGGGCTGGTTTGAAAACTTTTTTTATTGTGATTGTTCACATACCACACAATTATCCAAAGATCCAAAGTGTGCAATCAGTTGCCCCTGGTACCATCATAAAGCTGTGCATCCATCACCACAATTAAATTTGTTCACTTTTTAGAACATTTTCATTACTCCAGAAAAGAAATAAAGACAAAGAAGAAAAAATAAAAAAAGAAAAGGAAACTCACATCCTCCTCTATCCCTAACCAACCCCCCTCCATTGTTGACCCATAGTATTGGTGTAGTACATTTGTTACTGTTTATGAAAGAATGATGGAATACTACTAACTGTAGTATATAGTTTGCAATAGGTATATATTTTTTCCTATACAACCCTCTATTAATAACTTCTAGTTGTAGTGTCATGCATTTTTTCTGGTTCATGAAAGAGATTTCTAATATTTGTAGTTAATCTTAGACACTGCTCACCAGAAGTTCTACTGTTTTATATATTCACATCTTTTAACCTCCAACTTTCTTTCTGGTGACAAAAATGACTCTGAGTTCCCCTTTCCACCACATTCATGCACCATTCAGCACTGTTAGTTATTCTCACAATGTGCTACCATCACCTCTGTTCATTTCCAAACATTTAAGTTCATCCTAGTTGAAAATTCTGCTCATACTAAGCAACTGCTCCCCATTCTTTAACCTCATTCTGTATCTTGGTAACTTTTTTCAGGTCTATGAGTTTACATATTATAATTAGTTCCTTTCAGTGAGACCTTGCAATATTTGTCCTCATGTGTCTGGCTTATTTCACTCAGTATATTGCCCTGAAGTTTTCTTCATCAACCTATTTTTTTAAGATGGTTTTGTTCACACATCATACTTTCCATCCTAAGTAAACAATCAATGGTTCCCTGTATAGTCAAATACTTATGGGTTCACCACCCTCACCACTATTTATATAAGGACATCTACATTTCTTCCATAAAGCAGGAGGAAGAGTCAAAGTAAGTAGAGAGGTGAAAGAAAAAGAAAAAAGAAAGAGGGAGAAAAACATGACAGCTAGGAAGCAGCAAAAGGAAAGATAATGTTAGATCAAAGTAGAATAAAGAGACAACACCACCAATGTCAAGAGTCTTACGCCCCTCCACTATGCCCCCCTATTATCTGCATTTACCTTGGTATATTGCCTTTGTTACATTAAAGGAAGCATAACATAATGATTCTGTTAATTATAGTCTCTAGTTTACATTGATTGTATTTTCCCCCAATACCTCTCTATTTTTAACACCTTGCAAGGTTGACATCCATTTGCTCTCCCTTGCAAAAAAACATATTTGTACATTTTATCACAATTGTTGAACACTCTAGGTCTCAGTGACTTATACAGTCCCCGTCTTTATCTTTCCTCTTTTCTTCTGGTGTCCCATATGCTCCTAAACTACCTCTTTCAACCATATTCATAGTTGTCTTTGTGTACTTACATTGCTGTGCTATCATCACCCAAAATTATGTTCCAAACCTCTCACTCCTGTCTTTTCCTATCAGTCTGGTGTGCTCCCTTTAGTATTTCCCATAGGGCAGGTATCTTGTTCACAAACTCTCTCATTGTCTGTCAGAGACAAATGGTAAACAGACAAAAAATGAACTCTCCCTCATTTTTGAAGGACAGTTTTGCCAGATATAGGATTCTTGCTTGACAGTTTTTCTCTTTCAGTGTCTTAAATATATCACACCACTTCCTTCTTGCCTCCACAGTTTCTGCTGAAAAATCTGCAATAGACTTATACAGTCTTCTTTTGTATGTGATGGATAGTCTTCCTTTGTATGTGATGGATTCCTTTTCTCTTGCTGCTTTCAGGATTCTCTCTTTGTCTTTGACATTTGATAGTCTGATTATTAAGTGTCTTGGCATAGGCCTATTCAGATCTATTCTGTTTGGAGTACGCTGCACTTCTTGGATCTGTAATTTTATGTCTTTCATGAGAGATGGGAAATTTTCATTATTTCCTCTATTATTGCTTCCACCCCTTTTTCCTTCTCTTCTCTTTTTGTGACACAAATGACACATAAATCCTTGCTTTTCATTTTGTCTTTAAGTTCCCAGAGATGTTGCTCATATTTTTCCATTCTTTTCTCTATCTGTTCTTTTGTGTGTAGGCTTTAGGATTTCTTGTTCTCCAGTTCCTGAGGGTTTTCTTTTGCTTCTTGAAATCTGCTGTTGTATGTTTCCATTGCGTCTTTGTCTCTTGTGCCTTTCATTTCCATAGATTCTGCCAGTTGTTTTTTTCAAACTTTGAATTTCTGCCTTGTGTATACCCAGTGTTTTCTTTATAGCCTTTATCTGTTTTGTCGTATCTTCTCTAAACTTTTTGAATTGATTTAGCATTAGTTGTTAAATTCCTGTATCTCAGCTGAAGTGTAACTTTGTTCCTTTGATTGGGCCGTAACTTCATTTTCCTTTGGTACTCCATTTTTTCATCTCTTCTATTGTACCTTTCATTTCCATAAGATCATTCATTTTTATTCAAGATTTTGAGTTCTTCTTATGGACACTCTGTGTCTTCTTTTTATCCTTCATCTCTTTTGCCACATTTTCCTTCAACTCATTGAATTCATTTAGCATAGTCGTTTGAACATCTTTAATTAGTTGTTCAGACTCCTATATCAGTCATGGTGTTAGTTTTTCCTTTGACTGAGCCATAACTTTGTGCTCCCTAGTATGGTTTGTGCTGGTGTCTAGGCATCTGATTGTCTTGATTAGTTTATTCTGATGGTTGTTTTTTCTCTTTTACCTAGAGGTTTCTTGTTTGTTGGCTTTTGTCTCTATCTGTTCTTTGACATTCAGTTCAACTTATTCTATACCTTTAGCATAGCTTCTGTTTGTTGTGCTTCTTGCCCTGAGTATACGGAAGTTTTTTTCAGAAGGGTGTCCCCAGATAGGATTGATGACCTCAGTCAGATTTTCCCAGACAAGACAGGCCCAGAACTCAGGAAGATGGTGTAATTAGTATCAAGTTTCCTGAAGATGAGACCCAGCAGGGTGCCAGACTTCCCTGTGAAGCCTGTTGATTCCATGCTTTTTCTATCCTCCCCAACAGGTGTCACTTGTCAGCCCACAGCTATGCACTAGCACAAAGTGTTGTGGTGCTTTTATTTCTCAGCAGACCATGAGCATAGTTGAGACAGAGGCTGAGGCAGAAGACTGGCTAAGCTGTTTCTGTTTCCCTGCCCCTGGGTTCAGAATTCTCTGAAGGAAAGTCACCACTTGTGTAAGTCCCTTTCCCACCCTTTTCTTGGGGATGATATGCCCTTTAGGGAATCATCTCCTTTACCTGATTAGTTACTTTGTCTCTCAGACACGTTTACTCCACCCTTTCCTGGGACACTGCCTACAACTAACATGCCTGGGACTTTCTTTGATGGGCTATTAAAAAGTAACAAATACCACATATTTCCATAGCCATTCCTCATCACTCTGTGTTTGCCACTCAAGAGCTGGTCTTGGTTCCTGACTGTATGTGCCCTTTTCTTGGAGTTCAGCCACTTTCCAGCATTCTGAGTTCATCCAACTCCAAAAGCCTTTGTTTACTTTCTTTTCTTTTTTCATCTATCCTACATCCTTTCTGCTGAGGAACTATCTCTAAATTATTTTCATGCTTCCTCTGGGTTTATCTGTATCTGGGATTGTATTCAACAGTCTGAATTTTTTAATTAAATCCACAATTGGAGCTTGCTTGAGCTCTCCTTCCCTTACTCCTAATAGAGACTAGTTATTTTTCCTCCAGGGAAGTGACTCTAAAACAGCCAGCTATGCCAGGTGGGGGAGGGTCACCATCCTCCACAGTTTGGGGGACTGACTTACAGTTCTGCTCTGCAATATTTGTCCATCCACCTGTTACAAAATGTATGACGTTGGTGTGGTCATGGAAGTCACCCAAAGCTAGGTTTTGCTTTCTTGACCCATTACAAAATTTAATTCTGTACAAGGAAAAGAAACTGATGGGAATAAAAGGCTGATTAGCCCTTCATAGCCTCAATTTTTCTAGTGACCCAGTTTTTTCTTACTTATACTCCTGTCCCTACTACAACCACCAAATGCAAATAAATAAAATATAAGTAAAAATTACCAAAGTGTCATTTATGCAAACTGTGTACTTCCTTTGAAATATCCAAATCATTCCCTCTTTCTTGTGTGGCAGCTGCATCTCAAGGAATATTGATTCTCTCTTTGTAGCATCATTTTTATCTATACACCAATGTATTACAGGTTTCAAATGCAAGAGGAATGCTGCAGTCCTTCCCTCACCATGACAAAGTAAATGTGAGTGTGTGTGTGTGTGTGTGTGTGTGTGTGTGTGTGTGTGTGTGTGTGTAAAACTTCCTATACTTTCTCTGTTACATAGAGGGCATGTCCTATAAACCTTAAATAATTTTTCCTTGAAATTAGAGTTGCTAAAGTGTCACTCTTTATAATCTATGATCTAGTTCATTCTTCAGAAGGGGGTTAAATTAGGTAAATTTTAAGGACCCTACTCCAGTTTGCTAATGCTTCCATTATGCAAAATACAAGAAATGGATTGGCTTTTATAAAGGGGTTTATTTGGTTATAAATTTACAGTTTGAAGGCCATGAAAATGTCCAATTTAAGGCATCAACACAAGCATAACCAAAGGAAGGCCAATGACATCTGGAAAACCTTTTAGCTGGAAGGCATGTGGCTGGCATCTGTTGATCCTGGGTTGTGTTCCAGTTCCTTCCTCATCTCTTGTGTGTTCTTCAAATGTTGCTCTTGGGGCATCTTTACCTCTCTTAGCTTCTCCAGAGCAAAGTGGCAGCAAAAGTCTGCCTTCAATGGCCATCTCCAAAATGTCTCTCTTTGCTTCAACAGCAAGCTCCTTCTGACTGTGAGCTCTTTTATAGGACTCCAGTGATTAAATCAAGACCAGTGCTGAATGGGTGGGGCCACATCTCCATGGAAATAATTCAGTCAGAGTTATCACCTACAGTTGTATGGGTCACATCTCTATAGAAACAACTTAATCCAAATATTCTAACCTAATCAACACTAATATGTTTTCCCCCCACAAGATTGTATTAAAGAACATGGTGTTTGGGGGACATAATACATCCAAACCAGCACAGTCCATTCCAACCACAACATTATTTAATTCTGCATGATTTTCTCTGAAAAGGAGTATTTCCAGGAAGAGAAAAGCTTATACATTTAATTCCCCATTGTTTTCTCTGGGTAAGTGTAATGTCAAAAAATGATAACTGAACTAATCTGCATACTAGAGGAGGGAAATGGAAGCAGTCCTTTTATCTCCTAGTGAAAAATTGTGACCCAGTTTTCATGTGGCTAGAATAAAACATTACCAAGATAATTGTATGCACAGAGTCTCTGTTGAATATCATCTTCTTTGCATATGCATTTTTATTGTAGAATAATATTAACTATTTGCACAACTTCTTGAATACCATCAAAATAATTTGTTACTTGGAGAAAGTGCAACAAATGTAGTATTTATCCTGCTTTTAATGTAAAAGCAGAAGATTGACAGAGACTGACATTTTAGAATTGGTTCACTGGTTTCTGAGATCTGAGGCAAGATGCTTCTTCCCACAAACACACTCTTAAATTTCCAGATCTTTTATAAAAGGAATATTTCATATATAGGAATATATGTATAAAATATTCATATATATATATATATATATGGAATGTCCATCCTCCTCAGAATGTTTTCAATGTCAGAAAGAGGGTGTCCTTTCCTGCTCATACCCACAAACACATACACATACTCATACCTACTCCACTTTCCTGTGCATACCCACACATACCCACTCATATGCCACTCATAACCTCCACTCTTACTCCACTCATAGCCACTCCACTTGCCTGCTCATACCCACTTTCCTGCTCATACCCACACACATATACACACACACATATTTAGCTGAAGATGGAGCTGGAACTGGAATTTTGAATCACAAGTTGGATGACTTTTGATGAGAATCACAGAGCAGCAAGTTGAAATAAATTGGACTCTTGGTCATTTGCCTCCACATCAGCCCTGGGCCACCTGTCTGAATATGTATGAAAGATAAATGCTTATCCTGTTCAAGCTATTATTGTTAGGTTGTTCTGTTTATTAAGAGTTTAAATTAATCTCAACCAATTTACACACTTGACTAAAAGGTGAGTAACTATAAAAATACATATAAGAATTAACAACAAAAGGAAGTATGGATTCAAATACTAGCTCTATGTTTATAGATGAATGACATTGTAACCAAGATATTCCTCATTCACTCATTTTCTTAACTTTACGTATTGAAAAATTAAAAAACAAACAAAAAAACATGATTTCAAACAAAACAAAGCAAAGGATTAAGAAAAATAAATAACCTAAAATAACTACTTTACTTCCAAAATTTTCCTACCATACCCTGAGAAAATTAACAAACCATAACCAAAGGATTAAGAAAACAATATCCTAAAATAACTACATTGAAGCTAATTTTTTAAAATACAATTAGCTTTTTTACTTTATCAAAAAAATTTTAAAAAACAATTCAAACAAAACAGAGGAATAAGAACAAATAATCTAAAATAACTGCATTGTTTCAACATGTCCCTATGATACCCCAAGAAAATTAACAAGCCCTAACAAAGCAAAGGAGTAAGAAAAACAAATAACCTAAAATAACTACATTGCTTCCAACATGTTCCTACCATACCCAAGAAAATTTGCAAAACATAATCATTCCTGATCATTCCCATAACATTGAGATTACCCTCAATAGCTTATCTGTTTTTATTAGATAATCATTCCCCAATCACTAGTTGCTATATATCTCTAGGTCCCCTACATTCTGCAACATATAATATTTATTTTAAAATTTTCAGAGTTCACATTAGTGGTAACATACAATATCTCTTTTTGTGTCTGGCTTATTTCACTCAGCATTAAGTTTCATGACTTCATTCCATCTTAATGCCATGTAGTATTCCATCATGTGTATATACCACATTTTGTTTATCTACTCATCTGTTGACGGACATTTGGGTTGTTTCCACCACTTGGCAATTGTGAATAATGCTGCTAGGAACATCAGTGTGCAAATACCTGTTCATGTCACTGCTTTCACATCTTCTGGGTATATACCAAGAAGTGAAATTGCTGGATCAAAGGATAACTCAATATCTAGTTTTTGAAGGAAATGCCAGACTGTCCTCCAGAGTGCCTGTATTGTTACACAGTCCCACCATCAATAAATAAGAGTTCCAGTTTCTCCACATTCTCTCTAGCATTTGTGATTTCATCTTTGTTTAATGGCAGCCACTCTAATTGGTGTGAGAAGATGTCTCATTGTGGTCTTAATTTGCATCTCCCAAATACCTAGTGAAGATGAACATTTTCTCATGTGTTTTTTGGCCATTTGTATTTTCTCTTTAGTGAAATGTTTTTTCATATCTTTCTCCCATTTTATAACTGGGCTGTTTGTACTATTGTCATTGAGTTCCAGGATTTCTTAATATATACAAGATATCAGTCTTTTATCAGATACATGGTTTCCAAATTTTTTTTTCCCATTGAGTTGGCTGCCTCTTCACTTTTTTTGAGAAATTCCTTCGAAGTACCAAAGCTTTTATGTTTGAGGAGTTCCCATTTATCTATTTTTTCTTTCATTGCTTAAGCTTTTTTATTTTTTTACCATTACACTTTATGTATTTTCGATCCTGTAGGAAGTAAAGAGTGGAGTTACAAATCAAAAATACGGTAGTATTAGTATTTATATTTATCATGTGTTCTTTACTGGAAATCTTTATTTCTTCATGTGGTTTCAGTCAATTGTTTAAAGTCCCTTCCTTTTAGCATGGACAATTCCCTTTAGCATTTCTTATAGGACTGATCTACTGATGATGAAGTCCCTCAGCTTTTTTTTAATTTTATTTTGAAATAAATTCAAACTTACATGAACAGTTACAAAAACAATACAAACCCCATACACAGAACTCCAGCATACCCCAACCCCCCTCTCCCAATACCCTGATCCACCAACTTTAACATCCTGTCACACCACCATTTCTTTCTTTCCCTCTCTCTCCCTATCATTAATCATCTATTGCTCTGTCTTCTGAACATATGAGAGCAAGCTGCACACATCCTTGAACAAACAATATAATTCACATATACATTTCCCATGAACAAGAGCATTCTTTTATGCAATCCCATTAAGCACAGCTAAGAGGTTCAAGAAATTCAACATTGATACAAAACTTACATTCTACAGTTCCTTTTTATTTTTTCTTATGTCCTAACTGTGTCCCTTTCAGCCTCCTCTCCTCCATCCTCAGATCCCATCCAGGATCATCCTTGGCATTTAATTGTCATTATCTATTTAAACGGTCTTTTTTTTTTTCAATTGTGGAAACATATATACAGCCTAAATCTTCCCATTCTTACCCCTTCCTAGCATTCCATTAGTGGGATTACTCACATTCAGAATGTTGTAATGCCATCACCTTCCCACCATCCATTTCTAGAAATTTCCCTTCACTCCAAACAGGAACCCTACACTCATTTCTTAACTCCCCATTGCCTCTTCCCCCACTCCTCATAACCCATACTCTGCTTTTCATCTCTATGATCTTATTTACTGATACCTTCTTTGTGTTTACCATGGGGCTTAAATTTAACATCTTAAATCTATAACAATCTTGTTTTTCATTGATATCAACTTAACTTCAATAAGACACATAAACCATATTCCTATAATCCTCCATTCCCCCACCTTTACGTAGTTCTTGTCAAAAATTACATATTTTACATTGAGTCCAAAACCACTGATTTATCATTACACTTTATGTATTTTAGATCCTGTAGGAAGTAAATAGTGGAGTTAGAAATCAAAAATACAGTAGTATTGGTATTTATATTTACCATGTGATCTTTACTGGAAATCTTTATTTCTTAATGTGGTTTCAGTCAATTGTTTAGTGTCCCTTCCTTACAGCCTGCACAATTCCCTATAGCACTTCTTATAGGACTGATCTACTGGTGATGAAGTCTCTCAGCTTTTGATTATCTGAGAATGTTTTTATCTCCCCCTCATTTTTAACCTCCAGGTGTTTGGAATTTTCTAAGTCTCTGATGATTATTGATTTCTAATTCTATTCCTTTGTGGTCAGAAAATGTGCTTTGAATAATTTCAATAATTTTTTAAATCATTGAGGCTTGTTTTATGTGCAAGCATATGTTCTATTCTGGAGAAAGTTCTGTGATCACTAGAGTAGAATACGTATCCTAGTGATTTGGTATGTAATGTTCTATGTATGTCTGTTAAATCCAATTAATTTATCAGACTATTTAGGTTATCAATTTCCTTATTGGTCTTCTGTCTGGTTGATCTATCTATAGGGGAGAGTGATGTGTTGAAGTCTCCCACAATTATTGTGGAACCATCCATTGCTTCCTTTAGTTTTGCCAATGTTTGTCTCATGTATTTTGTGGCACCATGATTGGGTGCATAAAAATTTATGATTATTTCCTCTTGGTGAATTTCCCCTTTTATTAGTATGTAGTGGCCATCTTTGACTCTCATAACATCATTGCATTTAAAGTCTGTTTTATCTGATATTAATATTGCTACTCCTGCTTCCTTTTTGCATGAAATATTTTTCCATCCTTACAGTCTGAATTTCTTTGTGTCCCTGTGTCTATGATGAGTTCCTTGCATGCAACATATTAATGGTTCATATTTTTTTATCCATTCTGCCAATCTATATCTTTTGATTGGGGAGTTTAATCCATTTACATTCAATGTGTTTACTGTGAAGGCATTTCTTGAATCAGCCATCCTAGCATTTCATCTATGTTTGTCAGATATATTTTCCCCTCTCTCTTATTGTCCTTTAATGAACCAACATTGAAACTCTTTAGTACTGAACATTTCTTTATATTGCTCTCTCCTTTCTTTTTCCTCTGTCAGTAGGGCTCCCTTTAGTATCTGAAGTAGGGCAGGTCTTTTATTAGAAAAATCAGTATTTTTTTGTGAAAAATTTAAGCTCTCCCTCAAATTGAAGGAGAGCTTTTCTGGATAAAGTATTCATGGTTGGAAATTTTTCTCTCTCAGAATTTTAAATATGTCATGCCACTGCCTTGTTGCCTCTATGGTGGCTGCTGAATAGTCACTACTTAGTCTTATGTTGTTCCCTTTGTATCTGGTGAGTTGCTTTTCTCTTGCTGCTTTCAGAACTTGCTCCTTCTCTTCAGTATTTGGCATTCTGATCAGAATATATCTGGGAGTGGATTTCTTTGGATTTATTCTATTTGGAGTTCACTGGGCATTTATGCTTTGTGTATTCATATTGTGTAGGAAGTTTGGGAAGTTTTCCCCAACAATTTCTTTAAATACTCTTTCTAGACTTTTAGCCTTCCTTTGCCCTTCTAGGACACCAATGAGTCTTATATTTGGATGTTTTATTTTATCTATCATATCCCTGAGGTTCATTTTGATTTCTTTTTGTTTTTTTTTCTCCATTCTTTCTTTTGTTCTTTCATTTTTCCATTCTGTGGTCCTCAAGGTCACTGATTCATTGTTCAGCTTACTCTAGTCTTCTACTATGAGTATCCAGATTCTTTTAAATTCAGTCAACAGCTTCTTTTATTTACATAAGAGCATCTATTTTTTTATTTACTTTTGCAACTTCTTCTTTATGCTTTTCTAAGGTCTTCTTCATGTCCTTTATATCCTGTGCCATGCTCTCATTGTTTGTCTTTAGTTCTTTGATTAATTGCACCATGTACTGTGTCTCCTATGATCTTTTGATTTGGGTGTTTGGGTTTGTGTTACCCATATCATCTGGTTTTTTCATATGCTTTAAAAATTTCTGTTGGGTTTGGCCTCTTGATATTTGCTTCACTTGATAGGGCTCTTTTAGAATATGTAGGATTATTCAAAGACTAATCTCTAATTTGTCAGATCTACAGTTTGGTGGCATACACTTTAACCAGCAGATGGTGTCTGCAAGTCACCTGTTCCCCTCAAGTCATTCTCCCCAACTTTGTCTTTGTGGTGTGTGGGGGTGTGATTCTTGTGGGGTCCAATTTGTGCTCCAAGTTTGGGTTTGTTGTTGGTGCTGTCTGCCCTGAATGTGGGGCATTTTATGCACAGTTAGGGAGGGAGGGCAGCTTTAGTAATCAAACCTCCCAGGTGTTCTTGGAGATTTTAGGCTGTTGCAAGGTTCTAAACCTTCATTTCAGTCTCACCAAAGATTGTCTCTGCCACTGAAACAAAAGTCCTTGGTATTGGTGTATGGCCCCTAGGATTTCTGAGTGGGTCCCTCTTCCAAGCCATGCCCTTCTAGGGCCTCTGCTGAGGGAAGGCTGTACTACATCACAAGTGCACACCATCCCTCAAAGGAAGTTCTGGGCCACTGGGCTGTGTAGGTGCATTCTCAGACTGCTGTAAAGATGGCTGAATGGGGCGTGTTAAATTTCCCCCTTTTCACACAGCTCTGCCTTCCCAGCTCCAGGACAATTACCTGTGGGTGTGGGAATGGCTATTGTTCATGCCCAATATTGTGCATGTGCCTGTGTTGCTGGAAACACTTCCTGTCACACTGGGTTTTTTGGCACACCTTTCAGCTGTGGCACCTGTGCCAGCCAGGAGTGTTCCCAGCCCACTGTAAAGATGGCTGCAAGGGGTGTGGTTTTTTCCCCCTTTTGGCTTAACTCTGCCTTCCTTGCTCTGAGACAATTGGCAGTGGGTGCAAGAAAGGTTATCTTCCATGCCAGATATTGAGATGTTTGCAAAGCTCATTCCTGCCACACTTCACTGTGCAGTTCTCACTGCCATATCTGAAGACACTTTTGTGTTTTTTAAAAAAGAACTAGGGACTCGGGCAAGATGGCGGCATAGAGAGGAGTGGAAGCTAAGTAGTCCCCCTGGAACAACTACAAAAAACCAGAAACAACTAGTAAATAATCCAGAATACCTGCAGGGGGACAAACGAGACCATCCACTCATCATACACTAACCTGAATTGGGAGGAATGCCTGAGAACACAGCATAAAATCTGTAAGTAAAACCTGTGGATCCAAGTCGTGAGACCCCCTCCCCCATAGCCTGAGCTGCAAAGCCTCGTGGTGCCAGAAAGAAGCTCTCTCCCAGCAAGTAAATATAGCTCAGCTGAGCTCCAACTGGGGTTTTAAGTAGCGAGTGTGAACTGCTTACTACAGGTACGCATCCCCAAAAAACAGACAAAGGCTTTGGGTGATGACTCACCCTGGAGAGCCGGAGGGTCGCTTTGGACTGGGTCTGAAGGGGACTGTCTATTTCTTTTTTGGCTCAGTGGGGAAAGCCCCAGTCATATTCAGTTTCCAGGGCTGTGACTTGGGGAAGGGTGGAGACAGCACAAGCAGAGAGCGAGACCATTGAAATGCTAATGACCTCCACCTGAGGACTCTGTCTTCTCTAGGAAGAAAGGGGTGTGGCCCTTTCCATTCAGAACCAGACCCCAGAGCCTGGGGGAACACGGCCATACCTCCTCACACCAGTCAAGAATTATAGGCTAACAGGCATCACCTGCTGGGCAGAAAAGCACAGTGACCTGAGGCATCACAGGGTGGAGCAATTTTCTAAGACACACCTGCAGGGAAACCAGATACTGAATATTTCTTCCCTCTGGGACCTGAGCCTGTTCTGGTCTGGGAAAACCTGATTTGGATAACCAAGGAAACCATGCCTAGACAACAGAAAATTACAACCTACACTAAGAAAAACAAACTTGTGGCCCAGTCAAAGGAACAAACATACACTTCAACTGAGATACAGGAATTTAAACTAATGCTAAATCAAATCAAAAAGTTTAGAGAAGATATTGCAAAAGAGATAGAGGCTGTAAAGGAAGCACTGGGCATGTATACGGCAGAAATCAAAAGTTCAGAAAAAACAACTAGTAGAATCTATGGAAATGAAAGGCACAACACAAGAGATGAAAGACACAATGGAAACATACAACAGCAGATCTCAAGAGGCAGAAGAAAACACTCAGGAACTGGAGAACAAAACACCTGAAAGCCTACATGCAAAGGAGCAGATGGAGAAAAGAATGAAAAAATACGAGCAACGTCTCCGGGAACTCGAGGATGAAACAAAGTACAATAATGTACATATCATTGGTGTCCCAGAAGGAGAAGAGAAGGGAAAGGGGGCAGAAGCAATAATAGAGGAAATAATTAATCAAAATCTCCCATCTCTTATGAAAGACATAAAATTACAGATCCAAGAAGCGCACCGTACTCCAAACAGAAGAGATATGAATAGGCCTACGCCAAGACACTTAATAATCAGATTATCAAATGTCAAAGACAAAGAGAGAATCCTGAAAGCAGCAAGAGAAAAGCGATCCATTACATACAAAGGAAGCTTAATAAGACTATGTGCGGATCTCTCAGCAGAAACCATGGAGGCAAGAAGGAAGTGGTGTGATATATTTAAGATAATGAAAGAGAAAAACCGCCAACCAAGAATCCTGTATCCAGCAAAGCTGTCCTTCAAATATGAGGGAGAGCTCAAAATATTTTCTGACAAACAGACAATGAGAGACTTTGTGAACAAGACACCTGTCCTACAGGAAATACTAAAGGGAGCACTACAGGGTGATAGAAGACAGGAGTGTGTGGTTTGGAACACAATTTTGGGAGACGGTAGCACAACAATGTAACTACACTGAACAAAGGTAACTATGAATACGGTTGAGAGAGGAAGATGGGGAGCATGTGAGACACCACAAGAAAGGAGGAAAGATAATGACTGGGACTGTGTACCTTGGTGAAATCTAGAGTAGTCAACAATTGTGATAAAATGTACAAATATGTTCTTTTACGAAGGAGAACAAGCAAATGTCAACCTTGCAAGGTGTTAAAAATGGGGAGGCATTGGGGGAGGGATGCAATCAGCATAAACTAGAGACTGTAACTAATAGAATCATTGTATTATGCTTTCTTTAATGTAACAAAGGTGATATACCAAAGTGAATGCAGATAAGAGGGGGGGATAGGGGAGGCATGTTAGACACTTGACATTGGTGGTATTGTCTGATTCTTTATTCTACTTTGATTTAAGGTTATTTTTCCTTTTGCTGCTTCCTAGCTGTCATTTTTTTTCCTCTTTCTTTTGTCTCTCTACCTTCTTTGACTCTCCCTCCTGCCTTGTGGAAGAAATGTAGATGCTCTTATATAGATAGTGGTGAAGGTGGTGAACACATAAATATATGACCATGCAGAAAACCATCGATTATTTACTTGGGATGGAATGTATGGTGAGTGAACAAAACCATATTAAAAAAAAATGGGTTGATGACAAAACCTCGAGGGCAATATACTGAGTGAAATAAGCCAGACACATTAGGACAATTATTGCAGGGTCTCACTGATAGGAACTAATTATAATATGTAAACTCATAGACATGAAATATAAGGTACCAAGATATAGGATGAGGCTTAAGAATGGGGAGTGGTTGCTTAGTATGAGCAGAATGTTCAATTAGGATGAACTTAAATGTTTGGAATTGAACATGGGTATTGGTAGTAAGATGTGAGAATAACTAACAGCGCCAAATGGTGTGTGAATGAGGTGGAAAGGGGAAGCTCAGAGTCATATATGTCACCAGAAGGAAAGTTGGAGGTCAAAAGATGGGAATGTATAAAACTGAATCCTATGGTGGGCAATGTCCATGATCAACTGTACAAATACTAGAAATCACTTCCATGAACCAGAACAAATGTATGACAATACAATTAGAAGTTAATAATAGAGGGGCAAATAGGGAAGAACTATATACCTATTACAAACTATATACTACAGTTAGTAGTATTTCAACATTTTTTCATAAACAGTAACAAATGTACTATATCAATACTACGAGTCAACAATTGAGGGGGGTTGGTTAGGGATAGGGGAGGATTCGAGTTTCCTTTTCTTTTTTTCTTTTTTCATCTTTCACTTTATTTCTTATCTGGAGTAATGAAAAGTTTCTAAAAATTGAACAAAAATTAAGTGTGATAGATGCACAGCTGTATGAGGGTACTCAGGGGCAAGTGATTGTACACTTTGGATCTTTGGATAATTGTATGGTATCTGAACAATCTCAATAAAAATGAAAAAAAAAAAAAAGAACTAGTACACCTTCAATTGCCAACTCACAGTTTCCCCACACTGCAGCATGGCTGCTGGACATTCAGCTAGCTTAGTCACATGTTTCAGATCACAGACTTCCAGTTTCACCAAGTGCATGGTCACTGTGGATTTAGCAGACCTTGTTCAGCTGGTGCATTGCTGTAACTGGTGTTCTGGATCACTTTCTAGCTTTTATGTAGTATTTTTCACAGAGGTGTTTTTTTGCCCTGTCTCTCCTACCCACCATCTTAGGTTCTCCCCCATTGCTTATGCTTTGAGTGTAAGGTCTAAGAAGTGACCTCCTAATACAAGGTCTTGGAGATGTTTCCCTACATTATCTTCTAGGAGTTTTATGGCACTGTCTCTTATATTGAGGTCTTTAATCCACTTTGAGTTAATTTTTGTGTAGGGTGTGAGGTAGGGGTCCTCTTTCATTTTTTTGGATATGGATAACCAGCTTTCCCAACTCCATTTGATGAAGAGACAGGTCCAAGTTCAGTGGTTTTGGGGACCATATCAAAGATCAGTTGACCATAGATCTGGGGGCCTATCTCCAAATTCTCAATTCAATTCCATTGATCAATATGTCAATCTTTGTTTCATTATCATGCTGTTTTGCCTACAGTGGATTTACAGTAAGCTTCAAAGTCAGGAAGTTTAAGTCCTCTTGCCTGGTTTTTCTGTTTTAGAATGTTCTTACCAATCCAAGGCATCTTTTCCTACCAAATAAATTTGATTGCTAGCTTTTCCAATTCTGCAAAGTAGGTTGTTGGAATGTTGATTGGAATTTCATTGAATCTGTAGATGAGTTTAGGTAGAATTGATATCTTAATGACATTTAACCTTCCTATCTATGAACACAGAATATTTTTCCATCTTTTTAGGTCCCCTTCTATTACTTTTAGTAAAATGATGTAATTTTCTATGTATAAGTCTTTTATATCCTTGGTTAAATTTATTCCTAGACAATTGATTTTTTTAGTTGCTATTGATAATGGAATCTTTTTTCTTGAGTGTCTCTTCAGTTACGTGATTTCTAATGTATGGGAACATTAATGACTTACATGCATTAATCTTGTGTGCTGCCACTTTGTTGAATTTATTAGCTGAAGTAGCTGTGTCATCAATTTCTCATTGTTTTCCAAATATAAGATCATATCATCTGCAAATAATGACAGTTTTACTTCTTCTATTCCATTTTGGATGCCTTCTGTTTCTTTGTCTTCCTGGATTGCTCTGGCTAGCACTCCTAGCACAACGTTGAATAACAGTGGTGACAGCAGGCATACTTGTCTCATTCTCAATCTTAGAGGGAAGGCTTTCAGTCTCTCTCTATTGAGTACTATGCTGGCTGTGGGTTTTTCATATATTCCCTTTATCATATTGAGGAATTTTCCTTCAATTCTTACCTTTTGAAGTGTTTATATCAAAAAAGGATGGTGGATTTTGTCAAATGCTTTTTCAGCATCCATTGAAATGATCATTTGATTTTTTCCCTTCTGAATTGTTAATTTGTTGTATTACATGGTTTGATTTTCTTATATTGAACCATCCTTGCATACCTGGAATGAACCCCACTTGGTCATGGTGTATGATTTTTTTTAATGTGTCTTTAGATTTGATTTGCAAGGACTTTCTTGATAATTTTTGCATCTATATTCATTAGGGAGATTTGCCTATACTTTTCCTTTCTTGTAGCATCTTTACCTGGTTTTGGTATTAGAGTGATGTTAGCTTCATAAAATGAGTTAGTTAGTACTCCATTTTCTTCAATTTTTTGAAAGAGCTGAAGTTGGTATCAGTTCTTTTCAGAAATTTTAGTAGAGTTCCCCTGTGAAGCCATCTGGCCCTGGGCATTTATTTGTGGGAAATTTTTTGATGACTCATTGGATCTCTTTGCTTGTGATTGGTTTTCTGAGGTCTTCTATTTCTTCTCTGGACAATCTAGGTTGTTCATGTGTTTCCAGGAAATTGTCCATTTCCTCTACATTATCTAGTTTGTTGGCATACAGTTGTCCATACTATTTCTTTAATTACAGTTTCCATAGTAATGACCCCTTTCTCCTTTATTATTTTGTTTAATTGTGTCTTCTCTCTTTTTCATTTTGTCATTCTAGCTAAGGGTTTGTCAATCTTGTTGATCTTCTCAAAGAGCCAAATTTTGCTTTTATTTATTCTATTTTTTTTGTTCTTTATGTCATTTATTTCTGCTTTAATACTTGTTATTCCTTTTCTTCTGATTGGTTTAGGATTAGTTTGCTGCTCATTTTCTAGCTTCTTCAGTTGTTCCATGAGTTCTTTGGGTTTAGCTCTTTCTTCCTTTTTAATGTATGCATTTAGAGCTATAAATTTTTCCCTCAATACCACCTTCACTGCATCCCATAAGTTTTGATATGTTGTGCTCTCATTTTCATTCATTTCTAAATATTTAGCAATTTCTCTATTTCTTCTTTAACCCACTGATTGTTTAGGAGTGTGTTGTTTATCTCCAGATATTTGTGAATGTTCTATATCTTTGATGGTTGTTTATTTCTAGTTGTATCCTATTGTGATAAGAACTGTTCTTTGAATAATTACAAACTTTTTAAATTTATTGATGCTTGTTTTATGGCCCAGCATACAATCTATTCTGGAGAAACTTTCATGGGCACTAGAGAACAATGTATATCCTGGTGATTTGGGATGTAATGCTCTCTATATATTTCTGTTAAGTCAAATTAATTTATCACATTGTTTAGGTTTTTGATCTCCTTATTGGTCCTCTGTCCAGTTTATCTATCTAGAAGAGACAGTGATGTATTGAAGTCTCTAAGAATTACTGTGGAAATATCTATTACTTCCTTCAGTTTTGCCAATGTTTCTCTCATATACTTTGGGGTACCTTGATTGGGTGCATAGACATTTATGATTTTTATTTTTTCTTTGTGAATTGTCCATTTGATTAGTATAGTGTCCTTCTTTGTCCTTATGATATACTTGCATTTAAAGTCTATTTTTTCTGAGGATAATATTGCTACTTCTGATTTCTTTGGCTGTAGCTTGTGTGGAATATTCTTTTCCATCCTTTCACTTTCAATTTCTTTGTGTCTCTGGGTCTAAGAACAGTCTCTTGTAAGCAACATATTTATGGTTCATAATTTTTAATCCATTCTGCCAATCTATATCTTTTAATTGGGGATTTAATCCATTCACAATCTTATTACTGTGAAGGCAGTTCTTGAATCAGCCATCATATCCTTTGGTTTTTATTTGTCACATATATTTTTCCCTCTCTCTCTTTATTTCCTTTAACATGTCCTTACTAAAACTCCTTAGTTCTGTGCCCTTCACCAGATCTCTCTCTCTGTCTCTTTTCTTTTTTTCTCAGCTGGTGGGACTTCCTTTATTTCTTGTAGGGCAGGTCTCTTGTTAGCAAATTCTCTCAACATTTGTCTGTGAAAATTTTAAGCTCTTCCTCAAATTTGAAGGAGAGCTTTTCTGGATAAAGAATTCTTGGCAGTTTTTCTTTCAGAATTTTAAATATGTCATAACACTGCCTTCTTGCCTCCATGGTAACTGTAGAATAGTCACTACTTAGTCCTATGTTATTTCCTTTGTATTGGTGAATTGCTTCTCTCTTGCTGCTTTCAGAACTTGATCATTCTCTTCAGCCTTTGAAAATCTGATCAAAATATGTTTCAGAGTGGGATTCTTTGGATTTATTCAGTTTGGAGTTCACTGGGCATCTATGATTTGGATGTTTATGTCATTTAGAAGGGTTGGGAAGTGCTCCCCAACAATGTCTTTGGATACTCTTCCTAGTCCTTTACTCTTCTCTTCCCTTTATCTGGAGAACCAGTGATTCTTATATTTGTGGACTTCATGTTGTCCATCATATCCCTGAGATCCATTTCAATTTTTTTTCACCATTTGTTCTTTTGTGCTTTCACTTTCTTACCTACTTTCTTCAAGTTCACTGATTCACTCTTCAGCTTCCTCTAATCAGGTGCTATGTGTATCAAGAATCTTTTAAATTAAATCAGCAGTTTCTTTTATTTCCATAAGATCCTCTATGTTTTTATTTACTCTTGCAAATTCTTCTTTATGCTATTCTAGGTTGTCTTGATGTCCTTTATATCCTGAGCCATGGTATTGGTGTTTGTGATTACTTCTTTATTAGTTTCTCCAAGTTCTGTATCTCCTCTGAATTTGTAATTTGGGCATTTGGGTTGTCAATATCTTCTGGTTTCTTCATATGCTTTTTAATTTTCTGCTGTTTTTGGCCTCTTGGCATTTGCTTATCTTAATGAGGTTCTTTTAGGATGTACAGTCTTATTTAAAGAATTATCTGTAATTTGACAGAGCTACAGCTTTGTGCACTGCACTTTTCCTGACCTACCAGCAGCTGACACTCCTGAGCAACCTCTTAACCTCAATCCAGTTCTCCCCAACTTCATTTATGCAGCTAGTTGGGGTCCAAATCATGTGGCTGTCCAGTGACCCAATTTTCCATGTTCAATAGTGACTGCCAGCCCTGTGCATGGGTGGCATGCCCTGTGCAGTGTGGCAGGGAAGAGGGCTTTAAGACCCAGTACTGCCAGCCATTCCTGTGGCTGCTGCTGGAATACCCTGTGGCTATGGCACACTTCCAACCCTTCCATTCAGATCCCCCTCAGTCCCTCACTGCCGTGGGTGCACAAGTCCCTGGGCATGGTGTAGGGATCCTGGAACTTCCATGAAGCACCCTTGCCTCTAGGATGTGCACCCTGTGGGCTTCTGTAGAGGAGTTGCACTATCACAAACCAGCCAAGTCCTGGGTTCCCTTGAGGAAGCTCTCAGCCATAGCACTGCAAAGAGGTTTCTCCCAGCTGCTACAAAGATGGCTGCATGAGGCATGAAAACTACCCACTTTCATGACCATCTGCCTGCTGCAGAAGCTCTTCCCTCAGGGGACTTCAGCTGTGGGTGTGCAAAGGGCTACCACCCTTGCCAGACACTGAGGTGGGTTCCCATGCCATGGAAAGGAATCCCTGCCCAATCAACAATGGCTCCTACTGCCAGCTACCTGGCTGCCCCCTAGGTTCCACTCCAACCTGCTTCAGGATACAGTCTCTCAGTTTCTCCCCACTGCAGCACAAGTCCAGCTGCCATTTTCCCAGTGGCTCTCTGGATCAAACACTTACACAACACTGAATGCAGTCTCTCAGTTTCTCCAAATGCTCAATGATTATGGATATATAAGTCCCTGCCCAGCTGGTGGAACCCTGGAACTGATATTCTGGAGCACTTACTGTCTTTTATCTAATATTATTCATAGAGATATATAATATCTATGTCTCTCCTAATCTGCCATCTTGGATCTCCTCTCATTCACTCATTTTTAACTGACAGATAATAATATCTATCTCACATAGATGTTGTGAGACTTAAATGAGGCAGTGCACATGACCTGTGTGCCATATTCTGCCCTCTGCCTCTTTCTGAAGGTAAATTTTTATTGGAACTGAGTCACACCCACTTGTTTATGTGTTGTGTTTGGCTGCATTCACACTAGAATGGCAGAGTTTTTGCAATAGAGACCTTACAGTCCACAGAGCCTAAAATATTTCTTTTCTGGCCCTTTGCACAAAAGGTTGCTGACCTATAATTGAGAACATAGTAATGGTGTAGATTCTATGCATAAAACCATTTCAGTATTGTGTTATTTTTCTTGTAAAATAATATGATGGATTAATCCTTAATTATGCACACTCTTAGAGATGGCTTTGAGTGATTTTCAGGTCATTTTACTAATCCAGCGGTGCTTATTGATCTAGTTACCTTGAAACCTATGGCATATATCTACCTATGGCTGATAAGGATTACAACTTCAGTCTGCACCCCTAGGATGGAGGGTTACAATTTGTTCACTACCAGATGAAACCCATATGAATGCTATGCCAATGTGACTGACTTTCAAGTACAAATGGTTGATTGCCATAAATTGCATTGTCAGGATATACCTAAAAGGTCACACTGCAGAAGCAAGGCTTAGGGCCTGAGGCATACCAAAGTATACATAATTTTGGAAGGAATCAGATTTGACAAAAGGCCTGTCTTACTTTTGAACAGGTAAGGTTTGAGCAACACAGGTCTGCTGAGTTAACACTTTCCTGACCACTTCTGAATCAACAAACATACCTGAATCCTCAAATCTGTCTCTTCCTTTATGACACAATGGAAGTGATTCTCCTTGTGTTGTAATGTAATCTCTCCACCTGCATACTGTCTTGCCTTCTTCATATGCAGATTTCATTCATCCATGATATCACCATTTCCTTAACTTCTCTTTCTTTGCTAGCCTTCCCAATCCTAATTTGAATGATAAAAAATAGAAGATTAATTAGGAGAATATGCATTTGTCTTCAACCATGGTCCTATATTCTTTCCTTTTTTATAGTGGATTTCTTGAAATGTACTTTTAAACTAGGCCTTTATTCTGTCATTTCTTATTCATTTCCCATTCATCACTCTCATCCATGGCTCCATTGATTAAAATCTATAGAAATCACCTGTGATCTCCTTGTTTCTTAATCCAAGTAAAAATATTTCATGCCTTTTCTTTTATAGATGCATTTGAAAATGATAGTCACTTCCTGCATCAAAAGTTTCTTTCACTGGATTCTATGATAATAATTGCAATAACAAAATTTATCCTTTCATTGAAAAACACTAGTAGTTTCTATGTGACCCATACTGTTCTAGGAACTAAGGATACAATATCCAATAAACAATATCCCTATGTTTGAGTACCTGATAATTACCACCTCCACTGTGTGTATTTACCCAGCATTTCTCTGAGCAAGAAATGGAGCATTAATTATATGAATTCTCTTTAAATTCCAAAATCCCCCATAAGAAAGTCACTATTATCAACACCATTTTACTGAGGAGAAAACTTGAGTTAAAGAGAAGTTAACTTCACTAAATTTTAAGAAAAATTACAACTAAGGAAATGAACTAAGGTTTTTCTAATACCAAAATCCATGCTCTTCCAGTTCGGATGTATTATGTCCACCAAAATGCTATGTTCTTCTATGCAGTCTTGTGTGGGTGGATGTATTAGTGTTGATTAGGTTGGAATATTTGGATTAAGTTGTTTCCATGAGGATGTGACCCACCCAACTGTAGGTGATAACTCTGAATGATTTTCATGGAAGTGTAATCCTGCCTATCTAGCATGGGTCTTGATTTAATCACTGGAGTCCTTTAGAAATGCTGGCACAGACCCAGATGCTAGCTGGCTTAGCTCAGAGATGCTTGGAGTTGTGGACCCCTGAGTTTGGCTGCAGCTTACAGAGACATTTTGGAGTTGGACTTTGAGAGCAGTCTTTTGCTCTGGAGTACCTAAGAGAGGACAAAAGCCCCAACAGCAACTAAGAGTGACATTTTTGAGGAACTGCAGCCTAGAGAGGAATATCCTTGGAGAATGCCATTTTGAAACCAGAACTCTGGAGCCACCTCCAGTCATGTGCCTTCCCAGCTAACAAGAGGTTCTCTGGGTGCCATTGGCCATCCTCCAGTGAAGATATCCAATTGTTGATGACTTACTTTGAACAATTTAAGGCCTTAAGACTGTAATTTTGTAACAAATAAACCCCCTTTATAAAAGCCAATCCATTTTCTGGTGTTTTGTGAAAAGGTAGCATTAGCAAACCGGAACACATTGAATCCAACCACTATTTCAGTACAAGCCAGGATTGGAGATGGTTTTGTCTAGAAAGGATTTGTGGAAAGTCCTATTATTTGATGGTTTTGACCCCTGTGTGCTTCATGTAAAGCCCTCAAGATTTTTGCCATATCTGTATGAATTGAGTCACTGTTCATCTGGACTGGAGGGAATGAAAAACTAGTAAATTGAAGGTAACATTTCTTCAAAGACAGAGCCATGGAGATTGGGGTCTGGAGTCAAGAGGTGTTGGTCAGAGAGGGTGGAGCAGCCCATGAATGTGGAAATGATGAGTTTGCCCCATAGGCAGAGGGAAGGCATTCCACCTCAATGCTCAGGAAGAGTGCTGCCACCCCAGGCCTCAGAGAGGGTGGAGTACATTCCCCAGGAATTGGGGAGAGCCTGGCCACCACACTATTGTATGGAGAGGAGAGAGCTGTTTCCCCAGAGAGGTAGAATCTGGTCACCCCAAAGTTTGAGGTGGGTGGAGTGGAGAAGAAGTTGGTCTTCCCAATGGTGGATATGTTGGAACACACCCCAGCATTTGGAGAGAAAAGGATTGTCATGAAGGCCCTTGGAAAGTGTGGGACTGCCACTTTCTCAAGCCCTAAGGATAAAACATCACTCTATATATGACTCTCAGACTCTGAAATCTAATGGAGTTTGCCCTGTGGGTTTTAGGAACTGTTTTGGTCCTGTGAACCCTGTTTTGCTTTCAGTTTCTCCCTATGGCAATGGGAATGTTTATCCTATGATTGTCCCTCTTTTGTATATTGGCAGCAGTTAACTTGTTCTGAGTTTCAAAAGTCCACAGCTAAAGGGAAATTTTGCTTTAGGACAGAACATGCCTGTAAATAATTTTGATAAGATCTTGTACTTACCTTTTGTTAGTGAAATGATTTAAGTTTTTGTGATATTGTGATGGGATGAATATATTTTGTATATGGAAAGATCATGTCATTTTGGAGTCTAGGGGGTGGAATGTGAGAGTTTGGATGTATTATGTCCCCCAAAATGACATGTTCTTTGATACAATCTTGTGTGGACAGATGTATTAGTGTTGACTATGTTGGATTATTTGGATTAAGCTGTTTCCATGGAGATGTGACCCACCCAACTGTAGGTGATAACTTGGATTGAATTATTTCTGTGGATGTGTGGCCATGCCCATCTAGCACGGGTCTTGATTTAATCACTGGAGTCCTTTAGAAAAGCTGGCACAGACCCAGACACTAGCTGGATTAGCTCAGAGATGCTTGGAATTGTGGACTCCTGACATTGGCTGCAGCTTAGAGAGACATTTTGGAGGTGGCCATTGAAAGCTGATGCTGACATTTTGGAGAAGACCATTTTGAAACACAACCTGGGTACAAGAAGACACCAGCCACATGCCTTCCAGCTAACAGAGATTTCCTTGATGCCATCAGCTATCCTTCAGTGAAGGTACCTTATTGTTGACACCTTATCTTAGACATGTTATCACCTTAAGACTGTAACTTTGTAACCAAATAAACCCCCTTTATAAAAGCTAATCCATTTCTGGTGTTTTACATAACAGCAGCATTAGCAAACTGGAACAGATGCCTTTAATTTTCTTTTAAAACCTTTTTCTCCTTGTTCATTTTTCTTATGCCAAGCCTAGAAAAAGACTTGTATGCAACGTGCCTATTGCTGGTTTCTCTATTTCGTACTTGCATTTTGCTAACTAAAACACCATTTCCCCAACTATATGAGCTTAGTTTTTTTTAACACTTTTATTGTGAAATATATATACAGAAACATAACTTTCAAAAGATGGCTTATCAAGCAGTTGTAGAGAAAATTTCAAAGTATTTTATGGATTGCATTTCAAGAATTTCAGTTATTTCATTCTAGCTGTTCTAATACACTAGAGACAAAAAAATCTATATTATGGTTCAGTATTCATAATCCTTTGTTAAATTCTCTCTTGCCTGTTGCTATTCCTGCCTCTCATTTTACCATTGTCTCAATCTTCATGGATTTCTGGGCAGTGACCATTTTACCTTGTTTATATTGAACAGCAATGTCAGCATTATGGTGAACAGGCATGCAGCTGGTTGATGTTATTGAAGAGGCTGTTGCCTCTCCGTTTTAGGGTTTATCTGGCATAGGAACAATAGAAATTTTAAGTTGCTCAAAAATAAACTTAGTGAAACATTTATAGAGTCTCAGAGAAGGGACTGGATATTCTTTACGATTGTTGAGACTACCGTTGATTAGGGATTGGCATGCTGTGGCCATTCAGAATATCTAGCTGAAGCCTGCTGTGCCGGTTTGAATGTATTATGTCCCCCAGAAAAAGCCATATTCTTTGATGCAATCTTGTGGGGCAGACAGAATAGTGGGGATTAAGTTGGAACATTTGAATTAGGTTGTTTGCATGAAGATGTGCCCCACCCAGCTGTGGGTGGTGACTCTGGTGGGATACTCCCATGGAGGTGTGGCCCCACCCATTCAGGGTGGGCCTTTATCAGTGGAACCATATAAATATGCTGACTCAAAGAGATGGAATGCAGTGCAGCTGTGAGTGATGTTATTTGAAGAGGAGCAAGCTTGCTAGAGAGGAATGTCCTGGGAGAAGCCATTTTGAAACCAGAACTTTGGAGCAGACGCCAGCCATGTGCCTTCCCAGCTAACAGAGGCTTTCCGGACGCCATTTGCCATCCTCCAGTGAAGGTACCTGATTACTGATGTGTTACCTTGGACACTTTATGGCCTTAAGACTGTAACTGTATAGCCAAATAAACCCCCTTTTTATAAAAGCTAGTCCATCTCTGGTGTTTTGCATTCTGCAGCATTAGCAAACTAGAACACCTGCCTAAGAGTAACCTCCAGGATAGCCTCTCAACTCCATTTGAAATCACTTAGCCACTGAATCCTTATTTTGTTACATTTCTTTTCACCCTGTGGTCAATTTGTTTTTAACAATCCCATGATGCCAGGGCAAGCCTCATTCCTGGGAGTCATGTCCCACTTTGACAGGGAGAGTCCCTCTCTTGAGAGCCATGTCCCAATTAGGGGGGATTGTAATTATTTTATTTGCAGAGTTGGACTTAGAGAGAGGAAGGCTATATCTGAACAACAAAAGAGGTTCTCTTGAAGTGACTCAGGCATATTATATGAAGATTTAGGTTCTCCTTACAGCAGTAAGTTCCATAAGGTAAAGCCTCAACTGAAGACTCTTCTTATTATGTAGGGTGACACTAATTTCATATAGTATATATTCTACCCAAAGTAAACAATGTGTCATATTATCCTCACTGTGTTGTACAGTCATCACTCTCAATTTTAAAAAAATATCATAAGCCAAAACACACCATAGCTGTCTTATCCCCCTTCAAATATTTATCCCTAGTATTACTGTGGTACTAGTAAGGTATTCTTACTATAGTCCATAGTATTCAATAGGTAGTTCTTCCCATAAAACAATCTGTTGTTAACTTTTTGTAACAGCACCATACCTTAGAATCAGATTGTACAAGAAATTATTTATATTTGTAGTGCTTATCTGTGATATGCATGGCTTTAAACAACCCATTTCAGTCATGTTCATCTTCAATATGGCATCAATACTTGTAATCCCTTTAATGAACTATCATCATCCCTGTCTATTCCCATACCTTTAAGTTCAACTTCCTTAGCAAGCCTGTACATATCAGGGAATCATTCCCCCTTCTCTAGCTTCTGTCTATTTCCCATGTATTCTAAATTTTAAGGCACTGATTTTCATTACCCAGGGGTTTCATATTAGTGATATCATACAATATCCCTTCTTCTGTTTGACTTATTTCACTCAGTGTAATGTCCTCAAGGTTCATCCATGTTGCCACATGTTTCAGGACCTCATTCCTCCTTATTGCTGCATAGTATTCCATTGTATGTATATACCAAATATTGTTTATCCACTTGTCTATTGAAGGATGCTTGAATTGTTTCCATCCTTTGGTAATTCTGGATAATGTCGCTATGAACATAACTGTGCAAATGTCTGCTGGTGTAACTGCTTTTATAAATTCTGAGCATATGCTGAGTAATGGAATTGTCAGGTCATAGGGTAACTCAATATTCAATTTTCTAAGGAACCACCAAACTGTCCTCCACAGTGGTAGTTACATTATACATTCCCCCAGCAATGGATAAGAGTTTCAATTTCTCAACATCCTCTCTAGCGTTTGTAGATTATTGTTTGTTTAACAACGGCCATTCCTATTGCTATGAGATGATATCTCATTGTGGTTTTGATTTCCATTTCCCTAATAGCTAGTGAAAATGAATACTTTTTCATGGGCTTCCTAGCCATTTCCTCTTCAGAAAAATGTGTTTTCATATCTTTTGCCCATTTTATTATTGGGCTGTTTGTACTATTGTCCTTGAGTTGCATGATTTCTTTATATATGCTATATAACAATCTCTTTTAAGAAATATAGATTCCAAATATTTTCTCCCATTGAGTTGGATGCTTCTTCACCTTTTTTGGCAAAGTCCTTTGATTCACAGAAACTTTTATTTTGAAAAGTTTCCATTTATCTATTTTTTCTATCATTGCTTGTGCTTTGGGTTTAAGGTCAAGGAGGCTATCTTCCATTACTAGGTCTTGAAGATGTTCCCTATATTATCTTCTAGGAGTATTATGGCATTTTCTCTTATATTGAGGTGTATGATACACTTTGAGTTAATTTTTGTATAGGTTGTGATGTATGGGTCCTCTTTCATTCTTTTGGTTATGGATATCCAGTTCTCCCAGCCCCATTTGTTGAAAAGACTATTCAGTTCCTGTTCAGTGCACCTGAGAACCTTGTCAAAAATCAATTAGTCATAGATCTGGGGGTCTATTTCTGAACTTGCAATTGATTCCCTGATCAATATCTTTATCTTTCTGTCAGTACCATGCTGTTTTGGACACTGTGGCTTTATAATAGGCTTTAAAGTCAAGGAGTGTAAGTCCTCCCACATCATTGGTCTTTTCTAGGATGCTTTGGCAATTCAAGTCCCCTCTCCCTTCCAAAGAAATTTGATAACTGAAGTCTGACGGAATTCTGATTGGAATTGCATTGAACCTGTAGATAAATTTGGGTAGAATTGACATCTTAAAGATGTTTAGCATTTCAATCCATGAACATGGAATATCTTTCCACCAATTTAGGTCTTCTTTTATTTCTTTTAGTAATGTTTTGTAATTTTCTGTGCAGAGGTCTTTTACATCCTACATCTTTTAGATCTAGTTTATTCTCAGATACTTCATTCTTTTAGTTGCTAGTGTGAATGGGATAGTTTTTTCTTGATTGCCACTTCTGGGTCATTACTGGTTTATAGAAACATTACTGATTTTTCACATAAATCTTATATCCTGCCACTTTGCTGAATTTGTGTACTAGCTCAAGTAGCTTTGTCATCGATTTCTCAGGATTTTCCAAATGTAGGATTATATCCTATGCAAGTAATCAAAGTTTTACTTCTTCCTCTCCAATTTGGATGACTTTTATTCCTTTTTCTTGCCTAATTGTTTTTTTTTTTGTTTTTTGTTTTTGTTTTCGTTTTCAGCACTTTTATCCCTATTTATATTTTTCCTGCAATTTTATAGAGATATATTCATATACCATACAATTATCCACAGTGTACAATCAGTTGTTCATGGTATCATCATACAGTTGTGCATTTAACACCATAGTCAGCACTTGAACATATTGATTACTATGAAAAAAAGGTTTTTAGTGAATAGAAAAAATAATGAAAAGAAAAATGAAGTATCATACAATAGTAGAGTCAGATAATAACACCACTACCAACAATCCCATATCCCTCTTGCCTAACTGCTTTTGCTAGAATTTCTAGCAAAATTTCTGAGTAATAGTGATGAGAGTGGGCATCCTTGTATCAGTCCTGATCTTAGGTGGAAGTTTTTCAGTCTTTCACTGTTGAGTACTATGTTGGCTGTGGGTTTTTCATATGTGTCCTTTATCTTATGCAGGAAGGTTCCTTCAATTCCTACCTTTTTAAATGTTTTTTATCAAAAAAGGATGCTGACTTTTGTCAAATGCTTTTTCAGCATCTACTGAGATGGTCATTTGATTTTTCCCTTTCCATTTGTTAATGTGTTGTATTACATTGATTGAAATTCTTATGTTGAACCACCACTGCATTCCTGCAGTGAACCTCACTTGGTCATGGTGTATAATTCTTTTGATGTGCCTTTGGATTTGATTTGAAAGTATTTTGTTGAGAATTTTTGCATCTATATTCAGTAGGAATGTTGGTCTGTATTTATCCTTCTTGTAGTATCTTTATCTGGTTTTGGTATTAGAGTGATGTTAGCTTCATAAACAAGTTAGGTCGTGTTCCTTTGTCTTCTATTGTTTGAAAGAGTTGGAGCAGGAATGTTGACAATACTTTTTGGAAAGTTTGGTAAGATTCCACTAGGAAATCAGTTGGCCCTGGGCTTTTATTTGTAGGAAGCATTTTGAGGATGGGTTGGACATCTATACTTCAGATTAGTTTGTTGAGGTTTTCTATTTCTTCTAGGGTCAGTTTACATTGTTCATGTGTTTCCAGGAAACTGTCCATTTCCTCTAAGTTGTCTAGTTTGTTGGTATACAGTTGTTCATAGTATTCTCTTATAATGATTTAAATTTCTTCAGGATTGATAGTAATGGCCCCCCTCTCATTTCTGATTTGGTTTATTTGGATCTTCTCTTCTTGCCTTTGTCTGTCTAGCCAAGGGTTTGTCAATCTTGTCAATTCTCTAAAAGAACTTTTTCTTTTTTATTCTCTCTATTGATATTTTGTTCCCCAGATCATTTATTCTGCTTTTATCTTAGTTATTTCTTTTCTCCTTCTTGTTTTAGAGTTAGTTTCCTGATCATCCTCTAGTTTCTTCAGTTGTTCAGTTAGGTCTTTGGTTTTAGCTCTTTGTTCCTTCTTAATGTATGCATTTAGTGCTATAAAGTTACTTCTCAGCAATGCCTTCACTGTGAACATTTTTATATGTTCTGTTCTTGTTTTTATTCATCTCCAAATATTCACAAATTTCTCTTACAATTTCTTCTTTGACCCACTGATTGTTTAAGAGTGTATTGTTTAACTTCCACATGTTTGTGAAATTTTGGGTTCTTTGGTGGCTATCGATTTCCACCTGAATTTCATAATGGGCAGAGAATGTGCTTTGAATAATTTCAGTCTTAAATTTTATTGAGACTTGTTTTGTGAGCCAGTATATGGTCTATCCTGGAGAACATTAAATGAGCACTAGATATTTGGGGATTTGGGGGTGTATTTGGGGATGGTATTTGGGGATGTAACAATATATGCATGTCTGTTAAGTCTAACTCACTTTTTCACATTTTTAGTTTCTAACTTTCTTTATTGGTCCCCCTTATATTTGTTCTATCTATTGAAGATAATGGTGTCTTGAAGTCTCCCTCTATTATTTTGGAAATGTCTGTAACTCCCTTCAGTTTTGGCAACGTTTGTCTTATATTCTTTGGAGCTCCTTGATTGGGTGCATATTTATGTTTGTTATTTATTCCTGGTGAATTTTCACTTTTATTAGTATATATTGTCCTTCTTTGTCTCTTATGACATCTTTGCATTTAAAGTCTATTTTGTCTGATATTAGTATAGCAACCCCTGCTTTCTTTTGGTTACAGCATGTGTGAAATATTTTTTCCATCCTTTCACTTTCAATTTCTTTGTTTTGCTGGGTCTAAGATGCATCTCTTGTATATAGGACATTGACGGATGATGCTTTGTAATCCATTTTGCCACTCAATATCTTTTAACTTGGGAGTTTAATCTATTTATATTTGAAGTCATTACTGTACATTCAGTTGTTGAATCAATGATATTTTCCTTTGGCTTTTATTTGTTAGAACTATTTTTTTAATTTCCCTTTAAGTCACCCTTACTAATAATCTTCAGTTCTGTGCCATTCTCCAGACTTCCCTCTCCATTCTTTTTTCCTCACCTTGTAGAACCCTCTTTAGTATTTCTTGCAGGGAACATCTCTTGTTATCAAATTCTCTCAGTGTTTGTTTGTCTCTGAAAATTTTAAATTCTCTTTAAGTCTTGAAGGATAGCTTTGCTGGATAAAGATTTCTTGGCTGGCAGTTTTTCTTTTCAGAATCTTAAATGTTTCATACAACTGCCTTATTGCTGCTGAATAGTCATTATTTAGTCTTATGTGGTTTCCCTTGTATGTAGTGAATTGCTTCTCTCTTGCTACTTTCAGGACGTTCTCTTTTCTTCGGCATTTGACATTCTGATTAGCATATGTCTTGGAGTGGGTCTATTTGGAATTAGTCTAGTTGGAGTTTCTTGGGTTTCTTTGATTTTCATGTTTATGTCTGTTATAAGGGTTGGGATGTTTTCACCAACTATCTCCTCAAATACTCTTCCTAGCCCTTAACTTTTCTATTTCTGAGACACCAATGATTCATATATTTTTGTGCTTCCTGTTGTCCATCATTTCCCTGAGACCATTTCAAATATTTTAAATTTGTTCATCATTCATTCTTTTGTGTATTTACATTCAACTGTTGTCCTCCAGTTCACTTATTCTTTCTTCTGCCTCTTCAAATCTGCTGTTGGGCCTCTAGTTTATTTTTAATTTTATCTACAGTATCTTTCATTTCCATATGATCTCCAATTTTTATGTTTACTCTTTCTAATTCTTCTTTATGCTCTACTATTGTCTTCTTGATGTCATTTATGTCTTTAGGCAAACCATTGAAATTGTTTTGAATAATTGTGCTTCTTAGAAAAATTTTTCCAATTTCTGTTTCTCCTCTGGCTTTTTAATTTGGTCATTTGTCTTCTCCATATCTTCTTGGATCTTTAAATGCTTTGTGATTTTCTGTTGATTTTGTGGCATTTGCTTATCTTGATAAGGTTATTTTCAGAAATGCAGGTCTCTTTGGATATCTGTATAAAAATTGGTGAATTGCTACTTGTCAGGGTGCACTGTTCCTGTCTTCACAGCAGAAGGCATTCTTCACCCATCTTTTCCCCTCAAGCCTGCAATTCCCTGACTGTGTCTGCATGCTGGGTGATATCCAAACCAAGTTGAATTCCAGACAATGCAGCAGGTCTCCATGTGCACTGGGGACTTCCAGCCCCAGGGGTGGTGGTTTTGCACTGTTCTGTCTGGAATCTGTTTAAGGGAACAGTTGGTCTGGTGATTGCCAGGCTTCCATGTGGATTAATCTTGGGCTGTGTGGCTGTGAGCTTCACCTTCCCCAGCTCTCAGCCAGCTCATAGATTTGCTTCTAGTCAACCTACAGTGTCCCTGCTTGCTGTGCACCCATGTGCCCCTGGGGTATGGGAGAGGCTCCCAGTGCTCCCATTGGGGCACCCTCCCCTAATCCTGTTCTTTCACCCATGCACACCATGAGCTTTCATAGAGGAATATAAAATGCAATTGGGCACAGATTGTATCTCTTGCCTACTAACTGATTGGCTCTGCTCAGCTCTGCATCCCCTCTACTCCCAAAGGGAAGCACCTCAGTCCTCTCCAGAGCCAGTCCTGAGCAGCAACCCACCTGAGAACTGAGGAATTTTGCACTGTACACTGGACCATGTGTTTTGTGTTCATCCAAACAAGCCACTGGTTCCCAAGTTCCCTCATGGGAGCTCCTGGATGCAGGGCTGTGAAGTGTCATCTTCCCCCTGGTTGCTGAGATGGGAGTGCAGGAGTGTAGAGCTTCTCCCTCTCCCACTCCAGCTGGCCAGCTCATAGCTGCCTGCCCTGGCAGCAGTCATAATTGAGTAAACTCACCCCATCTTCTCAGACATACTTTCTCCACTTTTTCATCCAAGTCCCCAGTATATATTGAAAAGGTCCTTCTCTAGCCACTTGTGCCCTGGAACTGCTGTTGTGGTCATTTTCTGCCTTTTCTCTTGTTATTCTATAAGGAAGAAATTTGCTCTGCTTCTTCTATCCCACCATCTTCCTCAGTTTTAATTTAATTTACTTATCACTTCTGGGTATCTTAAAAGAGTGACTATCCTATGTTTTCCCAGGGAACCCCAAAGAACTTATACTTAATATACAATTTATTATAGGGCAATGTGATTGTTTATTAGTCAATATTCCCAAAGAAGCTGTAATGTATTTGAGTACTATAATGACTGGCACAATATACAATAAATATTTTTTCAATGAGTCAGTTAGTGAATGGTCATACTTTTGTGCTTGGATTTTATAGCAAATAATACTATTCTCCAACATTGTCAAAATAACTTCATAGCTGAATTTCCTTCTTCCCTAACCTAGTCTACCTACAGAACATTTCTCCAATAACATGGAAATAAGTCCCTATGTGCTTATATATGTGGCACAATTCTTTCTTTCTTCTCTTCCACAAAATGATCCTCCCATCCTGGCCTAGCCCTTGAATTTCTTAATCTTTCAAACTCCTCTCTGACATTCAGTAACTCTACTTTGTGCAGCCTATAACATGTTGTTATGGTTTAGACTTGATTTCTTCTGGCTCACTTTCTAAAGAGGAAAATCTCATATTATGCATCTTTAAGTAACCAAAGTCCTCATGATAACATTGAAATAATTTCTTCATAAATGAAAGCCATTATTATTTCACAAACTTTATGACACTGATGAGTACTAAGTACATATATTTTAATAATCTATACCTAATTATTTAAAATTTATCCCAAGATCATTTTAAAAATTGTGAATTCAAAATCAAGTCTGAGAGGCTATTATGTTGCCATATGTTCCATACATCCTTGTATCTCAAACTATATGCAACCACATTTATATTTTTCAGAGTTCTTTTACACTCATTTTATCTGTTTCCACAGGGAGTTACTTTTTTATCATTAATGGGTATTATTTAATTCTTGTATGATAGTTAGAGACATAAAACACTCACACAAATACTTACTTTGATTTTGTGGCTCAAACAATTATTCCCCAGATATGTTTAGATTATCTCCAGGCTACTTCCATATACTTAACTACAAAAGAAATTCAATGATTATTTTCTACCTATTTTTTAAAGTGGGTTTCAAATCATTATTAAACACATGGTAAAAAGACAGCTTATCATGTTTTAGAAATAATCACCAATTAGTAATGATTCAACACATTTTCTAAGATTGAAGGACTATTTCCAGGTGTTTAGAGAGAAGTGATACAAGCAGCAATGTCTGAGCCAATGGAATAAGTGACACATTTATAATAAATGTAAACTTTTTAGTTGAGGAATATTTGGTACCTTTCAGCACAAGTACACATGTAATGTTTTCTGATTTTTTGTTGTTGTTGTTGTTTTCTTTTTGCCCCCATTTTTCTACTCATCCATCCATAAACTGGACAAAGGGGAGTGTGATTCACATGGCTTTCCTAGTCACATTGTCATCCCTCATAAGCTACATTGTTACACACTCATCTTCAAGATGGTTCTGGGTTGTAGTTTGATAGTTTCAGGTATTTATTGCTAGCTATTCCAATTCATTAGAACCTAAAAAGGGTTATCTAAATTGGGCATAAGCGTGCCTACCACAGTGACCTCTCAGCTCTTTTTGGAATCTCTCAGCCACTGAAAATTATTTCATTTCATTTCACATCCCCCTTTTGGTCAAGATTTCTCCATCCCATGATGCCAGGTCAAGATTCCTCCCCAGGAGTTATATTCCATGTTTCCAGGGAAATTCACATCCCTGAGTGTCAGATTCCACATATGGGGGAAAGCAGTGACTTCACCTGCCAACTTGGCTTTGCTAGAGAGAGTGTGTGACATCTGAGCAACAGAGAGGCATTCAGGAGGAGACAGGCAAAATTATAAGCAGGCCTATCCTCCCCTTTGCAGTAACAGATTTCCCAAGGGCAAGTCCTGTGATAGAGGGATCAGCCCATCAAACTGCCAGACCCCAATGTCTGTGAACACATCAGCAACCATTGAGATGGGTAAGCCCAACACCCCTGCATTCAACCATAGCACCTCAGGGGGGCTCTGCATATTTTCTTCATTGTTTTTTAAATTAACTACTAACTATATTAAAAAAATTTTTTTCAGTGTAAAATAAGAAAACATTTCAAACAAACCAAAACAAAGAAATAAGAAAAAGACAACTAGCCTAAAATAACTACTTTATTTCCAAAATGTTCCTAATCTACCCCAAGAAAATAACCAAGAAAATATAGCAAAATTTCTGTGAACTTGTTTCTACCATACCCACCAGAAATTAACAAACCATAGTCATTCCTGGGCATTCCCAAACTGTTATATTTATCCACAATAGCTTATCTCTTCTTATTAGGTTATCACTCTCTCTTCACTAATTGCTCTCTTTCGCTATGTCCCCTACATTCAACATTATAAACCATTTATTTTATATTTTTCAATGTTCACATTAGTGGTAGAATATAATATTTCTCTTTTTGTGCCTGGCTTATTTCACTCAGCATTATGTCTTCAAGGCTCATCCAAGTTGTTATATGTTCCATGATGTCATTCCTTCTTACTGCCATGGAGTATTCCATCATGTCTGTATACCACATTTTATTTATCCACTTATCTGTTGAAGGACATTTGGATTGTTTCCATCTCTTGGCAATTGTAAGTAATGCTGCTATGAGCATTAGCATTCAGATATCTGTTTGTGTCACTGCTTTCAGATCTTCTGGGTATATACTGAGAAGTGCAATTGTTGGATTGAAAGGTAACTCTATATATAGTTTTCCAAGGAACTGTCAGACTGTCTTCTGGAGTGACTGAACCATTATACAGTCCAATCAACAATGAATAAGAGTATCAATTGCTCCACATCCTCTCTAGTATTTGTAGTTTCCTGTTTGTTTACTGATAGCCATTCTAATTGGTGTGAGATGGTATCTCCTTGTGGTCTTTAATTTGCGACTCTCTAATATCTAGAGAAGCTGAACATATTTTCATTTGTTTTTTGGCCATTTGTGTTTCCTCTTCATAGAATTGTCTTTTCATATCTTTTGCCCATTTTATAATTGGGCTGTCTGTGCTATTGTCATTGAGTTGTAAGGTTTCTTTATATATGCAAGATATCAGTCTTTTGTCAGACACATGGTTTCCAAAAGTTTTTCCCATTGAATTGGCTGCCTCTTCAGCTTTTTGGCAAATTCCTTTGAGGTACAGAAGCTTTTAAGTTTGAGGAGTTCCCATTTATCTATTTTTTCTTTTGTTGCTTGTGCTTTGGGTGTAAGGTCTAGGAAGTGACTGCCTAATACCAGGTCTTGAAGATGTTTCCCTACATTATCTTCTGAGTTTTATGTACTGTCTTTTATATTGAGGTCTTTCATCCACTTGGAGTTAATTTTTGTGTAGGGTGTGAGGTAGGGGTCCTCTTTCATTCTTTGGATATGGATATGCAACTCTCCCAGCCCCATTTGTTGAAAAGACTGTTATGTACCCATTCAGTTGCTTTGGGGGCTATATCAAAGATAAGTCAGCCACAGATATGGGGGTCTAACTGAATTTTCAATTCAATTCCATTGACCAATATGTCTATCTTTGTGCCAGTACCATGCTATTTTGACTACTTTGGCTTTATAATAAGCTTCAAAGTCAGGGAATGTAAGCCCTCCCACTTGTTTTTCTTTTTCAGAGTGTTTTTAGAAATTTGAGGTAACTTCCCTTTCCAAATAATTTTGATAACTAGCTTTTCCAAGTCTGCAAAGTAGGTTGTTGGAATTTTGATTGGGATTGCATTGAATCTGTAGATGAGTTTGGGTAGAACTGACATCTTAATGACATTGAGCCTTCCTATCCATGAACATGGAATATTTTTCCATCTTTTAAGGTACCTTACTGTTTCTTTTAGTAGAGTTATGTAGTTTTCTTTGCATAGGTCTTTTACATCTTTGGTTAGGTTTATTCTGAGGTACTTGATTTTTTGAGTTGCTATTGAAAATTGTATCTTTTTCTTAAGTGTCTCTTCATATCATTCATTTCTAGCATGTAGAAACATTACTGACTTATGTCCATTAATCTTGCATCCCACTAATTTGCTAAATTTTTTTATTAGCTCTAGAAGCTTTATCATTGATTTCTCAGGGTTTTGCAGATGTAAGATCATATGATCTGCAAATAATGACAGTTTTACTTCTTCCTTTCTAATTTGGATGCCTTTTATTTCTTTGTCTTGCCAGATTGCCCTGGCTTGCACTTCTAGCACAATGTTGAATAACAGTGATGACAGCAGGCATACTTGTCTCATTCTTGATCTCAGAGGGAAGGCTTTCAGTCTCTCACCATTGAGTACTATGCTGGCTGTGGGTTTTTCATATATGCTCTTTATCATATTCAGGAAGTTTCCTTCAATTCCTACCTTTTGAAGTGTTTTTATCAAAAAGGGATGTTGGATTTTGCCGAATGCTTTTTCAGCATATATTGAGATGATCACTTGATTTTTCTATTTTGATTTGTTAATGTGTTGTAATACATTGGTTGATTTTCTTATGTTGAACCACCCTTGCAGGTCTGGAATGAACCCCACTTGTTCATGGTGTATGATTTTTTTAATGTGTCTTTGGATTCTATTTCCAAGTATTTTGTTGAGAATTTTTCATCTATATTCATTAGGGAGATGGGTCTGTAGTTTTCCTTTTTTTTGTGACATCTTTGCCTCATTTTCATATTGGATTGATGTTAGCTTCATAAAGTGTGTTAGGTAGTGTTCTGTTTTCTTCAATTTTTTGAAAGAGTTTAAGTAAGATTGGTGTCAGTTCTTTTTGGAAAGTTTGGTAGAATTCCCCTGTGAAGCCATCTGACCCTGGACATTTATTTGTGGGTAGTTTTTTGATGACTCATTGGATCTCTTTGGTTGTGATTGGTTGGTTGAGATCTTCTGTTTCTTCTCTGATCAGTCTTGTTTGTTCATATGTTTCCAGGAAATTGTCCATTTCCTCTACATTATCAAGTTTGTTGGCATACAGTTGTTCATAGTATCCTCATAATTTTTTTTAACTTCTTCAGGATCCACAGTAATGTCACCTTTCTCATTCATTATTTTGTTTATATGGGTCTCCTCTCTTTTTGATTTTGTCAGTCTAGCTAGGGATTTGTCAATCTTGTTGATCTCAAAGAACCAACTTCTGGTGTTATTTATTCTCTCTATTTTTTTTTGTTCTCTATGTGATTTATTTCTGCTTTAATCCTTATTTTCTTCTACTTGGTTTAGTATTAGTTTGCTGTTCATTTTCTAGCTTCTTCAGTTACTCCATTAGTTCTTTCCAATGTTGTTTATAAACAATTTTGTATCCACTTTTTAAAAGGAAAATTCATAGTGATTTCAGATCAAAGATAACCTGCTTGGGCCATATTCTTTTTTCAATTTAATTGCTATTATATAGGAATTTGGCAATTTTAATAGACACTGTGTCACATCCTGTATTCATTTTGCTCAATTAATATCTTTATCATTGAGTATAATATTTGTTTGCAAGTTGTGAAACATAAATTTCAGTTCATTTTCTGCTTGTTTGTAGAAATACTATTTAGGAAGATTTTAGGGGTTGGCACAGGGAGCATTACAATGATAAATTTGTGGAGGCATATAAGGGGGCTTTGGAATCTGAAGGTTTCATTTCAAATCCCACCACTGCAATCTACTGGCTGTGTGATGCTCAAGTAATTTTATTTAATTTTATATGTATCATTTTCTTTACCTATAATATATAAATAGTTAATCTAGATTGAGTTACTTCATTTGATTCTCTTAATATCACAACAAACTACCCTTTACTAGTGTCCAGTAACAAGTTCTTAAATATGTTAGGTATTATTATGATTACCATTTTTATTACCATTTTTACTAATTCTAGAATTTGCATTTATTCCTGAATGACTGGCCCTGATAGTATTTTACCCTAGTTTACTTAATACATCTAATACAAAGGCATCCATATATTATACTCAGTAGGTGTTATTAATCATTTCACTGAAATGGCTGGGAGTAAAATCAACCACTGATTTATTAAACAGAGGTCATGAGAATTCAAGAGTGAGGCAGAATCACATTACTGAAAAGGTATAAAACCAAAGCTGTATATGAAGTTTGTTTTTTCATGTATTACTCAAGCATTCTAAAGGAAAGAATCAACAATATAAATATTTAAAATATCTATTTAAAATATTCTTAACAATACACAATAATTCAAATGCAGTTTATTGTTTTCAGTTTAAAATTAAAATTGTCAGGGAGCTTCCTGTCTCAGCACTGAAATGTAATGAGCTTAGAAGCCATTACTGTTGTCAACAACAAAGCAGAAATAAAAAAGCAGAAGGAACTACAAATCAATGACTTATCTTAGATCTATCAGAGATGTGAGGTCTCTTGAGCCAGCACACAGAAAACTGGAGAGACAGATAAATACAAAAGAAGCACAGCCTCACAGGAACAGAATCTGAGGCGGCAGTAACTGGTAGGAACTCTTAAATAGTAATTTATGAATTGCTAGAGGCATAGAGTGGTATAACTGGAGAGTAAAAATTTCTGGGGGCCCAATCTTAGCGAGACCCCCACACTTCAATGGGTTTTACCTCAAGGAGCTCCACTGACTGCTAACCATAAAGATTGGAGAAATATCACCTCCTGCTTCAGGCTTCAGAAGGGCAGGAGAAAGCAGCCTTCTGAAATATATTCAGAGCTTCCTCCACAACAAAGGCCTGCCTCAGATAAACTAAATTACCAGAGCCTTACCTGGCATATTGGGAGGGCAATAACACAGCTCTAGCCCCTTCTGGATTCCTGACCCATTTTAGGAGATAACATAAAGGGGGGAGCTAATAAATGGTCATAGCTCAGAGACTCAGGCTCTCTAAAAAATTGCAATGTAATCAAAACTATACAACATATCTCATCCTCAAAAACTTAAACACCCTGTCAACATGGTCCAGTATACTTTCAGTGACTTACAACTGAAAGAGCTTCAAGTTACAGACCCTAATATAGAAGGAGTTCTTAAGGAGAAGCAAAGGCATCAGGGAGAATAATAAAAAGGTACTAGAAGAAACAGGAGCTTCTGGCACCTACAGCTACAGCAAGCATTAAACACAATTCTGCTCCTAGCCAGATTACTATAAACCTCACACTAATAGCCTGATTGCCTAATTTTCTATACTTACATATATCATCTCCAGCTTTCAACCAAAAAATTACATGACATGACAAAGCAGAAAAAACAATACAATTTGAAGAGGTGAAGAGCTGTCCATATCACAACCAGTCTCAGATATGACAAGGATTTTGGAATAATCAGACTGGGAATTTAAAATAACTGATTAATATGTTAAAGGTTTAAATGAAAAAAACTAGGAAGTATAAAAGAACAGATGGAAAATATTAGCAGAGAAATGAAAACACTTAGGCATAACCAAAAGGAAATATGAAATCTTCTTTTTTGATGTAAGCATTTAGCACTGCCTTCACTACACTCCATAACTTTTAGTATTTTGTATTTTCTTATTCTTTTGCTTCAAAATATGCCTAATTTTGCCTGTGATTTCCTCTTTAGCCTATGGGTTGTTTAATAGTTTGTTTTGTAATTCCCACATATTTGTGAATTTTCCATTTCTTCCTCTGTTATTGATTTCAAGCTTCATTCCATTTTGGTCAGAGAATATACCTTGCATGATTGCAATATTTTTTACTTTACTGAGACTTGTTTTATGAATAGACACATAGTCTATCCTGGAAAATGATCCATGTGCACTCTAGAACAATGTATATGTTCTGTATATTTTCAGTGAAGTGTCATACATATGTCTGTTAATTCTCATTGGTTTAGTGTATCATTCAAGTCTTGTATATCCTTATTGATCTTATGACTTGATGTTCTATCCATTATTGAAAGTGATGTGTTAAAGTCTTCTACTATTAATGTAGAACCATCAATTTCTCCCTTTGAATCTGTCAGTTTTGGTTTCACACATTTTGGAACTCCCATCTTAAGTGCATATATATTTATAATAGCTACATCTTGTTGAATTGTCCCCTTTATCAATATATAAAGACACAGACCTAACATCAAAACTGCAAGAATGTGAAAAAGAAGAACATACTAAAGACAAAGCCAGCAGAAGGAAGAAAATAACAAAGATTACAGCAGAGATAAATAAAAGAGAAACAAAAAAATAGAATCAACAAAGCCAATAATGGTTATTTGAGAAATCAATATAATTGACAAAGTTTTAGCTGCACTGAAAGAAAAAGAGAGAGAACACAAATAATGAAAATTGGGTATGAAAGGGGAAATTATTACTGACCCTGTTGAAATAAAAACATTGCAAGAGAATACTATGAAAAGCTCTATGCCACTAGATTAGAAAACCTAGAAGAAATGGGCAAATTCTTAAAAACACACAATCTACACTGATGGAAGAAATAGAAAAATTAAACAAATAATCTCCTACAAAATAGATTTATCCAGTAATCAAGAACCTCTCAACAAAGAAAAGGCCAGAACCAGGAGAATTCTACCACAGACACCAAGATCCAATTCCAATTTTGCTCCAAACTCTTCCAAAACCTTAAAGAAGAGGGAACACTCTCTCATTCATTCTATGAGATCAATATCACCCTCACACCAAAGACAAGCAAATGTACCACAAGAAAAGAAAATTACCACTTGTGCTGGTTTGGAACTGTTACTTACCCCAGAAAAGGCCATGTTCCTTTAATCAATTCCTGTGGAGGCAGACCTATTGTGGGTGGGACTTTTGTTTACATTGTTTTGATTGAGATGTGACCCACCCCATTCAAGGTGGATCATAATCCTTTACTGGAGCCCTTTATGAGAGGATAAAGGGCAGAACACTGAGAGAAGAGAGAGTTTAGAAAGATACAACCAGAAAGAGCTCACAGAAAGAGAAATGCACAAGAGATGCTAAGCAAGGACCCACAGAAACTGAGAGAGACATTGAAACCAGAACCCAGGAGAGAAAAACAAGCAGACATTTCCATGTGCTATCCCATTCCATCATCCTTCCCTTAGAGAAGGTATCCTCATCTTGATGCCTTAATTTGGACATTTTCATGGCCTTGGAACTGTAAATTTGCAAACTAAAATATCCTCATTGTAAAAGTCACCTCATTTCTTGTATATTGCATTCTGGCAGCTTTAGCAAACTGAAACACCAATCGATAACTCTAAGGAATATAGATGGACAAAACTTCAAATCCAGCAAATGATACAACAACATTCGTGAAGAACTATACACCAATATCAATAGGAGTTTATCCCTGGTATGCAAGGGGTGGTTCAATATAAGACAATCAATTAATGTAACACATCACATTAATCTGATGAAGTAAAAAGAGAAAAACACATGATGCAGAAAAGGCATTTGACAAAATGCAGCACTGCTTCTTGGTAAAAACACCTAGAACACAAAAAATAGAAGGACTCTTCCTTAGCATGATAAAGGGTAACACATGAAAAGCCACAGATAGCCTATTTAAGTGTGTGAAAGACTGAAAGCTTTCCCTCAAAGATCATGAACAAGACAAAGATACACATTGCCACCAGTATTATTCAACATTGTACTAGAAGTTCTTGCCAGAGCAATTAAGCAAGAAAAAGAAATAAAACACATCCAAATTAGAAAGCAAGAAGTAAAATTTTCCTTATTGTAGATGACATGACTCTATATAGAAAATTTTGAAAAATCTACACCAAAGCACTTACAGCTAATAAATGAATTCAGCAAAGTGGCAGATCAACAACCAAAAATCAATATTATTTCTATATACCAGTAATGAACAACATGAAGAAGAAATAAAGAAAAAAATCTACTCACAATAGCAACTAACAAAATCAATTATCTAGGAATAAATTTAACCAAGAATGTAAAGAACTTATACAGAAAGCACTACAAAACAGTGCTAAAAGAAATCAAAGAAGACTTAAATCAATGGAAGGACATTCTGTGTTCATGGATTGGAGAACTAAATATTGAGATGTCAATCCTACCCAAAGCAATTTAAAGATGAAATGCAATCCCAATCAAAATTCCAACAAACTTCATTGAAGAAATGGAAAATCCAATCATCAAATTTATATGGAAGGGTAAGGTGTCCAAACAGCCAAAGCCATCTTGAAAAAGACTGATGTTAGAGGACTCACACTTCCCAATCTTAAAACTTATTTCAAAGCCACATTAATCAGAAGAGCTTGGAATTGGAACAAAGAGAGAAATATTGACCAATGGAATCAAATTGAGAGTTCAGAAACCAACCTTCATATTGATGTCCAACTGATTTTTGACAAGGAGTTAAAGACCACTCAAATAGGAAAGACTAATCTCTTCAACAAATGGTGCTGAGAAAAGCAGATCTCTGTTTTCAAAAATAAGTAGGAGGAACCCTACTTCACTCCCTATGTAAAACTCAAATCAAAATGTATCAAGGACCTAAACATAAGAGCAAAGTCTATCAAATTCCCAGAAGAAAACATTGGGAAACTTCTCTAAGACTTTGCATTAGGCAATGATTTCTTTGACTTTACACCCAAAGCACAAGCAAAAAAAAAGTAAAAAAGAGATAAATGGTACCTCATCACAATCTTAAAATGTTTCGCACCTCAAAGGACTTTATCATGAAATTCAAACAACAATCTACATAAGTGGGGAAAATATTTGGAAATCATGTATCCAATAAAGGTTTAACAGCTAGAATATGTAAGGTAAACCTTCAATTTAACAACAAAAAGAAACAACCCAATTTAAAAAATAGGCAAACAACTTGAATAGACAGCTCTCAAAAGAGATATACAAAATGCCAGAAAGCATATAAAAAAATGCTTAACATTGCTAGCCATCAGGGAAATGCAAATCAAAACTGCAATGAGATACAATTTGATACCCACTAGAATGGCTGTTATTTAAAAAAAAACAAATGAAAGTACTGGAGAGGATGCAGAGAAATAAGGACACTCATTCGCTGCTGGTGGCAAAAGAAAAGGGTGTGAGATCTAGCTAACATGGTGGCATAGAGAGGGAATGGAACAACTAATAATCAGTAACAACTAGTAAATAATCCACAATAACTGCAGGGGGACAAATGTGACCATCCACTCATCATGCACCAACCTGAATTGGGGGGGATGACCAAGATCACAGCAAAAAATCTGTAAGTAAAAACTTCAGATCCAAGCCAGGAGCCCCCCCCCCCACCGCCCATGGCCCAAGCTGCAAACCTCATGGTGCTAGAGAGCAGCTCTCTCTGGGCAAGTGAAAACAGCTCAGCTGAGCTCCAACTGCAGTTTTAATTAGCAAACATGGAATGCTCAATACAAGCTACATATCCCCAACAAGCAGACAGAGGCTTTGGGTGATGACTGACCTTGAGGAGCCAGAGGGTGGTGCCACACTGGCCCTGAAGTGGGCTTTCTCTCCCTGTTTTGGCTCAGTGGAGAAAGCCTCAGCCATTTTCAGTTCCCAGCACTCTGACCCAGACAAGAGTGGAGATAGCAAAGACAGTCTATTCAAATGCTGATGACCTCTCCCTAGGGGGTCTATCTTCCCTAAGAGGAAAGAAGTGTGGCCCAGCTCTACTACTCACCTTCCATTCAGAACCAGACCCCAGAGCCTGGGAGAAAAAAAACATGGGCCACACCTCCTTACACCAGTCTGGAGCTACAGGCTTACAGGCACCACCTCCTGGGCAGAAAAGCACAGTGACTTGAGGCCTTACAGGGTGTACCAATTTTCTAAGACACACCCTCAGGGAAACCAGATACTAAATATTTCTTCCTTCTGGGACCTGAGCACATTTTGGTCTGGGAAAACTTGATTGGGGTAACCAAGGAAACCAGATGCCTAGACAACAGACAACTATAACCTACACTAGAAAAATTTATGGTCCAGTCAGAGAAACAAACTTACACTTCAACTGTGATATAGGAACCTAAACAACTAATACTAAATCAATTCAAAAACTTTAGGAAAGATATGGCAAAAGAGATGAACTGTATAATGAAAACACTGGGGGTACATAATGTAGAAATTGAAAGTTTGAAAAACCAACTGGCAGAATCTATGGAAATGAAAGGCACAACACAAGAGATGAAAGACACAGTGGAGACATACAACAGCAGATCTCCAGAGGCAGAAGAAAACACTCAGGAACTGGAGAACAAGGCACCTGAAAGCCTACACACAAAAGAACAGTTAGAGAAAAGAATGCAAAAATATGAGCAGCATCTCTGGGTACTTAAGGACAAAATGAAGAGCAGGAATGTACATGTCATTGGTGTCCCAGAAGGAGAGCAGAAGGGAAAAGGGACAGAAGCAATAATAGAGGAAATGATCCATGAAAATTTCCCATAAGGCAAGACATAAAATTACAGATCCAAGAAGTGCAGCATACCCCAAACAGAATAGATCTGAATAGGCCTACACCAAGACACTTAATCAGATTATCAAATATCAAAGATAAAGAGAATCCTGAAAGTAGCAAAAGAAATGTGATCCATCACATACAAAGGAAGCTTGATAAGACTATGTGTGGATTTCTCAATAGAAACCATAGAGGCAAGAAGGAAGTGGGGTGATATATTTAAGATACTGAAAGAGAAAAACCACCAACCAAGAATCATATATCTGGCAAAACTGTCCTTCAAATATGAGGGAGAGCTAAAATATTCTCTGACAAACAAACCATGACAGAGTTTGTGAACAAGATACCTGCTCTATGGGAAACACTAAAGGAAGCACTGCAGACAGAAAGAAAAAGACAGGAATGAGAGGTTTGGAAAATGATTTTGGGAGATAGTAGCACAGCAATATAAGTATACTGAACAAAGATGACTGTGAGTATGGTTGAAAGAGGAAGGTTGGGACAATGTGGGACACCAGAATGAAAGACAAAAGATAAAGACTGGGAGTGTATAATACAGGGAAACCTGGGGTGCTCAATGATTGTAATAAAAGGTACAAATATGTTTTTAAATGAGGTAGAACAAATGAATGTCAACATTGCAAGGCGTTAAAAGTAGGTGGGTTGGGGGAAATACAATCAAACTAGCAACCACAATTAACAGAAACATTGTATTATGCTTCCTTTAATATAATAAATGCATTATATCAAAGCTAAATACATATGGGGGGATAGGGGAAGGGTATGGGACTCCTGGCATTGGTGATATTGTCTTACTCTTTATTCTACTTAGGTTAGTGCTATCTTTCCTTTTGTTGCTTTCTTGCTGTCATGTTTGTTTTTTCCTCTCTTTCTTTTTTCTTTTTCTTTTGTCTCTCTACCTTCTTTGTCTCTTCCTCCTTCTTTGTGGAAAAAATGGAGATGTCCTTATACAGATAGTGACAATGGTGCTGAATACATAAATATGTGACTATACAGGGAACCAATGATTTTTACTTAGAAGTCTGTGAAATTGTGCCATTGCTTCATTTTGAAAATGGAGTGTTATGCATATTTCATTCACTTCTGTGCACTTCTCTTGAGCCAGGAAAACACTTACAAAAGAACATTCATACAGAGATCTGCAAAACTAATAAGCTGCTTTGTTTTGAAAACTGTTATACATCATTCATTCACTTTACTTCACTTAGAGCCAGAAAGACACAATAATACATTCACCCTGAAGTCTGGGAAACAATACACTTTGTTTTGATAACTGAGAGTTATACATGGTTCATTAATTTCTGTGTGCTTCTCTTGAGTCAGAATTATCACAGGATAATATCTCTACTGAGGAATCTGATAATGAGGATGCTGACTCTTTCTATGTTGCTCTCATATACCACCTGATGCTTTCTGTTCTGATAGTGATATAGAAGCATATTTAACAGAACTTTTACCTAAAAACACTCAAGTACAATTTCCAAATGATAAAATGTGGAAAGGCCTTACTATAATAATTGAAACAGATGGTTCATATCCTTCATGGCCTATATTAAAAGGTTACACTGAAGGTGAAGATAAACAGTTAAAAAAAAGTTGTGAATATTTTTGAGAAAGCAGAAAGCCCTTCTCAACCTTCTTAGATATAAATAACATGCAACTATCTAGTATTCTGTGTAAAAAGAAAAGAGGATGGGGCTGCACCTGTTACTTTAATCATAGACAAGTTGTAAGAAATGCAGGAAGGTTGAATACAGTCCTAATCAACTAGGATCTTGATTCATTCATGGTTCACAACACATCATTTACCACTCATGGTTTAAATGTAAAAATTGAATATGACTTAATTAAATGTACTCTAACTTAAAAGTGCTATAAATATTCTGTAACTCAGATGAAGTTGCACTCTCTGATCTCATGTCCAGCTATGTCTGGAGGAGTGGGGTCTCCCAGGCTTGGTAATGTATAATTAATTTTTACATTGTAAACTTGCTACATTTACCTTAAGTGCTCCTTTAGTAAAAATGTGTTGAAGTGGAATTCTTGTCTTGAGTGCTGTTTATTTTTAAGCTATTGCCTGTCCCTATACCCTTTTTCTTTTCTTTTTTTTTTTTTTTTTTGGTTTTTAAAATAACATTAATTTTTTTTCACACTTTTAATTGTGTAATATAGAAAACTGAAAAGCACAAGAAGCAAACACAACAGTCATCCAGAATCACAAGCAGTTTATGTGTTGACATATCCTTCTAGGTGCTTTATGTGTATACAAACAACTGAGCATACATTTTTATGTGTATCATGTTTTTCATGAATATTTACCAATTCAAAGTCCCAAAGCTATGAGTATTGGAATAACCAAGAATACATGACACCAACTCAATAGTGGGGGGGGGATGTATTCCTGCCTTTCTTGGGGACAAAAATTTCATAAAAGACAAAAATGCAACAGGCCTCTATAAACATTGGCAGAGTTACAACTACTACTTTCTCTTAATGCTCTATTTAAAATTAGACATAAAGCAAGAATACAATAAGTATAATTCATCTAAGAGAATTTATTGTCAGATCTATATTGAACTAGCAAGGTATGTTTCCACTGAATTATTTTAGCAATATTTTATTATGGTACAGCCAAGAGATGCCCATGTACAATGGTTACATCAAAATGGAAATATGAACACAGTTGCTTATATCTGTCCCCCTGCACTTTCTTCTGCCCCTCTGCAGCCAACCTAAAGAACAAGTTCTGACATCAACTGCTCAGAGGTCATTTAACAATTCCATGTCAAAGATGCTTCTTTTCTATCAACAAAAAGATATTTATAAATTTGTTAATTCACTACTCTACTTTTTATCATACATTGTCCCCTAAAGAAATCTGAAAACTTAGATATTGTAAAATAATGAATCTTATCCACAATAAGCACAGGTATTTTACCAAAAAATACACATAGAACTATAGTTATTATCTAAAACTGTCTTCTAGATATAGAGATACTAGCAAAGAGCCCTTCCTCTTCTTCCTCTTCCACTATTTCAATGACTAAGTACAGAAATGCATCTGGCTCCAAGAGGTGGATTAGCAAAGTCACTCCCAGAAGACAGGCCTTCCTTTAAAGTAACACAAGGACATTTTTATAGGGATTATCTTTCCACTTTATTTTTAGTATACTTTGGACATTAGGACTTGTCCTTTAATACACAGTGATAACTAAAATGCTATACAGAACGCTGGTCAAACAATCAAACTTGTCTAACAGCTCGCAGGCAAAGAACCCTTCCCTCTGCACTTCCTTCTCTACCCCCACCCCCTCAGCACACTGCTCCAAGACATCTAGTTCAACAGTGCCATTCCCCAGATACAGCCATTCTCTGTATTAACAGAAAAAATATTTAAATGTTATTTTACACTCTGTCTTTTAACATATGTTGTATACTTGTAAGCATTAGAAAAACTAGATGTTTCAAATAAGGACTTAAATTTGTCCATATCACACAGTAGCTTTGAATAAACCATACACATGTAACAAAGGATATAATCTGAAAATGTTTCTAAATAGGAACACTCTGGCCTAGAACCCTTCACCTTCTCACCTCTATCAACCCAGTGGTTGCATCTGCAATGCTTAGAGGTTTTTGTTTTTTTTTTTTAATGATTTGTTTTACAAGTAAAATTCTGCCATTTCCAAAACAAGTCTTCCCTATAAATTTTAACACAAAATGTACAAAATGTATTGTTTACTAACTCTACTTCTGTCATACACCGGTCTAGAAAGACTAGGTGATAAAAAATTAGTACTCATTTGTCCACTATATACACAGAGAAGTAAAACAAACTGCACAGAACATATAGGATGATGGTTTATCTTGCCCAACTACAGACTTGCTGGCATAGAGCCCTTGGCACTTCCTTCTTCCTCCTCCCTGAAACAGCACAAACAGAATGTACTGCTCTGACCATTGCACCTCCAAAAAATGTTTCATATAACTTTTAACAAAACATATCTACAAAATATTATTTTAGTACCTCTACTTTTAACATACTTTGTGCACTTCTAAACATCTAGAAAGACTAGATGTTTCAAATAAGGACTTAAATTTGTCCACTATATACACAGTAGTGTTCAATAAACTACACACAAATGTAATAATTGTTAAATCTGAAAGTGTCTTCTAAATAGAAACATTCTGGTCTAGAGCCCTTCATTTCTCCTGATTCCTTCTATCCACCACAAACCCAGTGTGTGAGTTACAGGCACATGTGTCACTTAGATAGGGTTTTCTAATTTCATTTCCAAAAGTCATTTTCAGAAGACAGCCTTTCTAGGAGTTTTAACACAAAGTGTACAAAATGTGTTAGTTTACTAACTCTACTTTTGTCATACACTGGCAACCTCTTTAATACCTAGAGACTAGATATTATAAAATTAGGACTCATTTGTCCAGTATATATACAATATATATGGTACAGCAAAGTTAAATGAATGCATAACATACAGGGCAATGGATGATCAGAAATGTTCTAGTACACACTAGCAAAACCTTTTTCATTTCTTCCCTCCCACCTCCCTCAAACCAAGGAACAAGTACAATGTTCAGAGGTGGTTTAACAATTCCATTCCCAAAGACAGTATTTCTCATCAATTTTTAAGAGCTATTTACAGTGTTGTCCTACTACCTCTATTTTTAAACACATCAAGTACTTCTAAACATTTAAAAAGACTAGCTATTTCAAATAAAAATTTACTTGTTCACTGCATATATAGTATTGTTAAATAAAACTGTACACACATAACAATGGTTATAATCTGAGTTATCACCTAAATATGACCAACTTGGCCTTGAACCATACTCTCCTGACTTCCTTTTCTCCACCACCAGTTCAGTAGACAAGTACAGGCAAGTGTAACACTCTGAGGTGGTTGAACAAATTCATACCCAAAAGTCATTTACAGAAGACAAGCTTTCCAATAAATTTCAACACAAAGTATACAAAACATGCTAATTTTAATAACTCTACTTTATCATACACTGGCAACTTCTTTAACATCTAGACTAGATTCTGCAAAGTTAGGACTCATTTGTCCATGATATACACTCTATATACAGCCAAATAAAATGCACAGAACATACAGAAAGTTTCTTCTGAACACACTAGCATATTACCTTTTGCTATTTCTTCCCTCCCACCTCCTCCAAACCACTGAACGAGTATATAGACAGTTGTATGTTGCTCAGAGATGGTTTAACAATCCCATTTCCAAAAGACACTATTTCCTATGAATTTGAGCAAAACAGTATTTACAAAGTAATATTTTACTACTTCTACTTTTACCATACGTTGGGCACTTCTAAACATCTAGACAGACTAGATGTTTCAAATAATGACTTAATTTGTCCACTATATACAGAACAGTCTTGAATAAAAAGCAGACATGTAACAACAGTTAATCAGAAAGTACCTTCTAAATATACACATTCTACTCTAGATCCCTTCCTTTTATCCTTCCTCCACCAACCCTGGGGGCTATACTGCTCAAAATTTCAAAGACAATGTTTCTTAGGAATTTTAAGACAAAATTACAAGATGTATTAGTTTACTAACTCTATTTTTGTCATACACTGGCAACCTCTTAACATCTAGAAGACTAGATGCAAATTAGGATCTGTGCATCCATTAAATACACTATACACATAGCAAAGTAAAACCAAATGCACAAACATAGGGACAATGGTTAATCTTGTCTCATTATAAACACACTGGCATAGAGCTCTTTGCACTTCCTTCTCCCTCCTCCCCCAAACCAGTGTACAAAATGTATACTACTTAAGAGAGGTAGTTTGACCATTCCAAAATAACCCCACAATATTTCATATGAATTTTAACAAAAAGATAATTACAAAATGTGTTCTTCTACTACCTCTACTTTTAACATATGTCAGGCACTTCAGAACATCTAAGAAGAGGAGATATTTCAAAAAGTACTTAGCATTGTCAATTATATATACAGGTAGTGAAGAATTAATTGCACACACAAAATAATGGTTATAATATGAAAATATCTTCTAAATATGACCAGTCTGGCATAGAATCATCTCTTTCTCTTCTTAGCCTTCTGCTTCTTGGCCTCCAACCCACAGTATAAGCATGGATGTGTGTCTCTCCTGCTGTCACTTCTAGAGGCAGTCTAAATTCCATTTCAGTCATTTCCAGAAGACATTTCTAAGATTTTTTTCCCTGACAAATGAGCATTACAAGACATGTGATTTTCTAACTCTACTTTATCACATGTTGGCAACCTCTTTACATCTAGAAAGCCTAGATGTGGCAAAAGTTTTCTTTAAAAAGGTTGGGGGGAAATTTGAGGGCAAATTTTTCATATTATATACACAGGCCTTCTTCTATAAATGGCCAGTAAATCTTCCCAAAAAGTGGTGGGCACTTCTTATTTGACAAATGTTGCAGGTTAGTCTACCATTTCTCTCTTTCAACATCAAGCAAGCTCTAGTAGAATGAAGACTAACCACCCTATGGCCTGCTAACTGTTCCACCCATCATTGTCCAAGCCCATTAAGGCCTTTGTCCATAGTTGCTGGGATGAGGTGGCATATCATCCAATTGGGATGGGGTGGTCACCTCAGGTCCCAGATCTGTATGGCTCCATGGCCTGAGCTGAAGAGAGGACCGAGCTTGAGTCTACACAACCCACCTTCTGGGTGCTCGAGTCTCCTACAGGCCTTCTGCAGCATTCTGGAAGCTGCCATTTTTCTCTCCCTGCCACGACTGCCACTGGGCAAGTCTGGGCAGGGAAACCTGGCTGCTGGTGGGGTCCAGGATCGGAGAGGCTGCCGCCGCCATCAGGACATCATGGGGGGAAGGGAGGACAGGGTCCTGACGCTGGCTACCCCAGGGCCTGGACCAAGATGGCGGGCAGTTGCAGCTAGGACTCTGGGTCTCTGCAGGGCAAGGACCACAGGGCCCCCCAGGGCCAGAGGGTTCTGAGGGCCTGGAGGGTCTGGAGAACACAGACCATGCTCTGCTTTCCCACACACTCCTCTTTCAGCGTGCTCTCTGTTGGAACTCAGTCCCTATATTCTTAATTGAATGGGAGGTTACTTTATGAAGCCCAAACCAATTGAATCACAACCTGATCAGTCTCAGGCCTTTTCTAACAGAGATCCCAGGATTGAGGTGTAAAGAGACAAACCTGTGACAATTCACCTAGAAGCCTATAAAACTGGTATGTTGCTTAGTTTTGAAAACCATTTTATACATGGTTCATTCACTTCTATGCACTTCAAATGAGACAGAAAGACACACACAACTGGAAATTTGCCTACAAGTCTGAGAAACTGATATGTTGTTTAGTATTGAAAACTGAGTTTTATATGTGGTTCATTCACTTCTATGCACTTTTCTAGAGTCTGAAAGACACAACAGAATATTCACCTTGATTAGGTTCTAGGAGAAGGTACATGTGTACATTTTCTATGGATGCTCTAAACAATTACCACAAGATTAGTGGCTTAAAACAACAGCCATCTCCAGAACACGTCTTCAGGAAGAAAGTATCACCTTGATGCTTTGATTTGGATTTCTCCTAGCCTCAAATCCATGAGCCAATAAATTCCCATTGTTTAAGCCAAACCTTTGCAAGATATTTGCTTCAGCAATGAGAAAACTAAAACAATGCCCTTATGTAACTCTTCCCTTGGACTATGGGCTGGACTTACTGACTCAGTTCTAATGAATAGAACACAGCAGATGTGATAGGATGTTGCAGAAAAGACCCTGGCTTCCATTTGGTATGCCCTCTCCTATTCTGACTTTTTCTCAGTGGAACAGTTGCCATTGTTGTGAGGACACTCAGGCAGCCTGTGGGGAGTTCCTTTTGGTAAGGAACTGAGGCCTGAGAGCATCCATGTGAGTCAGTTTGTAAGTGAATTCTCTAGCCCTAGTCAAGACTTCAGGTAACTTCAACCCTGGCCAGCTGAACTCTGACCTCAGGAGAGAACCTGAGATCAGGACACCCAGCTAAGACATGCCCAATTCCTGGTCCACAGAAACTGGGCAATAATAAATGCTTGTTTCTTTAAGTTTTGGGTTAATTTGCTACACAGAAGATTCTGTAAGGAGCTGCCATATTAATTCATTCAATAAATACTGAGGAGCCAGGCATTGTAGGTGCTGACATGATGCATTTTATAAACTTCTATGTAATCATTTTTTTCAATGGGTAATATAGTAACATGGTTTTAAATGCTAGAGTAACAAAGGGGACACAGGGAAAAGTTTCCTCTACCAGCAGCCCACCTCCTTTGTTGTGGCTATCTATGTCACCAGTGTCTGACGTACCCTTCTAGAAAGATTGTATGCATGTACAAGCAAATATATATTGGTAGCAAATGATACAAAACACCATTCAGTTACTTCCTTTTTTCACATAACCATGTATCTTAAAGAACATTCTACATCTGTGTATAGAAAATTTCCTCATTCTTTTTCATAGTTGTATGTAATCCCTTAATGTGAAAGTACATTTTAACCCATCCCCCATTGATGAATATTTAGGTTATTTCCAATTTTTTTTTTTTTTTTTTTTTTTTTTTTAAAAACAATAGTACAAAGAATAATCTCCATCATATGACATTGTGCAGTGGCTCCTATATGTTTCGGCTCAGTGGAGAAAGCCTCAGCCATTTTCAGTTCCCAGCACTCTGGCCCAGACAAGGGTGGAGATAGCACAGGCAGAGTCTATTCAAATGCTAATGACTTCTCCCTAGGAGGTCTATCTTCCCTATGAGGAAAGAGGCAGTGCCAAACTCTACTACCTGTCTTCCATTCAGAACTGGACCCCAGAGCCTGGGGGAAAACAGCCACAGGCCACCCCTTCTGACACCAGTCTGTACTACAGGCTGACAGACACCATGTGCAGGGCAGAAAAGCACAGTGACTTGGTACACAGTGTGTATCAATTTTCAAAGACACACCCTCAGGGAAACTGGATACTGTGTATTTCTTTCTTCTGAGAACAGAGCCCATTTTGGTCTGGGAAAACCTGATTGGGGTAACCAAGGAAACCAGATGCCTAGACAACAGAAAACTACAACCTACACTAAGAAAAATGAATTTATGGCCCAGTTAAATGAACAAACTTACACTTCAACTGAGATACAGGAATTTAAACAACTAATGATAAATCAACTCAAAAAATTTAGGGAAGATATGGCAAAAGAGATGAACTGTATAATGGAAACACTGGGCATACATAAGGTAGAAATTTAAAGTTCAAAAAACCAACTGGCAGAATCTATGGAAATGTGTGGAAAACAGAGCCTAAAGTTTCTCCTCTCCTTCCTGCATACTTGAGGTGGGGGCCTGGAACACTGGGCCCCTGCTGAAGATAGAACACTATCAAAGCATGCCTCATTAAAGTATGCATGGACATGAGAAAGCAGCTGGGGAACTGTTTTTCTGTTATTGTCCTTGAGAATTAGATAAGACCCATTTTGCAGACATGATGTAAACCACCTTGAGAAAATGTCTACATGCACATTAAAGCATTTCTCTATCCTAAAAGCATAACAAATAAGGGTCTTGGGAATGGGACAGAGACACTCATCAGACAGGTTGTGTGTCCTCTGCTCCCAGTCTCCAAGAGATATTTTGTCTCAAATCTTAATTTCTGTATCACCCCTGGCAATAAGTGGCACCCAAAGAGGGGCCAGAATCTCAAAACAGCTGGTCTATTCCATTCTGGGGAAGGCTCATTTAATCAACTTAGATGTATGATATTGGTGCAGGAACTCAGGTGGAGCAGAGGCCTCACTACTTCTCTAGGTAAGAAGACTACTGAGCATTTTGTTAAAGCAGGGTTACTATGGGGATTGGAGACAGCATAACCAAGTATCGACCTTATGTCTATCTCCTCTGTCAGCAATTAAAAGCTGGAAGTGCTAAGGCTAATGAATCTCATATTCTAAAGCTCTTGCAAATTGTAGAAAAGTATTGCTCTTGGTTTCCTTCTCTTGGCTCCCTGGAATCTAGTGATTGGGATAAGGTGGGTAAAGAGTTAAAGAAATTGCATATACTGGGCATCCCTTTGACAGTCACTATCTTGTCCACTTGGACCTTGATTAAGTCAGTTTAAAAGCCCCTCTTGATGGAGGATAAGGAGAATAATAATAATGATAATCCAGCAGACCCACAGGGTGAGGATTCTCTCCCCCTTAAGCCAAGCTCTCCATCACCCTTCTCAATTTAAGGAGCTTCCACTGCCTCCTCCTGCTCCACCACCTGTACTGGGAACAAAATCCCCTAGATATCTTCTATTCAACAAGGCACTTTAAATTTGAAATTTTGAAAAGTAATCAGCTACATCGTTAAGAAGAAACATAAATTAGGAAGCAAAATATTGGTCTCAACCTTAATAACCTGGGGGTTGGTTTGTACTGTCCTATGTCCCCTTCAATCATCCATTCAGCCCAGGGCTCTCCCTAAGGAATCTGAAAAAAAGGATGTAATTGAAAAGGAGGAAGATTGGCCACCTCCACCTCCTCTGCCTTTGCAGGATGAGCAACACAAAAAACAAATTCCTATTCCTAACAATTCTTTGATGTCCTGTAATGGAACAATGTAACACCTATACAGTCCATTAATCCCTGCCAAAAAATAGTTTATTGCTGTTTCAGAATGCATTAACTAAAGTGTTTTAAATGTCTAGCAGTGTTCTAGTAAGTTTGATTTTATGGTAATAGCATGTTGTATAAAAAGTATAAAGAATGTTTTTCTAGTTATAGGGAAAGAGAAAGTAGCTTTGCTCTAAATAACTGATTGTTTAAGAATGTAGAATGATGCCTGAAAGAAAACAAGAAGTTGCAAAAAGTTTGTGAAGTGGAAAATTTGTTTTTGTAGTCAAAGTTAAAAGATGAATATGGAAAGCCATGAAAAGTTTGTAGAAACAATTATTGCTGTGGTCAAAGTTAGAAAATAGTAAAAACTAGTAATAAAACTGCTTAACAATAGAACCTCACAACTGAAAGAAAAAAAAGTGGTGTTGTAAAACAAAATAGCATTAAATATTCTAACCACCACCTAAAGCAGTAATTAATATTCAATGTTGTATGTATGTGCCTAATAATTCACAAAATATACTCCTACTGTTTTACTATCAACCTAGCTACTCTCTTCCTGCTTCTCCTATCCTACTTCTCATCATAATAATAGTATGTTATAAAATGTTTGCTTAAAAACAATTTCCAAAATCATTTTAGTAACTTTTAATATGAAATATCTTTTAAAAAATATGCTTTTATTAAAAGTTTCCTTAGATTATTAAGGTATTATTTCTTAGTAAAAGGTTATAAAAATGTTTTCCTAAGTGATCAATGTAAAAAGCAAAAAATCTGTTTTGTCAAAATAACTTCTCTGCAATTTTGTCACATGCATACAATTATTCCATTTTCTCAAAAAGCCCCTGCAAGTCAAGCGTGTGTGTGTGTGTGTGTGTGTGTGTGTGTATGTTTTGTTTGTCTTATAAAAAATACATCCTAAAAAGGGGTTCCTCCCAGCAGTGCCCAATTCAAATGGCCATTTTATTTAATGTATTTATTGTCTCATTGAAAATATACATATATAAAGGGAATAGTTTCTCACTCATAACTTGCTTGTCATTAAATAAGATTTGCCACAATCAAATCTATTTGATTATATTATGGATTATAATATAATATAATATAATATAATATAATATAATAGTATTATATTATATTATATATATGCCTGTTGTCCTACTCTTAACAAAAATAATGTATCTCTCTGAATTCTACTACTTTTAAATATTTATAAATAGATTTCATTAAGGACATATTATATTTAATTATGTCTGTCTGCACATAATAGACACATAAAATATATTTTAAGACATATTAAATCATTAAAATGATTATGTAAGTAAAGTGGAAACTATTTTTAAAAAATTGTATAAATATAGTCCCATAAGTATACTGTGAAAATAAAGCCTGGGAAAATATAACCACTTTACTTAGCTATCTTTTAAACTATAAAAAGTTAAATCAAGCACTTAAAATTTATTACTTCTATAATTCATATGTGTGTGTGTGTGTGTGTGTGTGTGTGTGTGTGTGTAATGTCTATCATGCTCCAATGATAACAGTACTTAAAAAAATATAGGGGAATATAATTCATGCTATTATTAATAGCTTCTTTGCCTTCAAAAACACTGAACTTACTTTCCTTTTTGTAAGTAATTTTACCAAACTAAGTCCATTTATCTAAATTAAATTTAATTCACTTGCAATATTCTCACCTCAAAAAATTCCTATTGATGTATTCTGCTCATATTTCTCCTACTTGGTGAAATTATAGATTTAATCTTGTAAATTTAAACTGTAATTGATATCAAAGTGCCCAGTTATATTTGAGAGTGTTCATTAAAAAACTTTAATGTATAATTTATAATCATGAATACATCAGAAACTTTGTAATTCAGTGAAAAAAGTATAAAATTGGTGAAATACAAAAGATCTGCTTCTTTATTCTTTGTATAACCACATAGCGAGCAATAGAAATAAATTTCCTCAACTATCTCACATTCTTTCTGTTCTTCTAATAACAAAACAATGCTTTGCAAAATAGAAAATTAAATTAGGGTAACTATTGAAACACTGAATTTCTTCAACCTACAATGTAATAAACTACAGTTTAATAAATATTTTATAAATTATCAGTGATTTATTAAGTCACTACAAGAAAATTAAGATCTTAATTTAAAAATAAAATTCATTTCATAAAACATCATTTCCAATAATTTAATAAAATGCACTTAAATTCTATTCCAAACCTCATCAATTTTACATTTTATAGCAAAATATTGAAAAAAATTTACAAAAACAAAAAGGGGGAGACGAGAGTATGGATAAAATCACTCCTGTGGTCCATCTCTCCCATGTTTTGTTTACCTTGAATTATTTTAATTTTTATGAGAAACTTGATGGCACTCCTGCAGAAAAATATTTCTTTAGCCCTTCAACTATGTCCAAATATATTTTTACTAAAAGTCCTCCTGTGTAGTGGAAGGACCCTGTGACAGGGCAGTGGTCAATAGGAAAATTGTTAACATGGGGGTAAAGTTTGCTTGTGTCTCTCCAGGTGAAGATCAAACTCCTATTTGGGTGCCCGCATGACACTTGAAACCATACCATGAGCGGGAAAAGGAGAAAGTTCATGTGGGACAGCCCTGTGTCTGAGAAGGTACATTGGTTGAATCGTGCACCCCACTAAGATATGCCCTGTCCAGGATCCTCCGATCCTGGGAATTTGGAAATAGGGTCTTTAAAGATGTGATTGGTGAAGATGAGGCCAAACTAGATGAGGGTGGGTTCTAATTCAATATGGCTGGTGTCCTTATAAGAAGAGAGAATTTGGACACAGAGACAGACAGACACAGGGGAGAAGGCCAGCTGAGGGTGGAGGCTGAGATTGACTGGCTGCAGCTGCAAGCCAAGGAACACCCAGGATGGCCGGCAGCCACCCAAAGCTGGAAGAGGCAAAGAAGGGGTCTCCCCAATGGGTTTCATATGGGAGAGAGCACAGCTCTGCCAGCACCTCAATTTCAGACTTCCAGCTTCCAGAACTGTGAGACAATAAATATCCATCACTTTAAGCCACACTGTTGGTGGTACTTGGTTGCAATTGCCCTAGAAAATGAATAGAGGGCACTGTGGTTGCCCTTTGGAGAAACTCTCCACCCTCGTTGTTGACAGTTGGGTTGAGACTGGCACTCAGGGTGCCGTGCTTTTCTCTGACTCGGAGGTGGGGCTGTGACCCAAGCCTGGCCAACTGGGTCCCCTCCCCTGGAACTTTTACCCATGAGTCATGTGACTCTTGCACAGGCCACGACTGGGGCTGCTCCCCTTTGAAGATTCTGTCTGCTGGTCCTTGTTGCCTACCTAGAGTTGTGTTGATTGTTTTTGAGGCTTCCGGTTCTGATGTACTATGTTCCCCAAAACACCATGTTCTTTGATGCAATCTTGTGGGGGCAGACGTGTTAGTGTTGATTAGGTTGGAATCCTTTGATTGAGTGTTTCCATGGAGATGTGACTCAATCAGCTGTCGGCGAGGCCTTTGATTGGATAATTTCCATGGAGGTGTTGCCCCACCCATTCAGGGTGGGTCTTAATTGAATCCTTGGAGTCCTATAAAAGAGCTCACAGACAGAAGGAGCTGCTGCAGCTGAGAGAGACATTTCAAGGATGCCCATTGAAAGTAAGACTTTTGCCCATTGAAAGTAAGAGTTTGCCTGGGAGAAACTAAGAGAACACCCCCAGACGCCTGGAAAGAAAAGCCCTGGGAGAAAGCCATTTTGAAACCAGAACTACAGAGCAGATGCCAGCCATGTGCTTCCCCAGCTAACAGAGGTTTTCCAGATACCATCAGCCATCCTTCAGTGAAGGTACCCTATTGTTGATGCCTTACCTTGGACACTTTATGGCCTTAAGACTGTAACTTTGTAACCAAATAAACCCCCTTTATAAAAGCCAAAAAAAAAAAAAAAAAGAAAGTTCATGTGGGACACAGAACCTCCGGTGATGCAGATGGAGGGCCTCTCACTGAAAACAACTTGCATCGGACCTATGCCGGCCACCACTGAGGCTTTTCCTCCTACATAGGGACAAATTAAAAATTTGTGCCAACAAGCTGAATGGCTGGTATGGCAGGAGCACTGGCTGTTCACCCCTTCTAATCTGGTGATAGCTTTATTTGCTATTGTAACTACTACTGTAACTATGCTTCTTTTAGTAGATGCCCATGCTCATAATTATACTTATTGGGCATATATCCCCAATTCTCCTCTATTACGGCCTGTGGAATGGAATGATCCAGCCCCTCTTATTTATCTCAATGATACAGCATGGCTTCCTGGCCTGGAGGATGACAGGCTACCATAACATCTTGAAAAGGAAGGCACTCAGTATAATTCTACTTTGGCTTTCTAACATTTACTGCTATGTTTGAGACATGGGAAAAAATGTTTGCCTTTTAAGCAACACGTATGGTTTTCAATAATTCCAAAGCATGGAAATGTCCCTCATTCTATGTTATATTTGTTAATAGGTCAGAGATTTGCATACCAACATAATAGTAGTATAAATGATGGAATTCCACAGCATCCTGTTTGTCAAGTGCCAAAGTATTGGTCTCCAGACTTAATGAGAATACATTGGGAAACTTGTTGAGGGACTAATGGTGTGCTACCGCTTAATGGTCCCTATGGGATTGTAGCTAACTGGTCCCCTAAGGGGTTCACAGGGCAGAACTGCAGTGGCCAAAACGTGTCCTGCTCAGCACATAAACAGTTAAAATGGAAAATTCACACACATAATTTGGCATCCCTTCAAAATGATACTGATAGCATACAAACAGAAACCAGAAAACCTATAATATGGCATCGTATGGGAATGGTCCCACTGTGGCCTTTTTTAAATAATTTTGCCCCTCAAACATCTATTTGAAAAATTCCAATGGCTCTACAGTATATTAAAAAATGAAATGGAATGTATTCCCATAAAAACAATTACACTTTAAACTTTACTAAGTTCAAAAACTTTAGTGTGCAAGCTTGTGTTAGAGACCCATATGTATTTCAGATAGGCAATCTCTCTCTTAACATGAGTTCTAAGGAGGTTTCTTGTAATGCTAATGCCACTTGTGCATTATATTCTTGTGCAAATGGAACCTTAAGTAACAGCCACCTTCCCTTAATTATCTAACAAAGATGAAAGGGCCTCTGGATACCAGTGACTTAGGAAAGACCCTAGGAATCATCTTCTGATATGCATATACTAACATTATTAATAAAGTGTTACATAGAGTAAAAAGATTTCTAGGTATATTAATTGCATTTATTATAGGTTTAATAGCAATAACCACTGCCACCGCTGTAGCCAGCACCATGCTTCATCAATCAGTACAGACAGCACACTTTGTAAAAACATGGCATGAGAAGGCTAGTGAAGCTTGGGGAGAACAACTGAAAATTGATAAGGAAGTTAACCAGCATTTGGTTGACTTAGAAAATGCTGTTCTCTTACTTGGAGAAGAAATAGAAAATCTAAGGCATAGAATATAATTAACAGGTAATTGGAATATAACCACCTTTTACATAACTCCACATGAATACAATTCTTTAGCAGCAAGCTGGGATAAAATTAAAAAAGCATTTAATGGGACATCATGAAAATTTATCTAATGATATTTCCCAGTTACAAGCTGATGTTCACACAATTCAACAAGCAAATCTCCAAGTTTTATCCTCATCTAAAATCTTCTAGAGCATTGCTGATGGAATACAACAATTAATCCTTTACCATGGGTTAAAAGCTTAAGTAGTGAAATGTTAAGAAGTGTCTTTATAATACTAATTTGTCTCTTATGTTTATGTCTAGTTGTCTGATGCATGAGACAAGCAGTCTCCAATTTAACTGAGAAATCTACAATTCCAGCCATCATGTCTGCAATAAGAAAACAAAAAGGGGGACATGTGGAAAACAGAGCCTAAAGTTTCTCTTCTCCTTCCTGCATACTTGAGGTGGGGGCCTGGAACACTGGGCCCCTGCTGAAGATAGAACACTATCAAAGCATGCCTCATTAAAGTATGCATGGACATGAGAAAGCAGCTGGGGAACTGTTTTTCTGTTATTGTCCTTGAGAATCAGATAAGACCCATTTTGTAGACATGATGTAAACCACCTTGAGAAAATGTCTACATGCACATTAAAGCATTTCTCTATCCTAAAAGCATAACAAATAAGGGTCTTGGGAATGGGACAGAGACACTCATCAGACAGGTTGTGTGTCCTCTGCTCCCAGTCTCCAAGAGACATTTTGTCTTGAATCTTAATTTCTGCATCACCCTCAGCAACAGAAATGAAAGGCACAACACAAGAGATGAAAGACACAATAGAAACATACAATAGCAGATCTCAGGAGGCAGAAGAAAACACTCAGGAACTGAACAACAAGGCAACTGAAAGTCTATACACAAAAGAAGAGTTAGAGGAAAGAATGGAGAAATATGAGCAATGTCTCTGGGAACATAAGGACAAAACAAAAAGCATGAATTTATATGTCATTGGTGTCCCAGAAGGAAAAGAGAAAGGAAAAGGGGCAGAAGCAATAATAGAGGAAATAATGAAAATTTCCCATCTCTTATGAAAGGTTAGGACCATGTGGGGCACCAGAACAAAAGACAAAAGATAAAGACTGGGACTGTATAACAGGGAAACCTAGGGTGCTCAACAATTGGAATAAAAGGTACAAATATGATTTTACATGAGGTAGAACAAATGAATGTCAACATTGCAAGGTGTTAAAAATAGGGTGGGATTGGGGGAAAATACAATCAATGCAAACTGGAGACTATAATTAACAGAAACATTGTATTATGCTTACTTTAAGATGACAAAGGCAATATACCAAAGCTAAATGCATTTGGGGGGAAATAGGGGAAGGGTATGGGACTCTTGGTATTGGTGATGTTGTCTGACTCTTTATTCTAGTTTAGGTTAATGCTATCTTTCCTTTTGTTGCTTTCTAGCTGTCATGATTTTTCTCTCTTTTTTCTTTTTCTTTTGTTTCTCTGCCTTCTTTGCCTCTTGCTCCTTCTTTGTGGAAGAAATGGGTATGTCCTTATATAGATAGTGGTGACAGTGCTGAATACATAACTACAAGGCCATACAGGGAACCAATGATTGTTTACTTAGGACAAAATGTGTGTGAACAGAGCCATCTTAAAAAAATGGGTTGATGAAAATAAACTTGAAGGCAATGTATTGAGTGAAGTAAGACAGACACATAAATACAAATATTGCAGTTTATATTAGTGTAATATAAACTAATTATAATACATAAACTCATAGACATGAAATATAAGTTAGCAGGATATAGAATGAGGCTAAAGAATGGGGAGTGGTTGCTTATGATTAGCAGAATGTTCAACTAAGGTGAATTTGAACATTTGGAAATGGACAGAGGTGATGATGGCATGTTGTGAAAATAACCGACAGTGCTGAAAGGTGTGTGAAGGTGGAGGAAAGAGTAAGCTCAGAGTCACATATGTCACCTGAAGGAAAGTTGGAAGTTAAAAGATGGGAATGTATAAAACAGTGAATCTTGTGGTGACAATGTCCATGATTAACTATACAAATATTAGAAATCTCTCTCATGAACTAGAACAAATGTATGACAGTATAACTAGAAGTTAATAATAAAGAATCATATGAGAAAAGATATATACCTATTGAAAACTATATGCTACAATTAGTAGTATTTTAACATTCTTTCATCAACACTAACAAATGCACTATACCAAAACTATGAATCAGTAATGGAAGGTGGGGTGGTTAGAGGTGTGGGAGGATTTGAGTTTCCTTTTTTTCTCTTTATTTCCTTTTGGAGTAATGAAAATGTTCTAAAAATTGAAAAAAAAAAAAAACTTGTGGTGATGGATGCACAGCTGTATGATGGCACCATGGGCAATTGATTGTACTTTGGATCTTTGGATAGTTGTATGTTATATGAACAACCTCAATAAAAAATATTTAAAAAAAACAAAAATAAAATTCAATACCCACTCATGAATTAAAAACTAGTAAGGATAGCTAAAGGGTATGTTTCCTTTTGAACTGATGAAAATGTTCTAAAATTGACTGGTTATGGTTATACAAATTTGTGAATATAATAAAACCCATTGGAATGTACACTTTAAATGGATGAATTCTGTGATATGTTAATTATATCTCAATAATTAACTGTTTAAAATATATAAAATTAATTTAAAATTTAGCAAACTGGAAAAAAACATTCTATACTAATAATTCATAGCTTAGATAAAAACTATAACTAGCATTATATTTATTAGCAATTTTTTTTTAAATTTTCCTCCTGAGATTTGGAATGAGACAAGAATGTCCACACCACTGCACTTCAACATTGCATTGGAAGTGTTACCCAGTATAATAGTACAAGAAAAGAAAATAAATGCATTAAGAATTGGAAATGAAACAAATGAAACTATAATTATTTGCTGATGGTATATAGACCCCAAATTACTCTATAAATAAACCATTAGTATCAGTATGTGAATTTAGCAATATCACTGGCAGGAAGGAAAATGTGCAAAAATAAATTGCACTTCTTTTGGCAAAGAAAAATTCTATTTTAAATATTTAGAATAATTCCATTTAAAATAGAATCAAAAACCATCTAATACCTAGGAATGAATCTAATGTAATATGTGCAAGATTGTGGCACACAGAACTATGCAATATTATTCTGAATACATTAAAGAAAACCTAAATAAATGGAGAAAATACCCCATTCATGGATTGGAATTGTTCTAGTTTGCTAATGCTGCAGAATGCAAAACATCAGAGATGGATTGGCTTTTATAAAAAGGGGGTTTATTTGGCTATACAGTTACAGTCTTAAGGCCATAAAGTGTCCAAGTTAACACATCAGTAATCGGGTACCTTCACTGGAGGATGGCCAATGGCGTCCGGAAAACCTCTGTTAGCTGGGAAGGCATGTGGCTGGCATCTGCTCCAAAGTTCTGGTTTCAAAATGGCTTTCTCCCAGGACATTCTTCTCTAGCAAGCTTGCTCCTCTTCAAACCGTCACTCATAGCTGCACTCCGCTCCGTTCAGTCTCTTTGAGTCAGCATGTTTTATATGGTTCCACTGATCAAGACCCACCCTGAATGGGCAGGGACATGCCTCCATGGGAGTATCCCACCAGAGTCACCACCCACAGCTGGGTGGGGCACATTTCCATGCAAACAACCTAATTCAAACGTTCTAACTTAATCCCCACTATTCTGTCTGCCCCACAAGATTGTATCAAAGAATATGGCTTTTTCTGGGGGACATAATACATTCAAACTGGCACATTCCACCCCCTGGACCCCAGAAAAACATATTCTATCCAAATACAAAATACATTCATCCCACAATACCACAGAAACTTCAATCATTTCAGTAACAATAGTTAAGTACAAAATCCCATCAAAATCAAATATAGGCATGGTCAGTCCTAAGGCATACTTTTCCTTTAGCTTGGATCTGTGTGGACTTAGAACAAGTTATATGCTTCCAATATACAAAGGAGGGACATTCATAGGATAAACATTTCCATTGCCATAAGGCGAAACAGTAAGGAAAACAGGGTTAACAGGACCAAAACAGTTCTTAAAATCTGCAGGACAAACTCCATTAGATTTCAAAGTCTGAGAGTCATTTACAGAACAATGTTGCATCCTTGGGGCTTGAGAGAGTGGGAGCCTAACCCTTCCTAAGCGCCTTTTCGGCAGCCCTTTCCTCTCCAAATGCTTAGGTGAGTGCTCCAACATACCCACACATTGGGGAGACCACCTTCTCGGCCCCACCCTCCTCAAAGATCGGGGCAGCTCCCGGATTCCCTTCCATCTCTGGGGTACACGCTCAACCCATTCAGAACAGTGTGGTGGCAGCCAGGCTCTCCCCAATTCCCTGGGAATGTGCTCCAACCTCTTTGGGACCTGAGGTGGCAAAACTCTTCCAAAGCATCGAGGTGGAAAGCCCGCCCTCGACCTCCAGGGCAAACTCAACCTTTCCATGCATGTGGGCTGCTCCGCTCTCCCAGCCCGAGACCTCCTGACTCCAGACCTCAACCTCCATGGCTCTGTCTTTGAAGAAATTTTTCCTCAGTTTGTTCCTTGTCTGTCTCCTCCAGTCCAGACTGGCAATGGCTCTGTCTATAAAGATCTTGCAAAAATTCTGTTGGCTTTGCATGAAGCACGCAGGGGTCAAAGCCATCAGACAATAGGACTTTCCACAAATCCTTTCTGCTTAACTCCTTTTCCAATCTTGGCTTGTACTGAAATGGCGGCTGGGTTCCATGTTTGGTTACATCCTCATGTTGGGTTGTAGCTTCTGGGATTCCACCCCCTGGAGGCTCATAATTTTCAGCTTCTGGTCTCTTTGAACCCAAGAGTTCAGTTCTAAGTTTATCTCTTTCCGCTTGCATTTTACTATAAGCTGCAAGGAGAAGCCAGGTTACGTCCTCCACACGTAGTCTGGAGATCTCCTCAGCTAAGTATTCCAGGTTGTCGCTTTTAAATTCTTCCTTCCTTCTGACACCAGGACTCAATTTTGCCAAATTCTCTGCCACTTTAAAACAAGGTTCGCCTTTCTTTCAGTTTGCAACAACACATTCATCTTTCTGTTCAAGACCTCATCAGAAGTATCTTTAGAGTCCATATTTCCACAAACAGTCTCTTTAAAGCAGTTTTGGCCTTTTCTATCAAGCTCCTCCCAATTCTTCCAGAAACTCCCCATTATCCATTTAAAAAGCCATTCCAACATGTTTGGTATTTGCAAACTCAGCAGCAAAAGCACCCCACTTCTCTGGTACCAAAATCTGTCTTAGTTTGCTAATGCTGCAGAATGCAAAACACCAGAGATGGATTGGCTTTTATAAAAAGGGGGTTTATTTGGCTATACAGTTACAGTCTTAAGGCCATAAAGTGTCCAAGTTAACACATCAGTAATCAGGTACCTTCACTGGAGGATGGCCAATGGTGTCCGGGAAAACCTCTGTTAGCTGGGAAGGCATGTGGCTGGCATCTGCTCCAAAATTCTGGTTTCAAAATGGCTTTCTCCCAGGACATTCCTCTCTAGCAAGCTTGCTCCTTTTCAAACCGTCACTCACAGCTGCACTCCGCTCCATTCAGTCTCTTTGAGTCAGCATGTTTTATATGGTTCCACTGATCAAGACCCACCCTGAATGGGCAGGGACATGCCTCCATGGGAGTATCCCACCAGAGTCACCACCCACAGCTGGGTGGGGCACATTTCCATGCAAACAACCTAATTCAAACGTTCCAACTTAATCCCCACTATTCTGTCTGCCCCACAAGATTGCATCAAAGAATATGGCTTTTTCTGGGGGACATAATACATTCAAACTGGCACAGGAATACTCAATTTGGAAAGATGATTTATAGATTCAATAGACTCCTAATCAAAATCCAAGTGTGTGAGCACATGTGCATTTGTGTATGTATGTGTGTAAGTTGACATGCTAATTCTGTGGAAATGTGAGGGGCTAAGAATAGCCAAAATAATCTGTAACTAAGTGTGTTAATGCAAAGATACTTAAATAGATCAATGGAACAGAATTGAGAGTCCATAAGCAGACCTAGATATATATCATCATTTGATTTTTGAAAGAGGTGACTTGCATCATGATGGTGAAAAGATGTTCTTTTCAATAAATATTGCTTGAGCATCTGGATATCCAAATGAGAAAGGATGAAATTTTATCCCTACTTCATACCATATGCAAAATGTCTTTAATTTGTATTATAGTTTGAAAGGTAAAAGAATAAATATTATTTAAAAATCAGAGACTATATTCATGATCTTAAGATAAGCAAGAATTCTTAAGGAAAATGTGAAAAGTATTTTAAATCAAGGGAAAGATTGGTAATTATGATGATTTGAAAATTAATAACATCTGTTCATAAAATCACAATTAGAGTGAAAATGTAAGCCCCAGGGTGGGATAAAATATTTGTAATACATATATCTGACAAAGGAGTCATATATACATTATACAAAGAACTCCTATCACCTAATAAGAAAAAGGCATTCATCCAATAGAAAAACTGGGCAAAAGATTTGAAAAAACACATCACGAAGATGGCAGACTGGTGAGCTGTAAGTTTTAGTTACTCCTCCAGGAAAGTAGGTAAAAAGCCAGGAACTGCATGGACTGGACACCACAGAGCAATCTGTCTTTGGGCATACTTCATACAACACTCATGAAAACGTGGAACTGCTGAGATCAGTGAAATCTGTAAGTTTTTGCGGCCAGGGGACCCGCGCCCCTCCCTGCCAGGCTCAGTCCCGGGGGAGGAGGGGCTGTCAGCTCCGGGAAGGAGAAGGGAGAACTGCAGTGGCTGCTCTTATCGAAAACTCATTCTACTGATTCAAACTCCAACCATAGATAGACTGAGACCAGACACCAGAGACTCTGAGAGCAGCCAGCCCAGCAGAGAGGAGACAGGCATAGAAAAAAAACAACACAAAAAACTCCAAAATAAAAGCGGAGGATTTTTGGAGTTCTGGTGAACACAGAAAGGGGAAGGGCGGAGCTCAGGCCTTGAGGTGCATATGCAAATCCCGAAGCAAAGCCGATCTCTCTGCCCTGTGCACCTTTCCTTAATGGCCCTGGTTGCTTTGTCTATTAGCATTTCAATAACCCATTAGATCTCTGAGGAGGGCCGTTTTTTGTTTTTTTTTTGTTTTTTTTTTTTTAAATCCTTTTTGCTTTTTCTAAAACAATTACTCTAAGAAGCTCAATACAGAAAGCTTCAAAGAATTGCAATTTGGGAACGTCAAGTCAAGAACAGAACTAAGAGAGCTCTGAGACAAAAGGCAATAATCCAGTGGCTGAGAAAATTCACTAAACAACACAACTTCCCAAGAAAAGGGGGGTGTCCGCTCACAGCCACCATCCTGGTGGACAGGAAACACTCCTGCCCATCGCCAGCCCCATAGCCCAGAGCTGCCCCAGACAACCCAGTGTGACGGAAGTGCTTCAAATAACAGGCACACACCACAAAACTGGGCGTGGACATTAGCCTACCTTGCAACCTCAGCTGATTGTCCCAGAGCTGGGAAGGTGGAGCAGTGTGAATTAACAAAGCCCCATTCAGCCATCATTTGAGCAGACTGGGAGCCTCCCTACACAGCCCAGCAGCCCAGAACTGCCCTGGGGGGACGGCACTCACCTGTGACATAGCACAGTCATCCCTCAACAGAGGACCCGGGGTGCACAGCCTGGAAGAGGGGCCCACTTGCAAGTCTCAGGAGCCATACGCCAATACCAAAGACTTGTGGGTCAGTGGCAGAGACAAACTGTGGCAGGACTGAACTGAAGGATTAGACTATTGCAGCAGCTTTAAAACTCTAGGATCATCAGGGAGATTTGATTGTTAGGGCCACCCCCCCTCCTCGACTGCCCAGAAACACGCCCCACATACAGGGCAGGCAACACCAACTACACACGCAAGCTTGGTACACCAATTGGGCCCCACAAGACTCACTCCCCCACTCATCAAAAAGGCTAAGCAGGGGAGAACTGGCTTGTGGAGAACAGGTGGCTCGTGGACGCCACCTGCTGGTTAGTTAGAGAAAGTGTACTCCACGAAGCTGTAGATCTGATAAATTGGAGATAAGGACTTCAATAGGTCTACAAACCCTAAAAGAACCCTATCAAGTTCAGCAAATGCCACGAGGCCAAAAACAACAGAAAATTATAAAGCATATGAAAAAAACAGACGATATGGATAACCCAAGCCCAAGCACCCAAATCAAAAGACCAGAAGAGGCACAGCACCTAGAGCAGCTACTCAAAGAACTAAAGATGAACAATGAGACCATAGTACGGGAGATAAAGGAAATCAAGAAGACCCTAGAAGAGCATAAAGAAGACATTGCAAGACTAAATAAAAAAATGGATGATCTTATGGAATTTAAAGAAACTGTTGACCAAATTAAAAAGATTCTGGACACTCATAGTACAAGACTAGAGGAAGTTGAACAACGAATCAGTGACCTGGAAGATGACAGAATGTAAAATGAAAGCATAAAAGAAAGAATGGGGAAAAAAATTGAAAAACTCGAAATGGACTTCAGGGATATGATAGATAATATGAAACGTCCAAATATAAGACTCATTGGTGTCCCAGAAGGGGAAGAAAAGGGTAAAGGTCTAGGAAGAGTATTCAAAGAAATTGTTGGGGAAAACTTCCCAAATCTTCTAAACAACATAAATACACAAATCATAAATGCTCAGCGAACTCCAAATAGAATAAATCCAAAAAAACCCACTCCGAGACATATACTGATCACACTGTCAAACATAGAAGAGAAGGAGCAAGTTCTGAAAGCAGCAAGAGAAAAGCAATTCACCACATACAAAGGAAACAGCATAAGACTAAGTAGTGACTACTCAGCAGCCACCATGGAGGCAAGAAGGCAGTGGCACGATATATTTAAAATTCTGAGTGAGAGGAATTTCCAGCCAAGAACACTTTATCCAGCAAAGCTCTCCTTCAAATTTGAGGGAGAGCTTAAATTTTTCACAGACAAAGAAATGCTGAGAGAATTTGCTAACAAGAGACCTGCCCTACTGGAGATACTAAAGGGAGCCCTACAGACAGAGAAACAAAGAAAGGACAGAGAGACTTGGAGAAAGGTTCAGTACTAAAGAGATTCGGTATGGGTACAATAAAGGATATTAATAGAGAGAGGGAAAAATATGGCAAACATAATCCAAAGGATAAGATGGCCGATTCAAGAAATGCCTTCATGGTTTTAACGTTGAATGTAAATGGATTAAACTCCCCAATTAAAAGATATAGATTTGCAGAATGGATCAAAAAAAATGAACCATCAATATGTTGCATACAAGAGACTCATCTTAGACACAGGGACACAAAGAAACTGAAAGTGAAAGGATGGAAAAAATATTTCATGCAAGCTACAGCCAAAAGAAAGCAGGTGTAGCAATATTAATCTCAGATAAAATAGACTTCAAATGCAGGGATGTTTTGAGAGACAAAGAAGGCCACTACATACTAATAAAAGGGGCAATTCAGCAAGAAGAAATAACAATCGTAAATGTCTTTGCACCCAATCAAGGTGCCACAAAATACATGAGAGAAACACTGGCAAAACTAAAGGAAGCAATTGATGTTTCCACAATAATTGTGGGAGACTTCAACACATCACTCTCTCCTATAGATAGATCAACCAGACAGAAGACCAATAAGGAAATTGAAAACCTAAACAATCTGATAAATGAATTAGATTTAACAGACATCTACAGGACATTACATCCCAAATCACCAGGATACACATACTTTTCTAGTGCTCACGGAACTTTCTCCAGAATAGATCATATGCTGGGACATAAAACAAGCCTCAATAAATTTAAAAAGATTGAAATTATTCAAAGCACATTCTCTGACCACAATGGAATACAATTAGAAGTCAATAACCATCAGAGACTTAGAAAATTCACAAATACCTGGAGGTTAAACAACACAATCCTAAACAATCAGTGGGTTAAAGAAGAAATAGCAAGAGAAATTGCTAAATATATAGAGACAAATGAAAATGAGAACACAACATACCAAAACCTATGGGATGCAGCAAAAGCAGTGCTAAGGGGGAAATTTATAGCACTAAACGCATATATTAAAAAGGAAGAAAGAGCCAAAATCAAAGAACTAATGGATCAACTGAAGAAGCTAGAAAATGAACAGCAAACCAATCCTAAACCAAGTACAAGAAAAGAAATAACAAGGATTAAAGCAGAAATAAATGACATAGAGAACAAAAAAACAATAGAGAGGATAAATATCACCAAAAGTTGGTTCTTTGAGAAGATCAACAAGATTGACAAGCCCCTAGCTAGACTGACAAAATCAAAAAGAGAGAAGACCCATATAAACAAAATAATGAATGAAAAAGGTGACATAACTGCAGATCCTGAAGAAATTAAAAAAATTATAAGAGGATATTATGAACAACTGTATGGCAACAAACTGGATAATGTAGAAGAAATGGACAATTTCCTGGAAACATATGAACAACCTAGACTGACCAGAGAAGAAATAGAAGACCTCAACCAACCCATCACAAGCAAAGAGATCCAATCAGTCATCAAAAATCTTCCCACAAATAAATGCCCAGGGCCAGATGGCTTCACAGGGGAATTCTACCAAACTTTCCAGAAAGAACTGACACAAATCTTACTCAAACTCTTTCAAAACATTGAAAAAAATGGAACACTACCTAACTCATTTTATGAAGCTAACATCAATCTAATACCAAAACCAGGCAAAGATGCTACAAAAAAGGAAAACTACTGGCCAATCTCCCTAATGAATATAGATGCAAAAATCCTCAACAAAATACTTGCAAATCGAATTCAAAGACACATTAAAAAAATCATACACCATGACCAAGTGGGGTTCATTCCAGGCATGCAAGGATGGTTCAACATAAGAAAAACAATCAATGTATTACAACACATTAAAAACTCGAAAGGGAAAAATCAATTGATCATCTCAATAGATGCTGAAAAAGCATTTGACAAAATCCAACATCCCTTTTTGATAAAAACACTTCAAAAGTTAGGAATTGAAGGAAACTTCCTCAACATGATAAAGAGCATATATGAAAAACCCACAGCCAGCATAGTACTCAATGGTGAGAGACTGAAAGCCTTCCCTCTAAGATCAGGAACAAGACAAGGCTGCCCGCTGTCACCACTGTTATTCAACATTGTGCTGGAAGTGCTAGCCAGGGCAATCCGGCAACACAAAGAAATAAAAGGCATCCAAATTGGAAAAGAAGAAGTAAAACTGTCATTGTTTGCAGATGATATGATCTTATATCTAGAAAACCCTGAGAAATCAACGATACACCTACTAGAGCTAATAAACAAATTTAGCAAAGTAGCGGGATACAAGATTAATGCACATAAGTCAGTAATGTTTCTATATGCTAGAAATGAACAAACTGAAGAGACACTCAAGAAAAAGATACCATTTTCAATAGCAACTAAAAAAATCAAGTACCTAGGAATAAACTTAACCAAAGATGTAAAAGACCTATACAAAGAAAACTACATAACTCTACTAAAAGAAATAGAAGGGGACCTTAAAAGATGGAAAAATATTCCATGTTCATGGATAGGAAGGCTAAATGTCATTAACATGTCAATTCTACCCAAACTCATCTACAGATTCAATGCAATCCCAATCAAAATTCCAACAACCTACTTTGCAGACTTGGAAAAGCTAGTTATCAAATTTACTTGGAAAGGGAAGATGCCTCGAATTGCTAAAGACACTCTAAAAAAGAAAAACGAAGTGGGAGGACTTACACTCCCTGACTTTGAAGCTTATTATAAAGCCACAGTTGCCAAAACAGCATGGTACTGGCACAAAGATAGACATATAGATCAACGGAATCGAATTGAGAACTCAGAGATAGACCCTCAGATCTATGGCCGACTGATCTTTGATAAGGCCCCCAAAGTCACCGAACTGAGCCATAATGGTCTTTTCAACAAATGGGGCTGGGAGAGTTGGATATCCATATCCAAAAGAATGAAGGAAGACCCCTACATCACCCCCTACACAAAAATTAACTCAAAATGGACCAAAGATCTCAATATAAAAGAAAGTACCATTAAACTCCTAGAAGATAATGTAGGAAAACATCTTCAAGACCTTGTATTAGGAGGCCACTTCCTAGACTTTACACCCAAAGCACAAGCAACAAAAGAGAAAATAGATAAATGGGAACTCCTCAAGCTTAGAAGTTTCTGCACCTCAAAGGAATTTCTCAAAAAGGTAAAGAGGCAGCCAACTCAATGGGAAAAAATTTTTGGTAACCATGTATCTGACAAAAGACTGATATCTTGCATATATAAAGAAATCCTACAACTCAATGACGATAGTACAGACAGCCCAATTATAAAATGGGCAAAAGATATGAAAAGACAGTTCTCTGAAGAGCAAATACAAATGGCCAAGAAACACATGAAAAAAATGTTCAGGTTCAGTAGCTATTAGAGAGATGCAAATTAAGACCACAATGAGATACCATCTAACACCGGTTAGAATGGCTGCCATTAAACAAACAGGAAACTACAAATGCTGGAGGGGATGTGGAGAAATTGGAACTCTTATTCATTGTTGGTGGGACTGTATAATGGTTCAGCCACTCTGGAAGTCAGTCTGGCAGTTCCTTAGAAAACTAGATATAGAGCTACCATTCGATCCAGCGATTGCACTTCTCGGTATATACCCGGAAGATCGGAAAGCAGTGACACGAACAGATATCTGCACGCCAATGTTCATAGCAGCATTATTCACAATTGCCAAGAGATGGAAACAACCCAAATGTCCTTCAACAGATGAGTGGATAAATAAAATGTGGTATATACACACGATGAAATACTACGCGGCAGTAAGAAGGAACGATCTGGTGAAACATATGACAACATGGATGAACCTTGAAGACATAATGCTGAGCGAAATAAGCCAGGCACAAAAAGAGAAATATTATATGCTACCACTAATGTGAACTTTGAAAAATGTAAAACAAATGGTTTATAATGTAGAATGTAGGGGAACTAGCAGTAGAGAGCAATTAAGGAAGGGGGAACAATAATCCAAGAAGAACAGATAAGCTATTTAACGTTCTGGGGATGCCCAGAAATGACTATGGTCTGTTAATTTCTGATGGATGTAGTAGGAACAAGTTCACTGAAATGTTGCTGTATTATGTAACTTTCTTGGGGTAAAGTAGGAACATGTTGGAAGTTAAGCATTTATCTTAGGTTAGTTGTCTTTTTCTTACTCCCTTGTTATGGTCTCTTTGAAATGTTCTTTTATTGTATGTTTGTTTTCTTTTTAACTTTTTTTTTCATACAGTTGATTTAAAAAAGAAGGGAAAGTTAAAAAAAAAAAAAAGAAAAAAGACAAACAAGGAAAAAAATAAAAAAGATGTAGTGCCCCCTTGAGGAGCCTGTGGAGAATGCAGGGGTATTCGCCTACCCCACCTCCATGGTTGCTAACATGACCACAGACATAGGGGACTGGTGGTTTGATGGGTTCAGCCCTCTACCATAAGTTTTACCCTTGGGAAGACGGTTGCTGCAAAGGAGAGGCTAGGCCTCCCTGTATTTGTGCCTAAGAGTCTCCTCCTGAATGCCTCTTTGTTGCTCAGATGTGGCCCTCTCTCTCTGGCTAAGCCAACTTGAAAGGTGAAATCACTGCCCTCCCCCCTACGTGGGATCAGACACCCAGGGAAGTGAATCTCCCTGGCAACGTGGAATATGACTTCCGGGGAGGAATGTAGACCCGGCATCGTGGGATGGAGAACATCTTCTTGACCAAAAGGGGGATGTGAAAGGAAATGAAATAAGCTTCAGTGGCAGAGAGATTCCAAAACGAGCCGAGAGATCTCTCTGGTGGGCACTCTTACGCACACTTTAGACAACCTTTTTTAGGTTCTAAAGAATTGGGGTAGCTGGTGGTGGATACCTGAAACTATTAAACTACAACCCAGAACCCATGAATCTCGAAGACAGTTGTATAAAAATGTAGCTTATGAGGGGTGACAGTGGGATTGGGAATGCCATAAGGACCAAACTCCACTTTGTATAGTTTATGGATGGATGTGTAGAAAAGTAGGGGAAGGAAACAAACAGACAAAGGTACCCAGTGTTCTTTTTTACTTCAATTGCTCTTTTTCACTCTAATTATTATTATTGTTATTTTTGTGTGTGTGCTAATGAAGGTGTCAGGGATTGATTTAGGTGATGAATGTACAACTATGTAATGGTACTGTAAACAATCGAAAGTACGATTTGTTTTGTATGACTGCGTGGTATGTGAATATATCTCAATAAAATGATGATTAAAAAAAAAAAAAAAACACATCACAAAAAAAGATATCCAAGTGACCAAAAAATATATGAAAAGGTACTTGACTTCATTAATAATCAACAAAATGCAAATTAAAACTGTAAGATACCACTTGTCAAATGAAACAAAAAGAGGAACAATATTAAGTTTTGGTGAGGATATGACTCAAATGGAACTACACTTTCAGTGGGAGAATAAACTTTTACAACCAGTTTTGAAAACTATAGGGCAGTATCAGCTAAAATGGAAGATTCACATTCACCATAACATAAAAACAAAAACATGTAAGAGTGTTCATGGTTATGATAGACATTACACTGCAACAACCTAGGTGCCCAGCAGCAGAATCATCAACAAATTTTGATCTGTTCAAACAATGGGATACTATATAACAATGAAAGTAAACAAGTTATAGCTTCACAAACTAACAGGGATGAATGTCACAAATACAATTAGGACCCAATGAATCCAGACACAAAACAATGCATCCTGTGGAATTCCATTTTTATAAAGTTTAAAATAAATTAGGCAAAACTTATCTATGATGTTAAGGTAGTCAAGGTATTTGTTACCTCTGGAATTGAGGGAGAAGAAAAGGATTGGGAGAGTAAATGAGGGAGACTTCTGGAGCATTTATAAAGTTCTAGTTTTTAGTCAGGATGGTGGTTACAAGGTATACTCACTTTGTCAATCAGTCTCCTCAAAGTGCAAACTTATGATTTATGCATGTTTCTTTCTTTTTTTCTGTAAGTAAATACTGAGTTTATTTTCATACCATGAATCATGTTATTACCATGCTGCCCTGATCGATGTAGAGATACTTGTATATTTTATGAAGCCCTATACTTTACAATTTATGGATGTGTCAGGTTATAGTTAGTACCATTATTGTGATTATTCTGAAAAACTGGGCAGCACATTTAAGTTCAAGATAAAATAAATAACTCTTATTTAATGTTTTTAAGAACAAACTTATTTTTGCATTTGAAAGCACCAAAGAGTTCAATGCTGTATTTCTACACAAGATAAAACTTGTGACTTATTAATGTTCTCAGAACTAACAGCAGGATTTTTAAAAATATATGCCTCATATAAATTTATAGAATTTATATAATATTTATCTTTTATACATCTCCATAAAAATGCAGTTACCAAATTTGAGTTCAAAGGGACTCATTTCCTTGTGTAAAATGGGGCCAATTATGGATATAGCTCATATGATTGTTTTGAGGATTTAAAATTAGGGCATGGCACTGGTTCATGCTACAACATGGATGAACCTGGCAATCATTATGTCAAGTGAAAGAAGCCAATCACAAAGGACCACGTGTTGTGTGATTCCATTTACATGAATTGTCCAGAATATGCCTATCCATAGAGATGGAACATAAATTAGTGGTTGCCTATGGCCAGGCAGAGGAGGAAATGGGGAATGACTGCCATGGGGTCTCTTCTGGGTGATGAAAATGTTCTGGAATTAGAAAGTGGTGATTAGATAGTGGAATTAGGTACTTTGTGAGTATACTAAAAACTACCTATTTGTACAGTTAAAAAAAGTGAATTTTATGGCATGTGAATTATATCTCAGTAAAACATAGTTATGTATGTCAAGTATTTAGTAGGTTTCTGATACATAGCAAGTGCTCTGTAAAGATTGGCTGCTATTGCTCTTAGGAAACATTTGTAAATTTTAATAACAGAAAAACTATAAGTACAATAGTATTTTGCTTCACTACCCAAAATACTTTCTAGTGACTTAGTTGCTAATAGCATATTTTAATTATTTTTGTCAGCAGTATTTATAATGTAATTTGCTACCACTAGTTTCCAAATGCAGATGTCAGTTGTAGCAAGATCTTCTGTTTTAGTCAGTATCACAGCATTACTTCAACACTATTTTATTTTGTTTTCTTTTCTTTTTTTAGAGTAAGCAGGTAGAAAATTTATTAGGTACACATGTGAGAGAACATGTGGACACTCTTCCAAGAAAAGATAGGTCAGAGGCAAGAGGCTGACACTATTTTTTTAATATACAGATAAATACAGGAGGCAGGGTAAGATGGTGGATTGGTGAGGTGTATGTTTTAGTTACTCCTCCAGGAAAGTAGGTAGAAAGCCAGGAACTGTGTGGACTGGACACCACAGAGCAATCTGACTTTGGGCATACTTCATACAACACTCATGAAAAAGTGGAACTGCTGAGATCAGCGAAATCTGTAAGCTTTTGCAGCCAGGGGACCAATGCCCATCCCTGCCAGGCTCAGTCCCATGGGAGGAGGGGCTGTCAGAGCCAGGAAGGAGAAGGGAGAACTGCAGTGGCATCTCTTATTGGAAACTCATTATACTGATCCAAACTCCAACCATAGATAGACTGAGACCAGATACCAGAGAATCTGAGAGCAGCCAGCCCAGCAGAGAGGAAATAGGCATAGCAAAAAACAGCAAGACAAACTCAAAAATAAAAGCAGATGCTTTTTGGAGTTCTGGTGAACATAGAAAGGGGAAGGGCAGAGCTCAGGCCCACAGGCTCATTTGCAAAACCTGAAGAAAAACCGATCTCTCTGCCCCCTGGATCTTTCCTTAACAGCCCTAATTGCTTTGTCTCTTAGCATTTCAATAACACTGATTGAAATGGCAGAGACAATAGATCTACCTGGAGGGCCCTTTTTTTTTTTTTTTTTTTTATCTTTTTTTTCATTTTCTAAAACAATTACTCTAAGAAGCCCAATACAATAAGCCTCAAAGACTTGCAATTTGGGCAGGTCAAGACAAGAGCAGAACTGAGAGCTCTGAGACAAAAGGCAATAATACAGTGGCTGAGAAAATTCACTAAACACCACAAATTCCCAAGAAAAGGGGGGCATCCTCTCACAGCCATCATCCTGGTGGACAGGAAACACTCCTGCCTGTCACCAGCCCCATAGCCCAGAGCTGCCCCAGACAACGAAATGTGATGGAAGTGCTTACAATAACATGCATACACCACAAAATTAGGTGTGGATATTAGCCTTCCCTGCACCCTCAGCTGGTTTTCCCAGACTTGGGAAGGTAGAGCAGTGGGAATTAACAAGCCCCATTCAGACATCATTTCAGCAGACTGAGAGCCTCCCTACACAGACTGGCAGCCCAGACCACCCTGGGGGGATGGCACTCACCTGTGACATAGCACAGTCATCCCTCAACAGAGGACCAGGGGGTGCAAGGCCTGGAAGAGGGACCCATTCACAAGTCTCAGGGGCCACAGGCTAAAACCAAGGACTTGTGGGTCAGCAGCAGAGACAAACTGTGGCAGGACTGAACTGAAGGATTAGACTATTGCAGCAGCTTTAAAACTCAAGGAACACCAGGGAGATTTGGTTGTTACAGCCGACTTGCTCCCTGACCACCCAGACACACGCCCCTTATACAGGGTGGGCAACACCAACTACACACGCAAGCTTGGTACACCAACTGGACCCCACAACACTTACTCCCCCACTCACCACAGAGGTAAAACAGGGGAGAACTGGCTTGAGGGGAACAGGTGGCTCATGAACGCCACCTGCTGGTTAGTCACAAAAGTGTACTCCACAAATCTGTAGACCTCACAAATTAGAGATAAGGATTTCAATTGGTCTACAAACCCTAAAAGAACCCTATCAAGTTAAGCAAATGACAAGAGGCCAAAAACGACAGAAAATTTTAAAGCATATGAAAAAACTAGATGATATGGATAACCCAAGCCCAAGCACCCAAATCAAAAGATCAGAAGAAATACAGTACTTAGAGCAACTAATTAAAGAACTAAAGATGAACGATGAGACCATGGCATGGGATATAAAGGACATCAAGAAGAGCATGGAACAGGATATAAAGGACATCAAGAAGACCCTAGAAGAGCATAAAGAAGACATTACAAGACTAAATAAAAAAATTATTGATCTTATGGAAATTAAAGAAACTGTTGACCAAATTAAAAAGATTCTGGATACTCATAGTACAAGACTAGAGGAAGTTGAACAATGAATCAGTGACCTGGAAGATGACAGAATGGAAAATGAAAGCATAAAAGAAAGAATGGGGAAAAAAAATCAAAACGGACCTCAGAGATATGATAGATAATATAAAATGTCCAAATATAAGACTCATTGGTGTCCCAGAATGAGAAGAATAGGGTAAAGGTCTAGGAAGAGTATTCAAAGAAATTGTTGGGGTAAACTTCCCAAATCTTCTAAACAACATAAATACACAAATCATAAATGCCCAGTGAACTCCAAATAGAATAAATCCAAATAAACCCACTCCGAGACATGTTCTGATCACACTGTCAAATATGGAAGAGAAGGAGCAACTTCTGAAAGCAGCAAGAGGAAAGCAATTCACCACATACAAAGGAAACAGCATAAGACTAAGTAGTGACTACTCAGCAGCCACCATGGAGGCAACAAGGCAGTGGCACGATATATTTAAAATTCTGAGTGAGAAAAATTTCCAGCCAAGAATACTTTATCCAGCAAAGCTCTCCTTCAAATTTGAGGGAGAGCTTAAATTTTTCACAGACAAACAAATGCTGAGAGAATTTGCTAACAAGAGACCTGCCCTACTGGAGATACTAAAGGGAGCCCTATAGACAGAGAAACAAAGAAAGGAGAGAGAGACATGGAGAAAGGTTTGGTACTAAAGAGATTCAGTATGGGTACATTAAAGGATATTAATAGAGAGAGGGAAAAATATATATGACAAACATAAATCAAAGGATAAGATAACTGATTCAAGAAATGCCTTCATGGTTATAACATTGAATGTAAATGGATTAAACTCACAAATTAAAAGGTATAGATTTGCAGAAAGGATAAAAAAAATGAACCATCAATATGCTGCATACAAGAGACTCATCTTAGACACAGGGACACAAAGAAATTGAAAGTGAAAGGATGGAAAAAAAATATTTCATGCCAGCTACAGCCAAAAGAAAGCAGGTGTAGCAATATAAATCTCAGATAAAATAGACTTTAAATGCAGGGATGTTTTGAGAGACAAAGAAGGCCACTACATACTAATAAAAGGGACAATTCAACAAAAAGAAATAACAATCATAAATGTTTATGCACCCAATCAAGTTTCCATAAAATACATGAGAGAAACTCGGGCAAAACTAAAGGAAGCAATTGATATTTCCACAATAATTGTGGGAGACTTCAACACATCACTCTCTCCTACAGGTAGATCAAACAGACAGAAGGCCAATAAGGAAATTGATAACCTAAACAATCTGATAAATGAGCTGGATTTAACAGACATATATACAACATTACATCCCAAATCACCAGGATACACATTCTTCTCCAGTCTTCACAGAACTTTCTTGAGAATAGATCATATGCTGAGACATAAAACAAGGATCAATAAATTTAAAAAGATTGAAATTATTCAAAGCACACTCTCTGACCACAATGGAATACAGTTAGAAGTCAATAACCACCAGAGACTTAGAAAATTAACAAATACCTGGAGGTTAAGCAACACACTCCTAAACAATCAGTGGGTTAAAGAATAAATAGCAAGAGAAATTGCTAAATATATAGAGACAAATGAAAATGAGAACACAACATACCAAAACCTATGGGATGCAGCAAAAGCAGTACTGAGGGGGAAATTTATAGCACTAAATGCATATATTAAAAAGGAAGAAAGAGCCAAAATCAAATAACTAATGGATCAACTGAAAAAGCTAGAAAATGAACAGCAAACCAATCCTAAACCAAGTAGAAGAAAAGAAATAACAAGGATTAAAGCTGAAATAAGACATAGAGAACAGAGAAACAAAAGAGAAGATCAATAACACCAAAAGTTGGTTCTTTGAGAAGATCAACAAGATTGACAAGCGCCTAGCTAGACTGACAAAATCAAAAAGAGAGAAGACCCATATAAACAAAATAATGAATGAGAAAGGAGACATTACTGCAGATCCCTAGGAAATTAAAAAAACAACAACAACAGGGTACTATGAGCAACTGTATAGCAACAAACTGGATAATGTAGAGGAAATGGACAATTTCCTGGAAACATATGAACAACCTAGAATGACCAGAGAAGAAAAAGACCTTAACCAACCAATCGCAATCAAAGAGATCCAATCAGTCATCAAAAATCTTCCCACAAATAAATGCCCAGGGCCAGATGGCTTCACAGGAAAATTCTACCAAACTTTCCAAAAACAATTGACACCAATCTTACTTAAACTCTTTCAAAACATTGAAGAAAATGGAATACTACCTAACTCACTTGATGAAGCTAACATAAATCTAATACCAAAACCAGGCAAAGATGCTACAAAAAAGGAAAACTACTGGCCAATTTCCCTAATGAATATAGATGCAAAAAACCTCAACAAAATACTTGCAAATCAAATCCAAAAACACATTAAAAAAATCATACACCATGACCAAGTGGGGTTCATTCCAGGCATGCAAGGATGGTTCAACATAAGAAAATCAATCAATGTATTACAACACATTAACAAATCAAAAGAGAACAATCAAATGATCATCTCCATAGATGCTGAGAAAGTGTTCAACAAAATCTAACATCCCTTTTTGATAAAAACACTTCAAAAGGTAGGAATTGAAGGAAACTTCCTGAATATGATAAAGAGCATATATGAAAAAACCACAGCCAGCATAGTACTCAATGGTGAGAGACTGAAAGCCTTCCCCATAAAATCAGGAACAAGACAAGGATGCCCGCTATCACCACTGTTATTCAACATTGTGCTAGAAGTGCCAGCCAGGGCAATCTGGCAAGACAAAGAAACAAAAGGCATCCAAATTGGAAAGGAAGAAGTAAAACTGTCATTGTTTGCAGATGATATGATCTTATATCTGGAAAAACCCAAGAAATTGATGATACAGCTACTAGAGCTAATAAAGAAATTTAGCAAAGTAGCAGGATACAAGATTAATGCACATAATTCAGTAATGATTCTATATGCTAGAAATGAACAACCTGAAGAGACACTCAAGAAAAAGATACCATTTTCAATAGCAACTAAAAAAAATCAAGTACCTAGAAATAAACTTAACCAAAGATGTAAAAGACCTATACAAAGAAAACTACATAACTCTATTAAAAGAAATAGAAGGGGACCTTAAAAGATGGAAAAATATTCCATGTACATGAATAGGAAGGCTAAATATCATTAAGATGTCAATGCTACCCAAACTCATTTACAGATTCAATGCAATCCCGGTCAAAATTCCATCAACCTACTTTGCAGACTTGGAAAAGGTAGTTATCAAAATTATTTGGAAAGGGAAGATGCCTCGAATTGCTAAAGACACTCTAAAAAAGAAAAACCAAGTGGGAGGACTTACACTCCCTGACTTTGAAGCTTATTATAAAGCGACAGTTATCAAAACAGCATGGTACTGTCACAAAGATAGACTTATAGATCAATGGAATTGAATTGAGAATTTGGAGATAGACCCCCAGATCAATGGCTGACTGATCTTTCATAAGGCCCCCAAAGTCACTGAACTGGGTCATAAAGGTCTTTTCAACAAATGGGGCTGGGAGAGTTGGATATCCATATGCAAAAGAATGAAAGACGACCCCTACCTCACACCCTACACAAAAATTAACTCAAAATGGACCAAAGATCTCAATATAAAAGAAAGCACCATGAAACTCCTAGAAGATAATGTAGGAAAACATCTTCAAGACCTTGCATTAGGTGGCCACTTCCTAGACTTTACACCCAAAGCACAAGCAACAAAAGAAAACATAGATAAACGGGAACTCCTCAAGCTTAGAAGTTTCTGTACCTCAAAGGAATTTGTCAGAAATGTAAAGAGGCAGCCAACTTACTGGGAAAAAATTTTTGGAAACCATGTATCTGACAAAAGACTGATCTCTTGCATATGTAAAGAAATCCTACAACTCAATGACGATAGTTCAGACAGCCCAATTATAAAATGGGCAAAAGATATGAAAAGTCAGTTCTCTGATGAGGAAACACATGAAAAATGTTCAGCTTCACTAGCTATTAGAGAGATGCAAATTAAGACCACAATGAGATACCATCTCACACCGGTTAGAATGGCTGCCATTAAACAAACAGGAAACTACAAATGCTGGAGGGGATGTGGAGAAATTGGAACTCTTATTCATTGTTGGTGGGATTGTATAATGGTTCAGCCACTCTGGAAGTCAGTGTGGCAGTTCCTTAGAAAACTAGATACAGAGATACCCTTCGATCCAGCGATTGCACTTCTCGGTATATACCCGGAAGATTGGAAAGCAGTGACACAAACAGATATCTGCACGCCAATGTTCATAGCAGCATTATTCACAATTGCCAAGAGATGGAAACAACCCAAATGTCCTTCAACAGATAAGTGGATAAATAAAATGTGGTATATACACACGATGGAATACTACACGGCAGTAAGAAGGAACAATGTTGTGAAACATATGATAACATGGATGAAACTTGAAGACATAATGCTGAGCGAAATAAGCCAGGCACAAAAAGAGAAATATTATATGCTACCACTAATGTGAACTTTGAAAAATGTAAAACAAATGGTTTATAATGTCGAATGTAGGGGAACTAGCGATAGAGAGCAATTAAGGAAGGGGGAACAATAATCCAAGAAGAACAGATAAGCTATCATGGGTAAATTTAATGTCCTGGGAATGCCCAGGAATGACTATGGTCTGTTAATTTCTGATGGGTATAGTAGGACCAAGTTCACAGGAATGTTGCTATATTAGGTTACTTTCTTGGGGTAGAGTAGGAACACGTTGGAAGAAAAGTAGTTATCCTAGGTTAGTTGTCTTTTTCTTACTCCCTTGTTATGGTCTCTTTGAAAGGTTCTTTTATTGTATGTTTTTTTTTTTTTTTTACATTTACATATATATATATATATATTTTTAATTAAATTCAGTTTTATTGAAATACATTCACACACCATACAATCATCCATGATATACAATCCACTGTCCACAGTATGATAACATAGTTATGCGTTCATCACCACAATCTATCTCTGAACATTTTCCTTACATCAGAAAGAACCAGAACAAGAATAAAAAATAAAAGTGAAAAAAAACACCCAAATCATCCCCCCATCCCACCCCATTTGTCCTTTAGTTTTTGTCCCCATTCCTCCACTCATCCATACACTAGATAAAGGGGGTGTGATCCACAAGGTCTTCACAATCACACTGTCACCCCTTGTACTCTACATTATTATATAATTGTCTTCAGGAGTCCAGACTGCTGGGTTGGAGTTTGGTAGTTTCAGGTATTTACTTCTAGCTATTCCAATACATTAAAGCCTAAGAGGTGTTATCTATATAGTGCATAAGAATGTCCACCAGAGTGACCTCTCAACTCCATTTGGAATCTCTCAGCCACTGAAACTATTTTGTCTCATTTTGCATCCCCCTTTTCGTCAAGAAGATACTCTCAGTCCCACGATGCCGGGTCCGCATTCATCCCCGGGAGTCATAATCTGCGTTGCCAGGGAGATTTACACCCCTGGGAGTCAGGTCCCACGTAGGGGGGAGGGCAGCGAGTTCACCTGTCGAGATGGCTCAGTTAGAGAGAGAGAGGGCCACATCTGAGCAACAAAGAGGTACTCAGGGGGAGAGTCTTAGGCACCATTAGACACAACTTTAGACTCTACTTTGTGGTAATGAGCTTCATAAGGGCAAGTCCCATTCTCAAGGGCTCAGCACATCAAACCACCAGTCCCAATGTTTGTAACAACATATGCTAGGGGATCAGCATCTCAAAGTTTAGAGATAGGCCTTACAATTCAGGGATAGAGTTAACTGCTGTAAGAGCTTACAATCTAGGGACTATTACAATTATTGTGTCCACGTTAGACTGTGTTCTAAGATTCAATTCTGAGTTTACACATTGTAGTTAGTCCATATTGGTGAGGCATCATCCTTCTCACCATGCTTTCTCCAACACTTTTACTCCTATATATATTTTTTCCTACAATTTTATAGAGTTATATTCACATACCATACATTTATCCACAGTGTACAATCAGTTGTTCATGGTATCATCATAAAGTTGTACATTTATCACCACAATCAAAATCCGAACATACTGATTACTACAAGAAAAATTGTTTTCTTTCTTTTCAGCAATATGAAAAAAATGTTAAAAAGAAAAACAACATCATACAATACAATACACTATCAAGGACAGCAAACAACACCACTACCAAGAATCCCACATTACTCCCCTATATCCCCCTCTCATATACATTTAGCATTGGCGTATTGCCTTTGTTACATTTAATGGAGGTATATTACAATGTTACTGTTGACCATAGACTCCAGTTTGCTTTGATTATGTTTTTTCCTGAATACCATCCCTTATTCAAATTTCTACATGGTTGACATTCATTTGCTTTCCCACATGCAAAAACATTTTTATATTTGTATATTTAGTAACAGTCATTGGCCACTCCAGTTTTTGCCACGTTATACAGTCCCGGTCTTTATCATCTATCTTTACCTCTGGTGTCATACATTCTCCTATCCCACCTCTTTCAGCTTTACTCACAGACATCTTTGTTCAGTGTACTTACAATACCGTGCTACCATCACACAGTATTATGCTATCTATTTCTGGATCTATGCAATCAATCCTAAACATTCTGTAGTCCTTCAGCATCAAATGGCTGATCTCTGCACTCTTTCTATCTCCTGGTCGCCTGTTTGTCAGCTTTTAACTCCCAAAGTTTGTTCATTAATGTCTGTTCATATTAGTGAGACCATACAGAATCTGTCCTTTTGTTTCTGGCTAACTTCACTCAACATAATGTCCTCAAGGTTCATCCACATTATTACATGATCCATGTCTTTGTTCTGTCTTACAGCTGCATAATATTCCATCATGTGTATATACCACAGTTTGTTTATCCACTCGTCCTTTGATGGACATTTGGGCTGTTTCCATCTCTTGGCAATTGTGAATAATGCTGCAATAAACATTGGTTTACAAATGTCTGTTTGTGTCTTGAGTTTCAGTTCCTCTGAGTATATACCCAGCAATGGAATAGCTAGGTCATATGGCAAATCTATATTTAGCTTCCTGAGGAAACTCCACACTGTCTTCCAGAGTGGTTGCACCAGTCTACATTCCCACCAACAAAGAATAAGTGTGCCTCTTTCTCCACATCCTCTCCAGCACTTGTCATTATCTGTTTTTTGGATAATGGCCATTCTGGTAGGTGTGAGATGGTATCTCATTGTGGTTTTGATTTGCATTTCCTTAATAGCCAGTGAAGTTGAGCATTTTTTCATATGCTTTTGAGCCATTTGTATTTCCTCTTCAGAAAAATGTCTGTTCATGTCTTTTGCCCATTTTTTAATTGGATTGTTTGTCTGTCTGGTATTGAGATGCAGGATTGCTTTATATATTCGGGATATTAAAACCTTATCTGATATGTGGTTTCCAAATATCATCTCCCATTGTGTAGGTTGCCTTTTGACTTTTCTGACAAAGTCCTTTGATGTACAAAAGTGTTTAATTTTGAGGAGATCCCATTTGTCTATTTGTTCTTTGGTTGCTCGTGCCTTGGGTGTGAAATCTAAGAAACCACCTCCTTTCACAAGATCTCTAAGATACTGCCCTACATTTTCTTCTAAGAGTTTTATGGTCTTGGTGCTAATGTTTAGATCTTTGATCCACTTTGAGTTAATTTTGGAATAAGGTGTGAGATGGACATCCTCTTTCATTCTTTTGGAAATGGATATCCAGTTCTCCAAACACCATTTATTGAACAGGCTGCTCTTTCCCAGTTGCTTCGGCTTCACTGCCTTATCAAAGATCAGTTGTCCATAGATGTGAGGGTCTACTTCTGAACACTCAATTCGATTCCATTGATCAGTATATCTGTCCTTATGCCAGTACCATGCTGTTTTGAGCACTGTAGCTTTGTAATATGCTTCAAAGTCAGGTAGTGTGAGACCTCCCACTTCACTCCTCTTTCTCAAGACATTTTTGGCTATTCGGGGCAACTTACCCTTCCAAATAAATTTAGTTATTGGTTTTTCTATTTCTGTAAAGTAAGTTGTTGGGATTTGAATTGGTATTGCATTGAATCTGTAAATCAGTTTAGGTAAAATTGCCATCTTAACTATATTTAGTCTTCCAATCCATGAACATGGTATGTTCTTCCATTTTTTCAGGTCTTGTTCAATTTCTTTTAGCAGTTTCTTATAGTTTTCTATGTAAAGGTCTTTTGTGTCCTTGGTTAAGTTTATTCCTAAATACTTGATTCTTTTGGTTGCTATTGTAAATGGGATTTTTTTCTTGATTTCCTCCTCTTGTTGCACATTACTTGTGTATAGGAACACTACAGATTTTTGCGTGTTGATCTTGTAGCCTGCTACTTTGCTGTATTCACTGACTAGTTCTAGTAGCTTTGCTGTAGATTTTTCTGGATTTCCTACATATAGAATCATGTCATCTGCAAATAGTGAAAGTTTTACTTCTTCCTCTCCAATTTGGATGCCTTTTATTTCTTTTTCTTGCCTAATTGCTCTAGCTAGAACTTCCAGCACAATGTTGAATAGCAATGGTGATAGTGGGCATCCCTGTCTTGTTCCTGATCTCAGAGGAAAAGCTTTCAGTCTCTCCCCATTGAGTGTGATGTTAGCTGTGGGTTTTTCATATATTGCCTTTATCATATTGAAAAAGTTCCCTTCTATTCCTATCCTTTGAAGTGTTTTCATCAGGAAAGGATGTTGAATTTTGTCAAATGCCTTTTCTGCATCAATCGAGATGATCATGTGGTTCTTCTGCTTTGATTTATTGATGTGGTGTATTACATTAATTGATTTTCTTGTGTTGAACCAGCCTTGCATACCTGGAATAAATCCTACCTGGTCGTGGTGTATAATTCTTTTAATGTGCTGCTGGATTCGATTTGCGAGTATTTTGTTGAGGATTTTTGCGTCTATATTCATTAAAGAAATTGGTCTATAATTTTCTTTTTTTGTAGTATCTTTGCCTGGTTTTGGTATTAGGGTGATGTTGGCTTCATAGAAAGAGTTAGGTAGCTTTCCCTCTTCTTCAATTTTTTTGAAGAGATTGAGCAGGATTGGTGCTAATTCGTTCTTGAATGCTTGGTAGAATTCACATGTGAAACCATCTGGTCCTGGGCTTTTCCTTTTTGGGAGCTTTTTGATGACTAACTCAATCTCTTTACTTGTGATTGGTTTGTTGAGGTCATCTATTTCTTCTTGAGTTAATGTTGGTTGTTTATGCTTTTCTAGGAAGTTGTCCATTTCATCTAAGTTGTCTAGTTTATTAGCATATAGTTGCTCATAGTATCTTCTCATTATCTCCTTAATTTCTGCAGGGTCAGTAGTTATAGTTCCTTTCCCATTTCTGATTGCATTTATTTGCATCTGCTCTCTCTTTTTTTTTGTTAGCCTAGCCAGTGGTCCATCGATTTTATTGATTTTCTCAAAGAACCAACTTCTGGTTTTGTTGATTCTCTCTATTGTTTTCCTGTTCTCAATTGCATTTATTTCTGCTCTAATCTTTGTTATTTCTTCCCTTCTGCTTGCTTTGGGGTTAGTTTGCTGTTCTTTCTCTAATTCCTCCAGGTGAGCAGTTAACTCTTCAATTTTTGCCCTCTCTTCTCTTTTAATATAGGCATTTTGGGCAATAAATTTCCCTCTCAGCACTGCCTTTGCTGCATCCCATAAGTTTTGATAAGCTGTGTTTTCATTGTCATTTGCCTTGAGGTATTTACTAATTTCTCTTGTAATTTCTTCCTTTATCCACTGGTTTTCTAAGAGGGTGTTTATTGTATGTTTTTTAATTTCTTTAATTGTTTTTATTTTTCAAAAAGTGTAAAAAAACATATAAGGAAAGAAAATTTGCAGAGCCCCCTTGAGGAGCTGGTGGAGAATGCAGGGGTACTGGCCTGCCCTACCTCGATGGTTGCTAACATGCCCACAGACATAGGGGACTGGTGGTTTGATGGATTGAGCCCTCTACCACAGGATTTGCCCTTGGGAATACTGTTGCTGCAAAGCAGAGGCTAGGCCTCCCTATAATTGTGCCTAAGAGCCTCCTCCCGAATGCCTCTTTGTTGCTCAGATGTGGCCCTCTCTCTCTACCTAAGCCAACTTGAAAGGTGAAATCACTGCCCTCCCCCATATGTGGGATCAGACACCCAGGGGAGTGAATCTCCCTGGGAACGTGGAATATGACTTCCGGGGAGGAATGTAGACCCGGCATCGTGGGATGGAGAACATCTTCTTGACCAAAAGGGGGATGTGAAAGGAAATGAAATAAGCTTCACTGGCAGAGAGATTCCAAAAGGAGCCGAGAGGTCACTCTGGTGGGCACTCTTATGCACGATATAGACAACCTTTTTAGGTTCTAATGAATTGGGGCAGCTGGTGGTGGATACCTGAAACTATCAAACTACAACCCAGAACCCATGAATTTTGAAGAGAATTGTATAAAAATGCAGCTTATAAGGGGGGACAGTGGGATTGGGATGGCCATAGGGATCACACTCCCATTTGTCTAGTTTGTGGATGGATGAGTGGAAAGGTGGGGGAAGGAAGCAAACAAACTAACAAACAGACAAGGGAGCTCAGTGTTCTTTTTTACTTTAGTTGCTCTTTTTCCCTTTAATTATTATTCTCGTTATTTTTGTGTGTGTGGTAATGAGGGTGTTGGGGATTGATTTTGGTAATGAATGTACAACTATGTAATGGTACTGTGAACAATCAAATGTACGATTTGTTTTGTATGACTGTGTGGTATGTGAATATATCTCAATAAAATGAATAAAAAAGAAGATAAATACCAACTCTAATGATAGTTGTTCATCCTTCAGTAGTCCCTACTTGCCTTGTAATAGTCTTTTCCCTTTTACTATTTCAGGAAAATATGGAGCCAAAAATCTTTAATGACAGCAGATATGTATCTTCATATATATGTACAAATTGAACTTTTAAAATAAAAATTATTATAGATAATATCTAATGTTCATACTTACCAGGTACTGAATAAAATATACAGGAAATAAATTCCATATCTTAAACTAATCTTCACAATGTTAGTGGGATAAAATAGAAGATTCCATGCCAGTAGCTTAGACAAGTAGGAAACAATGATTAACTTTCAGAATCTCTAATAAAGAGGTACTGTAGAGTCTCCTATAATGCTGGTAGCAGCAAAGAATCAGTTGTTTTTGTTTTAACAACTTATATGTTATAAGAGATAGTTGAGGACCACATCTTCATTAAGTGTAGCCCCAGTGCCATATTGGTTGAATAAATTAATAGATATTTGTCAGTATATAATTTGATGATAAATCCATAAATTTCAATAGCTGTTTATCAAGCCAATTTTTTTATGCCTAGCATTTTGTTGTAGTGAGGGTGAGGGTGTGGGTGGAGATATGATATATCCAAGAAACTGGGAAAGTTCATGGAGTGATGTGGAGTACACTAAAGAATGGTGCAATAAAACACCAGGTTGAATATAGTCAAGTGCCCCAGTACTTGGCAAAGGTGTAAAATGCTACAGGTGATCAGAAAAGGGATGCAGTGGGGACTGAAGTTACAGTGCAAATTGGGTTTGGGGTAGGTCTTGGACTGATAGAGGGAGAAAAGGGTAGATGTTATTGCTGGCAGAGATATTAACCAACTAGGAGATCAACTAGAGCAGAGTCAACTCAGAGTCACCCCTTCAGAGGTTGATGACATGTGACCATCCAGCTGGAGCTGGCAAGTTCACTTTGGAGTAAGGGAATACTTGGTTTAATTGGTCGTTGAGGTGGGTCATACAGAATATTTTGCATCAGGAGCTGAGGAATTCATATTTTATCAGATAAGCAGCAGGGAGCCACTTTGTATAGGTTTTCAAACTGAAAAAATGATTTGAATTGGTGTTTCAGGAGAGACCGCTTTGGTCATTTTGTGTGGAATGGGAGAATGGTGGTGGGGAAACTAATGGGTTTGCTTTTTAGTGCCCATGGATGGGTCATACACACTTCTGGATGACACATAAGGCTAATCCTAGGCACGACTGTGAGTAAATTGTTACCTTCCTCTTGCCCTTTGTCTCTGTTTTTCTTCTCATGTCTCTCTTCAGTGTCACAATCCTGATAATAGATGCTGGACAAGTTGCTGTTATTCAGTAAGTTAATGAATGATTTTAGGGGTAATCTCTTTAAACAAACAAGCAAACAGAATAGAACCTCTTGCAAAACAAGAGCTGTCCAAGTCAAAGTTTCATTATAGGTTATGCTGAAATGGCAGGTACTTCCCATTTTTAGACAGGACACACTGCCCTTGGTAATCATGCTATATGCATGTTTCTTTATGAAGGCTATATTTCAATATAATATTTATCCAAAATAAGAATAACAAGATGATCAAGTAGGTTGTGAGTACAATTTGACATTATAAAATCTATTAATGTGAAAGATAAAAACCAAAGGATCATTTCACTTGATTTCCCCTAAGTAAAATCAATTGAATTTCATACCTGTTAACCAGTAAGAATAAAAGAGAAATTTACAACCTGGTCAGGGCACTGGGGCAGATGTTATTTGCTGTTTACTTAATAAGCATTATCTCTTTCTTCCCTGCTAACAGAAGAGGTGGCAACATGCCCAGGTAAAAACACTCACTCTCTTACAGCTGAGGATAATGATATAACCAAGTTGCTGCCAAGTAGATGAAAATAGAAGTCCATCTTGAGACTTTGGAGAAATCTATTTTTCACACAAAAGGAGATAAATTGGGCTATTTTTACTTTCCCCTTCTTCCTACCTAGAGTGCAAACCAAACTGTTCTAGTTTGCTAATGCTGCAGAATGCAAAACACCAGAGATGGATAGGCTTTTATAAAACGGGGGTTTATTTAACTACACAGTTACAGTCTTAAGGCCACAAAACGTCCAAAGTAACACATCAGCAATCGGGTACCTTCACCGGAAGATGGCCAATGGTGTCCAGAAAACCTCTGTTAGCTGGGAAGGCATGTGGCTGGCATCTGCTCCAAAGTTCTGGTTTCAAAATGGCTTTCTCCCAGGACATTCCTCTCTAGCAAGCTTGCTCCTCTTCAAACCGTCACTCACAGCTGGACTCCATCTCGTCTCCTTGAGCCAGCTCATTTATATGGCTCCACTGATCAAGGCCCACCCTGAATGGGTGGGGCCACATCTCCATGGGAGTATCCCACCAGAGTCACCTCCCACAGCTGGGTGGGGCACATCTCCATGCAAACAACCTAATCCAAACATTCCAACTTAATCCCCACTATTCTGTCTGCCCCACAAGATTGCATCAAAGAATATGGCTTTTTCTGGGGGACATAATACATTCAAACCGGCACATAAGCTCTGGAGGAGAGGCCACATATGGTGACTGTGTGAACAAAAACTACATGCCAATGGTGTGACCAGGAGGCTAGAAAGAGCCCTGGACCACCCTCCTCTGCAAAACTTATATTTCATTAAGTCATTGAATTAAGTTTCTTTTTTATGGAGTCAAACAGTACAGCAAGCCTCAAGCTTGATGAAGAAATAATAAGGCACTAAAATCAGGAACCCTACAATGATGTCCTCACTGCTACTAACTGAAATTGAGATACTATCCTATTCAATGCAATCAGATAAGAAAAGAAATCAGATGTAAATATCGGAAAGGAAGTGCGGGACACTGTTATCGAGTTCCAACTTGGCGGGCCTGGGCCAGGGGAACTGATCAGCCCCTAGGAAAGGTAGTGGGGCACGGGTGGTAGCGCCCTCCACGGCCCCCCGGGCCTGAGAAAGTGGAGCCGAATGCAGGCCCCATTTCCTCATCCCAAAGTAAAACCGTCAGGGGAGGCTTGCCGGAAAAAACCGCCCCCTTTACCTCGCCCGCCCACTCCCCATTACCGGAGCAACTCCCGCCCCTTTTCAAACAACCTCCGCGCCCTCTCAGAACCAATCCAAGCCTTTAACCTCTACAGCTACCCCGCCCTCTAAACCGCCCGATATAAGCTTGTACTCTCCCCTAATAAACTCTCTTGGCTTCTTCACCCTAAAAGAAACGTGTCCCGCCTGTTCCTTTTTCGCCGCCCTCCATACTTTGCACGCCACCGCCGGGGACCTGGCCAAGTCCCCCGCCTCGCCCTCGCCTCCGGGAAAGAGCCCCCGCCGCCGGTACCCTCCGAGCAGTCCTGAGAGCCTAGGATTTAGCAACCGGCCGCCACCCCCCCCCCAGACGAATCAACTGCGACCGCAACTGGCGCCCAATGTGGGGCAGATTACATCTAAGCCAACGTGGGGAGTCTCATGCTCTACCGACCCTGGGATTAAAAGTCCTCTCCACGCAGCGGTCCAGTAAAACCACCCGCTCGCCCGGACGCCTCTCCAACTCCCCTTCTCCTCGCCTGCAAGGTAAGGGCCGCCTCTCCCTCGCCGCCCCGCGGAGCCGCCTCTCCCTCGCCACTCCACGTCCGGAGCCGCCTCTCCCACTCCGCTCCACGCCCGGGCCGCTCTTCCTTTCCCGCATTAACCTGGCTCTTGCCCCTGACTACCTTTCGTCTTCTTTTCCTATGTCCCCCCCATTCCTCCTAACACTCTTCCTCCAGTAGCTTTCCCTCTTCCCCTCCATTACTTTGCTGTGGTCCTCTGTGTCTTTGTTTCTTTGTTTGGCGCGGTGTGCCTCTTTGCGACCGCCCCCCCAAACTGCTCTCGCTACTAGAGGGTCCTGCTTTCTATTCTCGCCGTCTCCTTCGGCCTCGCGGCCACGGTTTACCTCATTTTCTTTACTCAATAATCAACCCCCCTTTTTCTTTTCTCCCTCCGCTATGGGTAATCGTCTATCTGCACGCCAAGCACCTCAAGTTCGCGCTCTAGCGGGTCTCCTAGACACACATCGCTGTAAGGTGTCTGTCCGGCAGCTGCAAGTATACTGGGACCTCCTGCTGCCCTTTAACCCATGGCTCACCACTTGCCATCTTTGGGACCCTGTTACTTATAATCGCCTTATTGATCGGGTCACCAACGCCATGGAACATGAGAGCAAGCGCTTCCCTCCCGGCTTGCTCCCCACCTTAATAACCGTCCGCTCCTGCCTTCAAGGCTCCCTCCCCCCTGATTGAGACCCCATTAAATCCAAGGAGGCCCTATCAACCCAGTCAACAGATTCAGACAGCGATACTAATGTAGACCACGATTCGGACACAGAATCCTTAGTCGAGCAAATTAACAACGCGCTCGAAGTCGCCCCCCAAAAACAAAGCAATACTAAACCTCTCCAAAATGGCGAACTTCCTCCTTCTTCTTCCACTGAGGGGAGGAAGTGCTCTAGTGATGACGTCAGCCCTAAGCTGGGCCGGAAACCGCGTGCGCTTTACCCCGCCCTTTCACAGGGCGGAGCTAGTCCGCCATCTTATGCCTTAGGCCCCGCCCTTTCACAGGGCGGAGCTAGTCCGCCATCTTACACCTTAGGCCCCGCCCTTTCACAGGGCGGAGTTAGTCCGCCATCTTATGCCTTAGACCCCGCCCTTTCACAGGGCGGAGCTAGTCCGCCATCTTGTGTCTTAACCACGCCTACCGCGCCGCCATCTTGCAACGCTTGGGGCCTCCCACTTCCGCCTTCCCCTTCGACAAGCTCCCCCTCGGAGCCACTACAGGCAGCTGCCGCCGCTCCTCCCACCCTGCCGACTAACAACCCCTGGCTGCCTTCTACACCTCAAGGCAACCCTTGGGGCAACGCTGCCCCTGCCCCCACCCCTGTGCCAGGCCCTCTGCAAGCGCGTCCTCCTTTCTCTCGTGCTTTTCGCTGCTTTCCTCTTAACCTTACCCCCACACCACAGAAACCGTACAACTGGTATCCCATTAACTCAGATACTATCAAGCAGCTTCGCAGGGCCATCAAGGAGGACGGGTTAGGTAGCCCATACGCTTCCCAAATACTGCAGGATCTCGCCATGGACTTTTGCCTCCCCCAAGACTGGGCCTCGCTTGCCCGTTCCATTCTTAACCCCGGCCAGTTTGTTGATTGGCTTGCTCACTTCCAGGCGGAAGCAGCTAAGCAAAGCGAGCAAGACGCAGCCACTGGAGTCTATCATCACCCCGAAGCCTACTTAGGCACGGGAGCGTTTATAAATGCATCTGCTTATATTAATGTACCTGCCACCTTTTGGCCTATCCTTCGGGTAATTGCCTTGCGAGCATTTGCCAACTGTTCCGCCTGTCGGCCTACCAAATTCACCAAGCTCCTCCAGGAGCCAAATGAGCCTTTTGCCACCTTTGTCTCCAGGGTTAAAAAAACCTGCGCCAGGAAGGTTAGTGATCCCCAGGCCCAACTGGCTCTCACTCGAGAACTCATTCTCGAGGGAGCCAATCCCCCTTGCAAGCAGGCTATTCTTCCCTTGCGGGAGAAAAGCCTATACGATTGGGTACTCGCCTGCAGCGCCTTTGACCCAGCTGCCGCGTCCCTAGCCCAGGCTGTCTCTGGCGCTGTCACTGCTGCCTTAGCCGCCACCACCGGTTGCTTTAAGTGCGGGCAGAGCGGTCATTTTGCCCGGGAGTGCCCCAATGCGGAGGTCAACCGCCCGCCTTTCATGCAGCGCAATGGGCGCCCCCCTCCCACTCCTTGCCCACGCTGCCAGCGTGGCTATCACTGGGCGCGCGATTGCAAAAATAACCCCAAAACCCTCTGCCGCTGCCCTGGTGTCAATCAGCGCCAAAACGCTGAGCAAGCTTTAAACTCCAAGCGGGGCAAGCCTCAGCCCCGCCCCTAAGAGGCAGCGTGCCGGCCGGTTCTAATAAAACTAATCACTTCACCGGCAGTAAAACGCTTCTCTGGACAGTCCCTATCACTCCAGAAAAGCCTACTCATAAGTTAAGAATAGGGGGGCAATGGTACACGGGCACGCTCGATTCAGGGGCAGAAGTCTCTTGCATGCCCGCTCAGTATGCCACCATGTGCATGGTTCTCGATGGTCCCTCAGTAGTGGGAGCCACTGGTACCTCCACCTCTCTCCAGGCCATAGGGCCCATTAAGTGGGAGGATGAAGAGGGCCACTCAGGCACCTTCCGCCCGTTATTTCTACACACCATAGACCAAATTCTATGGGGCCGCGACATCCTCGCCGCCTCTGGGGCAGTGCTTACCACACAGCCCCCCCAATAATGTGCGCCACTGCTCGTTTAACACCTCCAGCGCCCGTTCCTCTGCAGTGGGATACTGAGGAACCTATATGGGTGGAGCAGTGGCCCCTTCCCACGCATAAATTAGTGGCACTTCAAGCCCTTGTCCAAGAACAATTGGACGCTAACCACATAGAACCTTCTACTAGTCCCTATAATTCGCCAGTGTTTGTTATTCATAAAAAAGCCACAGGGAAATTTAGGCTCCTCAATGATCTGCGGGAGATCAATAAGCATATTCTTCCCATGGGTTCCCCGCAGCCTGGCCTCCCCCATCCGGTGGCAATCCCGGCCCACTATCATGTAGCCACCATTGACATCAAAGACTGTTTCTTTTCCATCCCACTACATAAGCGAGACCGCCCGCGCTTTGCCTTTACAGTTCCCGTTCGCAATCACGCAGGCGCGGCTAGCAGGTACCAATGGAAAGTCCTCCCTCAAGGGATGCGTAACAGTCCGGCCATCTGCCAAATGTATGTTAATCACGCAGGGCCCCCCTGCGAAAGCGGGCCATGCTCATCCACTACATGGATGACATCTTGGTGGCCTCTGAGGACGCTGAGGCGCTTCCTCTAATCCTTAAAGACCTCACCACTAATTTAGCTGACCTCGGCCTTATGGTTCAGCCCAATAAAGTTCAGATTGTGCCACCATTAGCCTTCTTAGGGTTTAGTATTGATAAAACCATTGCCCCGTCCGCTCCCCAGCTGGACATACCGGATCGGGTCACTATCACTGAGCTTCAACAGCTCTGCGGTCAGATCAATTGGCTCCGCTCTGCGTTGCCAATCACCACCGCGCAGCTCCAACCACTCTTTATGCTGCTGAGTGTCCCTGAAGCCCCGCCGCTAGCAATCTCCCGGCGCATTAAGCTCACCCAGGAGGCAAAGGAAGCCATTGCCGCAATTAACAAGGCGCTCGCCGCCTGCTGTCTCAACAGGTTCAGCACTAAAGAGGGCAATCTTATAGCACTCATCCTTCCTACGCCCGGCACACCCATGGGCTGCCTGTGGCAGGAAGGCCCTCTACTTTGGGTGCACCCTGCTAAAAGCCGGCTTAGAAAAATTTGCCCCGCAGTGCGGCTCTGGATCAGCCTAGCTTCAGATCTAGTCACCCTGGCTGTTCATGTATTCGGAGAGCCGCCGGAAAAAATTGTTTGGCCCCTAGACGCAGGCCAAACCCGCCTGCTTATACGTGATAACCCGGACATGCAAATCCTCTTAGAAGGATTTCAGGGAGAATTCAGCTGCCACTATCCTAGCCATCGACTGTTACAGGGGCTCGCCAAGCTTCCCTTCCGTAGCCCCTTCCATCCTTTCCCCTCCTCTGCACCCATCCCGGGTGCCACCACCGTCTTTACTGACGCCTCCAAAACCCGTTTCGCCTTCCTTTCTTATTCACAGGACCACCCGGAACCCCGCCTATTCAGTTATGTCAACCTTCATTCAGTCCAAGTGGGGGAAATTCTGGCGGTGTCATACGCGCTAAACGCCCACTGTAACCACCCAGTAAACATTTTCACTGACAGCCTCTACACTTATCAGGTCTGCCGAGTCCTCGCGTTTTCCACCTTTTTCCCCGGGGACTCGGCCATTGATAAAGCACTTTCTACCCTCAGGAGCATCCTGGAGCATCGACAAGATCCTTGGTTCATTAGCCATATTCGTAGTCACTCAGGCCTTCCGGGGCCCTTGGCTAATGGCAATAGTATAGTAGACCAAGCGGTCTCAGCTCAGACTACCCAAGCTATGCTAACTCACACGGCAGCCCCTCCGGGGGATGCTGTTAACCAGGCTAAGTTATTGCATTCTAGATTTCACTTTTCGGCTACCTCGTTGCATCATTTATGTGGCCTCCCCCTAGATACCTGTAAACATCTTGTCCGCAATTGTGCAACTTGTGCGCCCTTTGTGCCGCTTGGCCCCTTGCAACCTCAGGGAGTCAACCCACGAGGCCTAAAACCCAATTCTAGATGGCAAATGGATGTAACTCATGTTCCGTCCTTTGGGCGCCTCAAGTATGTACATGTAATGATTGACACCTTCTCAGCCATGTGTTATGCAGTCCCCCTCGCCGGGGAAACGGCCAAACACTGTATCAAGGCCCTAAGACAAGGAATTCTCTTCATGGGAGTCCCCTGGGACATAAAAACGGACAATGGACCTGCCTATCGCAGTGCCTCCTTTGCGGCCTTTCTTCAGTTATATAACATCACCCATCATTTCGGCATCCCTTATAATCCACAGGGACAAGCCATTGTGGAAGCAGTCCATCGCCGCTTAAAAACACAAACTGAAAAAGAAAGGGCAATGCTCCCCCAGGCAACTCCAGGGGACCTTATCATAGCAGCCCTTATTCACCTTAATCTACTCACATTCAATAAAGAAGGACTTTCGCCCCTACATAAACATTGGGGGCCCTCGTATAGGCCCACCCAGGCCCCGATGGTCTACTGGAAGGACCCAGAAAATAATGCCTGGAAGGGTCCCTCCCCACTCCTCGCACAGGGGCACGGGTTTGCTTGTGTTTTCCCAGATGATGCAGCACAACCAATCTGGATCCCGGGAAAAGCAATCCGACCCGCCACCAGCAGCCAAACGGCTGACAAGACGAGAACGCCGCCGTCTCCGCAGCCTAACATACCAGATGACAACCTTACAACTGGACCAGGGAGGCCGTCCGAGAGCACCCCCGGAGAGGCCTGAAAACTCGCAAGAGGAAAAACAAGAAATCGTCCAAATCATGCGCCTATACAGACAGGCAAAAGCCAGCCCCCTACACCTTCACAACCCTCACCCAAGCATAGCTTCTCTTCTAATAGCCATGTTAGCCCTCGCCTCTTCTACACAGGCCAACCCCCACCAGCCTTGGAAATGGACACTAGCGCGGTGGGAAGATAACATAATTATACGAACCAATATCTCTATGCAAGTCTCCTTTTCCATTTACGCCTCCGACCTATTCTCCCCAGGTCGTTTCCCTACCAGTCTTAACCAGGCCCAATATTACATGTGTCCCCAAGTAAATCTCGGAAAATCATATTGCAACTCCCCAAAGGACTATTACTGCCCGTACTGGGGGTGTGAAACAATAGCCACAGGTTGGAAACCTCCCGTTTCTGATTGTTATCTAACCCTTACTGAAGTTGAAAATGCCTGTATGTCCAACAACGGTCTGTTTGAGTTTCTCACCTGCCCCAAAAAGCTTATGCTCACCGTGCAGCTTCCCACTGATCCCTCCTGGTTACTCGGTCGAACCTGGGGCTTCAGAATCTATTTGGAAGGAGTCGACCCAGGTTCCCTTATTTTGATAAAAAAGGAGGCTGTACTAAAAAACCCCTCTGCCATTGGTCCCAATAAAGTCATTAACCCCCTTTTTCCACAGGCCTCCAGCCGCACCTCAACTCCAACCAGCCGCACCTCAGCTGCCAACAGCGCATCGCCAACCCCACCACCCCAACCTTTTCTGCCCCCCTCTCGTTACTCCTCTCCCCTCCTCGGCCTTATCCAAGCCGCCTTCACCTCAGTGAATTCCTCCAACCCCAATCTTACCTCCTCCTGCTGGCTTTGCCTCTCCACCTCTTCCTCACTGTATGAGCCCGTCGCCTCCAACCTCTCCTTTTCAGAAAATGCAGAAGACAACCCCTCGGAATGCAATTGGAATACCTCAGCCGTCCCCCTAACCTTTCATTCAGTCTCCTTTACAGGAAAGTGCATCCGCCCTCGCTCAAGTAACTCTCCCAACCTCACAGCCTGTGCCAACTACTCATCTCCCAGCAGCTCTGCCAAGTTTCTTATTCCCCACAACTCCTCCCAATGGCTCTGCTCCTCTACAGGACTTACCCCCTGCCTTAACGTGCAAACCATCAATATAACTAAAGAAACTTGCCTCCTAATTGTCCTTATCCCTAGGGTCCTGTACCACAGCGAGGAAGACTTCTTCCTCCACCTAGAAACAACTGCAGTTCCTGCCCCTCTGCAAAAGCGAGAACCCATCACCGCCCTCACGATTGCCTCCCTCCTAGGTCTTGCAGGCGCTGGCACCGCAATCGCTGCACTAGCCAGTCAAGGCTCCGCCCTAACTCACCTCCGGGCGGCTGTTGACGAGGACATTCGTCACCTACAAGACGCTATTTCCCATCTTAAAAATTCTGTCAATTCCCTCTCTGAGGTCGTGCTCCAAAACCGCCGAGGTCTCGACCTTCTCCTCCTCAAAGAAGGAGGCCTTTGCGCCGCCCTAGGAGAAGAGTGCTGTGTATATGCCAATTCCACAGGTCTCACCGAAGACAGCCTAAAAAAGATCCGAGAGGGACTAGAACAACGCAAAAGAAACCGTGAAGCCACCAGCTATTGGTCCCACATCTTTACCCCCCTCCTCCCATACCTCCTCCCTCTCATCGGCCCCCTACTAATGATTATTCTAGCTCTCACCCTAGGGCCCTGCATTATCCGCAGAATTGTCCAGCTTGCTAAAAATCAAGCCAATGCTGTCTTTTCATCATTTGTGCAAGTCCAGTATCAACAACTTGCCTCCACTGAAGAAGCTGACCCTCCACAGCGTCGCCACCCTCGTCCATCCCGCAAGCAGCGAGGCCCCTCTCGAACGCCCGGGCGCCGCACCAACGTCGAGCTCCAGCCTCTCTAACTACCATCTACCCCTATCCCTTCCCCCACCTCCCCTTTCCCTCATCCCCTGGCGGATCTCTCCGGTAAGCTTCTTCCTCTAATTAGAAAAGAAGGGGGAAATGCGGGACACTGTTATCGAGTTCCAACTTGGCGGGCCTGGGCCAGGGGAACTGATCAGCCCCTAGGAAAGGTAGTGGGGCACGGGTGGTAGCGCCCTCCATGGCTCCCCGGGCCTGAGAAAGTGGAGCCGAATGCAGGCCCCATTTCCTCACCCCAAAGTAAAACCGTCAGGGGAGGCTTGCCGGAAAAAACCGCCCCCTTTACCTCGCCCGCCCACTCCCCGTTACCGGAGCAACTCCCGCCCCTTTTCAAACAACCTCCGCGCCCTCTCAGAACCAATCCAAGCCTTTAACCTCTACAGCTACCCCGCCCTCTAAACCGCCCGATATAAGCTTGTACTCTCCCCTAATAAACTCTCTTGGCTTCTTCACCCTAAAAGAAACGTGTCCCGCCTGTTCCTTTTTCGCCGCCCTCCATACTTTGCACGCCACCGCCGGGGACCTGGCCAAGTCCCCCGCCTCGCCCTCGCCTCCGGGAAAGAGCCCCCGCCGCCGGTACCCTCCGAGCAGTCCTGAGAGCCTAGGATTTAGCAACCGGCCGCCACCCCCCCCCCAGACGAATCAACTACGACCGCAAGGAAGATACATTAACAATTATTATCCACAGATAATTTGATTGCCTCCCTAGAAATCCTAGGAAAACTAGCTGAGAAACAAAACCAAGAGAATTCAGCAAGATGATCAGAAGCAAACATGAAAATCAAACATTTTTATATACTACAGCTATAACCAATTACATACATGGCTAGTTTATGTATGCTACTTAGGTAAAGAATGCACTTTATTTCACCACATTTGTATCAGTCCTTAGTGGAAAAATCTGAGCCAAAAGCCCAAGGTGCCAATTGTATGGCATCCAGGAATTTTTTTAAAAATGCATTTAGGAAAGAAAGAACAAATGATAAGGAACATCAAGTGAGTGATAAGGGTTCACTCCCCTGCAGTAATGTCTGATGACCCAGTTAACATGGAAGCATGCATGTTTCCCAAAAAGGGGTCACAAGCAGTATCCCCCCCCCCAAAAAAACATGTTCTTAATCATAATCCATTACTGAGGGTGTGAAGCCATAGTAAATAGGACCTTCTTATGAGGTATCTTCAGTTAAGGTGGGGTCTAACTGAATCAGGCTGGGTGTTAATCCTATTACTGAAAACTTTATAGAGGTCACAGAGAGAAAGCCAAGGGCAAGAAGCTGGAAGCAGGAAGTCACCAGAACATGGGAGAGAAAGGAGAAGATGATGCCATGAGCATTGCCATGTGACAGAAAAGCTAAGAACCAGGGATCACTGGCAGCCAGACCCAAAACACTGCAGTTTTCTGATAGAAAGCATCACCTTGCTGACACCTCCGTTTTGGAACTCAGAATCATGCACCTAAAAAGTGTTTTTGTTAAAGTCCAATCCCTTAAATGTTCTTTATTTAGCAGCTAGGAAACTAAAACAACACATAATAAAATCCCATAAAAGTATCTTAACCTCTGTGTAGGAAAAAATAGTTGGAGGCATATACACACTTCCATAATAATTGCATTTTAACTTTACATTACCTTCATAATCATAACAAGTTTTGATTTGTTCTGTTTCACTTTCTAATGTATATATTCTTTGATCCATCCATTTCAATGCCAAGAGTTAATCCTCAGATACCTTACACTAGTACACAACTATTTATGCAGGTATCTTCCATTGTGGTATTCCCTATGACAGGCAAAGAATGGGTACATCTAAATTTCCATTAATTGCTGTACTATTTATCTATTGCCGTTCAACAAATTACCCCCAAACAGTGACTTAAAACAGCAAACTTGCTATCTTGGAGTTTTTTGGGTCAGGAATCTAAACTATTGCCTTGAGATCTGCAATCAAGATGTTGGCTGGAGCTAATCTCATAAGGCTTGACTGAGAGGATCTGCTTCTAGGCTGTCTCATAGTATTTAGTGGGATTCTGTTCCTCAAGGGTGAATGATACTCATGGGCTGTTGGCTAGAGACCTCCCTCAGTTCCTTGACATGTGGGTAGCTTTATCACATGGCAGTTGCTAGAGAGTGAGCACGTGAAAGTGAGAGGACCCACAAGACTGAAACCTGAGTCTCTGTAACCTAATCTCAGAAGGAATACATCATCCCCTTTGTCATATTCTGCTCATTAATTAGATGATCAATATAAGTCTTATGAAGTTATATGGGAGATGATATAGACTAGAACTTCAATTTCAAGAAGTAAAAGGGCACAAGGTAAGAGTTCTGTGACATTTGTAGCTGATTGTGCTCCTGTGTCCTCTTGGCTACTAAGAAGATCAGAGACAAATCTATGGCCAACCTCTGGAAATTGCACAGAACCTCATGAAGCATATTGCTCTATAACCGTACCCTAATTTTCAATTTACTGTGACTTTGAAATCATTTTAATTCTGTTGCATTATATTTATATTTGTAATATACATACACATGTATTCATATACTCATACATACATCACATACTGTGTTGTCCTTAAGTGAGGCAATATTGCACATGCATAAAATTCATTCCACAACCAAAACAAATGAAATGCTGGACTTCATTTTCCAATTTCTTCTACTGTAGTTCATATGAAGCTGCCTTGTAACAATGGAATCTAACAAGGCCAGCTCTCTAACCATCAAGAGGCTTAGAAGTGATATTTACTTTAGTCTTTCTTCCAGCCTAACAACTCAAATGACTGATTGGGGCCTGACCAGAGTGATCTGTCTTATAGTGGCAGACTCCCATTAACCAAACTCATAAAGACAGCTAGATAAACCAGAATTTCATTGATTTAGGATGAAAAATATAACCATCAAGTCAAGTAGACCAGAATGCTGGCCTTGACATGTTTGATGAACATGGAGTGATGAGAAAGGGAGTTAATTTTATCCTCAAGAACAGGAATATTCAAACCCCAAGACCCAGGATATGCAGTTGGGATGGGACACTCTGGGACAGTGATGTCAGCCCTGCCAACCTCTAGCTCTCTGGGCATCCCTCTTCTCTCTAACCAGTGGTTCATCCTTGTTATGTCCATATGTTTGTTCCAAACAATTAGATTTTTGGTTAGTAAATTATATTCAGATTCCTGCTCCTATTTTGAGTTAAAGTCTCCATTTTCATCACCTTGACAGGGAGTTTGGGACTAACTACTTAGTCATACATCTGAAAACAATCTCTTGTTTTATTCCCTGAGAAAGATGGCACATGACAACTACTTCTTGTGGATTTTACTTGTGTACCAGGCAGAGGGCAATGTGATTTCCCTTATCTCCAAGCTCCCTTATGTCTTGGCCCACTGTCAGTGTAAACAAGGCAAGGAACTGAGAATTTAGAACAAATCTTACAGGTCCAGATTCTGGCCTCCAAAGGGTATACAGATCCCCTATGATGTTTTTTATTTCTTCCATGGAGGCAGAAATAGTGGAAGTAGCATGGTTTGGGGATATTAGGCAGAAGTGGGTTTTTACCCCAGCTGTTTGCTCATTTGTAAAACAGGATTAAATATTAGTGCCTAATTTTATAGAACTCTTGTGAGTTTAAAATGTTGAACATAAATTGCAGAGTGGAGAATGTGCCCACAAACAATTTATCTTTAGGCTGAGGTGAGAATCATCTACCCAGACAGGGGACCCACAGAAGAGAGAAGGCAGGTGGAGCAGCCTCTCAGGTCAGGTGAGGACAGATTCCCTCCCAGAACATGGAGTCTAACAGCTGAGAAAGTCCAAGTTTTCATCTGTCAAAATGTCTACACTAAATCAAAGGGGGAAAACTCTCCTATGACCTATAGCAAGATGGAGCAGACTTGAGGACAGTTTCCTCCTCAGAGTTCTATCATGAAAAATAACTCTACTTTTCTGATTCTCTGCCCAGTGGCCATGAAGCTGCCCAGACTTCCCAAACTTCATAGGGGTCTCCTTCCCTGGCCAACAATCAGTGAGCCAATGGAAAGGGAGCCAACTCCAAACAATGCCTCCTCTTTTGCTCTCCCTTTTTGTCTTCAAGAGTGAAAGGAACACATCTGTAATGCTTTCCAGACTTTCTTAATTACGCACCCTTTCAAGTAAAAACATCTTAAGCATACTCCTGTGATAGCCTGGAGGTTGGAATGTCCCCTTCCTTGAGGGAAAAGGGTGGAGCCTTGAGCAGGCAGCTAACTGCATGACTAGAGCACAGACATTGAAGGTCATTGAGCCTAATCACTGTTGGTAAATCAAGTGTCATGACACTATGCTGAGGTTTCTTTGTAACCAAATCTAGTGAGGCTCTGCTGAGCTATATAAGGCACTCCTCTCCCTCTTTTTCCATGGATTGTGGATCACTAACTTCCATTTCCCTATGGCCACCTTTGGCAAAAATCTTCCTGCAAGTAAGTCCTTACTAAAATTAATGGGGAACTTTTTGCCTGGAGTGTTCTTTGGTCTTGGGGCTGAGTTGGGCTGGAGCACTCCCCCAGAAGTATATTTATTATCAGGTGTGTACGTCAACATTTTTATGTACATTATGGTATACAAAGGGAAAAAAATCTTTGAAGACTCTCTGAAGACCTTCCCTGATTAACTTCAGGTTAAAGAGTTACAGTAAAGGGGACTGCGTGGAAACCTGAATCAGGCTTTGAAATTCAAGTCAGTGTATCTTTCCTCCAAAGAACCATTTTACCATGCCTTTGAAGCCATTCTCCAGCTCCACCATATCTTCTTTAGATTTTGGTGACCAAAACTTGCAACATCATAAAATTTGAATGTATGAGTATCCAGAGTTTGCAAAACCAATATACATTGGTTTGCAAAAATATTGTGAATCCAAGGCTGAAGGCAGTAGTCACCATGTGTTTCTTCACATGCTACTATTCCTGGCCCATTCACAGGATGTAATTAATTAATTTATTTCTTATATTTGAAACTTCTTAATCTTTAACCTAACTAGCTTTCTCTGATGTTGTAACATGGAAAGGCAAAGAAGACATGGAAATTATTTTAGTAACTTTGGAATAGGGTATTTTGAAGATTTTGAAAAAATGTATTACAAAAACCTGATGCCTTTATGTATTCCCTATAGAGAGTTAAGCATTATGATAGCTGTCAGGTGAGTTTCATGTAGAATGGTTTAAAAATACTTGCTCCTGGGGCACCTTCTTTTGGTCTGAATTGAGCAACCTCAAACACACTAAGATCTGTGTATTGCCCTCATTTTCTACAACAAATACATGCACCTACTACAATAATAAGAGTCTCAAACAGATCAAAGAAATGATTTAGTTGCCTCTGCTGGCTATAAAGAAATTTATCAAAACCAAGAAGCTGCAATCTTACATTTTATTGAACTGCTTTTTAAAGAGGTGAAACCAACAAAATTCACTTAACACAAATTTACTAACCACATACTAGGTGCAAGGCTCTGGAAATATGAACAAAATAGCTCATACCCTAAAAAGTTCTCACTATGTCAAGAACAAATACTGTTAAATAACTTTGTAAATAAAGTTTTAAAATAACGTATCAGAAGTTAAAACCTGTTTTAGTAACTATGAGTTCATTAGCTTTTCTCCCCAAGGGTACACTGTTGAATCATTCTTGAAGTCAGCTATGAACTTTTAGTCTTTTTTTCTGTACATTATACTAAATAGAATGTGTTCATGTGGTTGTAGGAGATTTTGTTTGTTTCATTTTTCTGGTCAATTTTACTTTGTTAGGATACCTTCAGCTTGAAATCATAGAAAATCCAATGCAAACTGGTTTAAATAATAAGAAAATTCTTTAGCTCATGTAAAAGGCAGTTCAGAGGTAAGATGACTTCAAAACTAAATAATCCAGTGATTCAAAATGTCATTGAAAACACAATGATATTTTTTTCCATCTTTCTGCTCTGCCAATCACTGACATCCTTATCCTAAGTGTGGGTTTTTTTCTTCAAGGTCATTGGATGGTTGCTATTGGCAACCTCAACTACCTGTTTCCTTGTTCACATCTGCTTAAGGTTGGGAAAGAGCTTTTCTAAAAGATTCCAGGAAACCTCTCTTCAGCCCATGGTCTAGATATAGATTACAGGCCCATGAACCCATTATTGGCAAGGGAGATGGAATTTAAGCCCAATACTGGGACTTAACATGAGATTTTACCTGCATGGATAGTAAGCATAGAGACCTAACAAAATCAGACACCTGTTAGGGAGGAAATGGTGGATGGATGCTATGTGGCAAATAACTTCTACACATACTATTTTGCATATGTTGCTACCAAATTTTTTTAACCTTTAGACAATGATTTTATTACCTTCAGTCTATCATGTTTGATGCTATAAAAATACTCATTGAAAATTTTAACATAATGTTTAAGTAAAGATTAAGTTTGTGAAAATTTGCAAAATATAGCCAATGAACTTTGACTTGTAATCACATCTTAAATATCTGAACTTTACTTTTCTGGCATGGTCAGGTCATTTAAAAAATATTTCCACACTTTTTAAATTTTAGCATATAAAACAGTAGCAATTTACTAAGTTTTCCATTATATAAATTAATATATGTGCAAGTTTGGATATATTATGTCCCCCAGAAAAAGCCACATTCCTTAATGCAATCTTGGGGCAGTTTGATTAATCTTTTTGATTAGGCTGTGACCTCTTGATTTCAACATTCATGTTTCCAGGGAGATTTGACCCCACCCTTCAGGGCAGATCTTGATTAGTTTACTGGAGTCCTTTAAAGGGAGCTCTCACACACCCAGGGGAGTGAATCTCCCTGGCAACATGGAATATGACTCCCGGGGAGGAATATAGACCCGGCATCGTGGGACGGAGAACATCTTCTTGACCAAAAGGGGGATGTGAAAGGAAATGAAATAAGCTTCAGTGGCAGAGAGATTCCAAAAGGAGCCAAGAGGTCACTCTCGTGGGCACTCTTATGCACACTTTAGACAACCCTTTTTAGGTTCCAAAGAATTGGGGTAGCTGGTGGTGGATACCTGAAACTATCAAACTACAACCCAGAACCCATGAATCTCGAAGACAGTTGTATAAAAATGTAGCTTATGAGGGGTGACAATGGGATTGGGAAAGCCATAAGGACCACACTCCACTTTGTCTAGTTTATGGATGAATGAGTAGAAAAATAGGGGAAGGAAACAAACAGACAAAGGTACCCAGTGTTCTTTTTTACTTCAATTGCTCTTTTTCACTCTAATTATTATTCTGTTATTTTTGTGTGTGCGCTAATGAAGGTGTCAGGGATTGATTTAGGTGATGAATGTACAACTATGTAATGGTACTGTAAACAATCGAAAGTACGATTTGTTTTGTATGACTGCGTGGTATGTGAATATATCTCAATAAAATGAAGATAAAAAAATAAAAAAAATAAAGGGAGCTCTCACAGATAGCAGAGAGACTATTGGAGAGAAGCTTGGGAGCTGATGCTTAGAGATGCTTGGAGATGCAGACAGAAGGATGTTTAAAGATGCTTAGCTAAGAGATGCTAGCCCAGAGTTTGCTCCAGAGAAGCTAAGAGAGAGAAGCCCAGAGACATTTCAGAGAACACCAATTTGAAATGCAACCTGGGAGAAATGTATCAGCAGATGCCAGCCACATATTTCCTAGCTAACAGAAGTTTTCCAGATGCCATTGGCTATTCTTCAGTGAAGTATACATTTGCTGATGTCTTAATTTGGACATTTTCAAGGTGTTGCCAGGGGTGATGCAGAAATTAAGATTAGAGACAAAAATATCTCTTGGAGACTGGGAGCAGGGGACACACTACCTGTCTGACAAGTGTGTCTGTCACATTCCCAAGTCTCTTATTTATTATGCTTTTAGGGTAGAGAAATGCTTTACTGTGCATGTAGACATTTTCTCAAAGTTGTTTACATCTGTCTGCAAAATGGGTCTTATCTTATTCTCAAGGACAATAACAGAAAAACAGTTCCCCAGCTGCATTCTCACATCCATGCATACTTTAATGAGGCGTGCTTTGATAGCGTTCTATCTCAGCAAGGGGCACAGTGTTCCAGGCCCCCACCTTAAGCATGCGGGAAGGAGAGGAGAAACTTCAGGCTCTGTTTTCCACATGTCCCCCTTTTTGTTTTTATTTTTATTGCAGACATGATGGGTGGAATTGTAGATTTCTCAGTTAAATTGGAGACTGCTTGTCTCGTGCATCAGAGGACTAGACATAAACATAAAAGGCAAATTAATATTATAAAGACACTTTTTAACATTTTACTACTTAAGCTTTTAACCCATGGTAAAGGATTTAGCTGTTGTATTCCATCAGCAATGCTCTGAAAGATTTTAGATGAGGATAAAACTTGGAGATTTACTTGTTGAATTGTGTGAACATTGGCTTGTAACTGGGAAATATCAATAGATAAATTTTCATGATGTCCCATTAAATGCTTTTTTAATTTTATCCCAGCTTACTGCCGAAGAATTGTATTCATGTGGAGTTATGCAAAAAGTGGTTATATTCCAATCACATGTTAATTGTATTCCATGTTGTGATGGTTAGGTTCATGTGTCAACTTGGCCAGGTGACCCAGCTGTCTGGTCAAGCAAACACTGGCCTAACAATTGCTGTGAGGACATTTGAGGCTGGTTAATAAACCAACAGTCTGGTTTATTAAATCATCAGTCTATTGACTGCAGCTGTGACTGATGACTCACCAAAGGGTGTGCCTTCCACAATGAGAGAATGCAATAGGCTGGATTTGATCCAATTAATCAGTTGAAGACTTATAAGCAAGACAGCTAGAGGACCTTCACTTCTTCTTCCGCTGCCCAGTGAAGCATTTCCTGAGGAGTTCATCGAAGTTGCTGGTTCATTTCCTGAGGAGTTCATCGAACACGTTCATCAAAGATCCCAGTTCATTTCCTGAGGAGTTTGTTGAAGTTGCCGGTTTGTTTTCTGAGTAGTTCATCGGACATCTTCCTTGGAGTTGACAGTTTGTTGACAGCTCTACAGAATTTGGACTCGTGCATACCCACAGTTGCGTGAGTCACTTTTACAATTTGATAATCAGAGACACCTCTCACTGATTCTGTTTCCCTAGAGAACCCTAACTAATACATGTCTTAGATTTTCTATTTCTTCTCCAAGTAAGAGAACAGCATTTTTTAAGTTAACCAAATGTTGGTTAACTTCTTTATCAATTCTCAGTTGTTCTCCCCAAGCTTTACTAGCGTTCTCATGCCAAGTTTGTACAAAGTGTGCCATCTGAACTGACTGATGAAGCACGGTGCCGGCTACAGCAGTGGCAGTGGTTATTGCTATTAAACCTATAATAAATGCAATTAATATACCTAGAAATCTTTTTACTCTATGTAACATTTTATTTAATAATGTTAGTAGTATATATCAGGAGAGGATTCCTTGGGCCTTTTCTAAGTCACTGGTATCCAGAGGCCCATTCATCTTTGTAAGACAATTAAAGTAAGGTTGCTGTTATTTAAGGTTCTATTTGCACAAGAATATAAAGCACAAGTGGCATTAGCACTACAAGAAACCTCCTTAGAACTCATGTTAAGAGAGAGATTAACTATCCAAAATACATATGGGTTTCTAACACAAGCTGGCACACTAAAGTGCTTGAACTTAGTAAAGTTTAAGTTGTAATCATTTTTATGGGACTATGTTCCATTCCATATTTTAATATACTGTAGAGCCATTGGAATCTTCCAAATAGATGTTTGAGGGGCATAATTGTTTAAAAAAGGCCATGAAGGGATCATTCCCATAAGATGCCATATTATACTTTTTCTGGCTTCTGTTTGCATGCTTTCAGTATCATTTAGAAGGGATGCCAAATTATGCGTATGAATTTTCCATCTTAACTGTTCATGTGCTGAGCAGGACTCGTTTAGGCCACTGTAGTTCTGCACTGTGAACCCCTTAGGGGACCAGTCAGTTACAATTCCATAGGAACCATTAAGCAATAGCACACCATTAGTCCCTCGACAATTTTCCCAGTGTATTCTCATTAAATCTGGAGACCAATACTTTGGTGCTTGGCAGACAGGACACTGTGGAGTTTCATCATTTATACTACTATTATGTTGGTATGCAAAACTCTGACCTGTCAACAAATATAACATAGAATGAGAGATATTTCCATGCTTCAGAATTATTGAAAGCTATGCCTGTTGCTCAAAGGACAAACATTCTTTCCCATGTCTCAAACATAGTGGTAAATGTAAGAAGGCTAAAGTAGAATTATACTGAGTGCCTTCCTCTTTAGGATATTCTGGTAGCTTGTCATTCCCCAGGCCAGGAAGCCATGCTGTATCATTGAGATAAATAAGAGGGACTGGATCATTCCATTCCACAGATGATAATGGAGGAGAATTGGGGATATATCCCCAATAAGTATAATTACGAGCATGGGCATTTACTAAAGGAAGCATACTTATAGTAGTAGTTACAATAGCAAATAAAGCTATCACCAGATTAGAGGGGGTGAATGGCTGGTGCTCCTGCCATACCAGCCCTTCAGCCTGTTGGCACAAATTTTTAATTTGTTCCTATGTAGGAGGAGAAGCTTCAGTGGTGGCCAGCATTGGTCTGATGCGAGTTGTTTTCAGCAAGAGGCCCTCCATCTGCATCACCAGAGGTTCTATGTCGCACATGAACTTTCTCCTCTTCTCGCTCATGGTGTGGTTTCAACTGTCATGCAGGCACCCAAATAGTTGTTTGATCTTCATCTGGAGAGACACAAGCAAAACCCTCACCCCCATGTCAACAATTTTCCTATTGTCCACTGCCCTGTTACAGGGTCCTTCCTCCACACAGGAGGACTTTTAGTAAAAATATATTTGGAAGTAGTAGAATGGCTGAAGAAATGTTTTTCTGCAGGAGTGCCATCAAGTTTCTCATAAAAATTTAAATAATTCAAGGTAAACAAATATGGGAGAGATGGACCACAGGAGTGATTTTATCCATACTCTCGTCTCCCCCTTTTTGTTTTTGTAAATTTTTTTTAATGTTTTGTTACAAAATGTAAAATTGATGAGGTTTGGAATAGCATTTAAGTGCATTCTATTTAGATCATTGGAAATAACATTTTACAAAATGAATTTTATTTTTAAATTAAGATTTTAATAATTTTACTGTAGTGACATAATAAATCACTGATAATTTATAAAATATTTATTAAACTGTAGTTGATTACACCAGTAGGTTGAAGAAATTCAGTGTTTCAATAGTTACTCTAATTTAATTTTCTATTTTGCAAAGCATTGTTTTTATATTAGAATAACAGAAAGAATGTGAGATAGTTGAGGAAATTTATTTTTATTGCTCACTATGTGGTTATACAAAGAATAAAGAAGCAGATTTTTTATATTTTACAAATTTTATACTTTGTATACTGAATTACAAAGTTTTTGATGTATTTATGATTATAAATTATACATTAAAGTCCTTAAATGAACACTCTTAAATATAACTGGGCACTTTGATATTAATTACAGTTTAAATTTACAAGATTAAATCTATAATTTTACCAAGTAGGAGAAATATGAGCGCAATACATCAATAAGAATTTTTAGAGGTGAGAATATTGCAAGTGAATTAAATTTAATTTAGATAAATGGACTTGGTTTGGTAAAATTACTTACAAAAAGGAAAATAAGTTAAGTGTTTTTAAAAGCAAAGATGCTATTAATAATAGCATGAATTATATTTCCCTACATATTTTTAACTACTGCTATTATTGGAGCATGATAGACATTATACATATATACATACATATATATATGTATATAAATTATAGAAGTAATAAATTTTAAGTGCTTGATTTGACTCTTTATAATTTAAAAGATAACTAAGTAAAGTGGTTATATTTTCCCAGGCTTCGTTTTCACAGTATCCTATCTTTATACAATTTTTAAAAATAGTTCCCATTTTATTTACATAATTATTTTAATGATTCAGTATGTTTTAAAATATATTTTAAAATATATTTTAAGTGTCTATTATGTGCAGACAGACATAATTAAATATAATATGTCCCCAGTGAAATCTATTCATAAATATTTAAAAGTAGTAGAATTCAGAGAGATACATTATCTTTGTTAAGAGTAGGACAACAAGCAGATTCATAATATAATACTATTATATAATATTATATTATATTATAATGTTATGTCATATTATAATCCATAATATAATCAAATAGATTTGATTGTGGCAAATCTTATTTAATGACAAGCAAGTTATGAGTAAGAAAATATTCCCTTTATATATGTATATTTTTAATGAGACAATAAATAAGTTAAATAAAATGGCCATTTGAATTGGGTACTGCTGGCAGGAAACCCTTTTTAGGAAGTATTTTTTATAGGACAAACAAAACACACACACACACACACACACTTGACTTGCAGGGGCTTTTTGAGAAAATGGAATAATTGAATGCACGTGACAAAATTGCAGAGAAGTTATTTTGACAAAACAGATTTTTTGCTTTTTACATTGATCACTTAGGAAAACATTTTTATAACCTTTTACTAAGAAATAATACCTTAATAATCTAAGGAAACTTTTAATAAAAGCACATTTTTAAAAATATTTCATATTAAAAGTTACTAAAATGATTTTGGAAACTGTTTTTAAGCAAACATTTTACAACATACAATTATTATGATGAGAAGTAGGATAGGAGAAGCAGGAAGAGAGTGGCTAGGTTGATAGTAAAACAGTAGGAGTATATTTTGTGAATTATTAGGCACATATATAAAACACTGAATATTAATTACTGCTTTAGGTGGTGGTTAGAATATTTAATGCTATTTTGTTTTACAAAACCACTTTTTTTTCTTTAAGTTTTGAGGTTTCATTTTTTAGCAATTACTAGTTTTTATCATTTTCTAACTTTGACCAGAGACATAATTTTTTCCACAAACTTTTTACAGCTTTTTGTATTTATTTTTTAACTTTGACTACAGAAATAAATTTCCCACTTCACAAACTTTTTGCAACTTCCGTATTCATTCTGGCTTTATCCTACACTCTTAAACAATTAGTTATTTAGAGCAAAGCTACTATCTTTTTCTTTTCAATTAGAAAAACATTCTTTATACTTTTTATACAACATGCTACTACCATTAAAATC